>NC_133359.1:4846014-5446014 GCF_030506205.2 Paramisgurnus dabryanus
TGTGTTATTTATCCGGAGCAGGTCGGCCGGTGTTGTCGTAGATGGTAGTGAATGAAACCCAGACAGTGGAAATGTGTGAATCTGAGACAAAGGACGAATGAATCACAGTGATCGTTTCCTACTTTTTGGAAAGCAAGTTTTTTTGTATTGCTTCATGTTTAAGTGTGAGCTTTTAGGTTATGCTATTCTGGATATCTAATCTCTATTAACAAAATGTTTTTTGTTTATTAGATGTTAATACCTATGTTTTGTTTCCGTGCTGTAACAGCACAACTGGTTTAAAGTTGAAGTTGCACACTACTTTTGCTATTACAACAAAAATGCATGTGATTATCTAACTTTATTTATGTTAATATACTATATGCAATTAATACCTTTTTAAATAACAAAAGCCATACACTATAATACTAATACTGGATGTACTATTTTATAGTAAACACAATGTATACTGTGTGTAAACATTTGTCGTGTTATATATCCTTATGAAGTTTAGGAGAAATAACTGAGACAAAGTTGATCTCTCAATAATCCTTGACCATGAACTCAAAACAGATTCAGAAAGAGGAACCTCTGAGCAATAACATCTGTTCATACTGCACATATTTACATCTGGTGTTAATATTCACCACCAGGTCGATCTTGTTTTTAAACCCCATCTGCACAAACAGGTAACATTATGGAGCATTTACAATAAATAGTGCTGCGCTGTAAGTATTAAATGTTGTATTTAAATGCACTCAAAAAAATGCCTCATCAGTTGAATTATTTTTTAATTACATGGCAAATTTCCATGTAAACTTATTACATTAAAGGATTAGTCCATTTTCTTAAAAAAATCCAGATAATTTACTCACCACCATGTCATCCAAAATGTTGATGTCTTTCTTTGTTCAGTCGAGAAGAAATTATGTTTTTTGAGGAAAACATTCCAGGATTTTTTTCTTTTGAATGGACTTTAATGGACCCCAACACTTAACAGTTTTAAAATTGCAGTTTCAAAGGACTCTAAACGATCCCAAACGAGGCATGAGTGTCTTATCTAGCGAAAAGATTGTCATTTTTGGCAAGAAAAATAAAAAATATGCACTTTTAAACCACAACTTCTCATCTTCCTCCGGTCCTGTGACGCGCCAGCGCGGCCTCACGTAATACATCATCACGTCAAGAGGTCACGGATGACATATGTGAAACTCCGCCCCAGTGTTTACAAGTGTGGAGAAAGAGGACCGTTCCGACGTTGTTGTATGTGGAATGATACTAATTCATGTCTTTGGGCTCTATTTTAACGATCTGAAACGCAAGTGCGAAGCGCAACGCGCAAGTGAGTTTGTGGGCGGATCTTGGGCGCTGTTGCTATTTTCCCGGCGTGAGAAATAACTCTTGCGCCGGGCGCAAATCAATAAGGGGTTGGTCTGAAGTAGGTTCATTATTCATAGGTGTGGTTTGGGCGTAACGTCAAATAAACCAATCAGAACGCTAGCCAACATTCCCTTTAAACGCAAGGGCGCAAGTTCCATGGCGGGTTGCTATTATTATGACGGATTTACCAGGCGCACGCCAGGAGCGGTTCACAGCCGAGGAGACCGACGTCCTTGTACGGGGGAATCCCACGCTTGCCAGCATAAATCGGGCACGCCGTGTAACGGGAGGTGGATCTGCCTCAGGACTTGACGCCAGCAGAGGACATCGCTGCGTCCACCCTCACCGCTGAAAGGGTTTGGGGGCTTTGAAATCGGACCCAAGAAACGCAAGCAAGGTCCAACCCCAAAGTACTCTTACAAATCAAGTTCATATACATTAAGGTTTCTTATGAAAACATTTTAATTATTATTTACATAAAATAAACGTAATACAGCCACACAACAAAGTTATGAAAATATTTTAATCGTTATTTGCATGAGAATAAATAAAAACTATCACCACAATGCTCACCACTATGATTCCCCTTATCTCGTGTATTAATATTTTTAAGTGTAACAATTTATGATTTGCAAAAATAACTGTTGCATCTGTGTAGATTAGATAAGCAAAGTGTATGCGCGTTGTGCACGCTATACATATGGTCAAGCATGCGCCCTTAAAATAGCATAATGAACCACGCGCAACGCGCCACTGACTTTAGACTAGTTTTTTTTGGTTAGTAGCGCAATTGTTTTTTGAAACTGCAAAATAGCATAAGAGATGGTTTGCGCCGCAACACGCCTCCTTTTTGCGCTGAACCGCCCAGGGAGCGCAAGTTCATTCCCTAGTTTGCTGACGTGCATCTGTGGAGGGAAAAACCCCGCTGTGCGCCGGCGCAAAATACGAATGATACATGCGTCACTGACAAAGTCAATTGCGCTGGGTGCAAGATAGGGCCCTTTGTGTCAATTTATTCTTTAAAAAGGTCCGCAAATGTGTGTTTCATGTATGTAACTTGTGACCTTTCGACGTCATTATGCAATTAGGTGAGGTCACGCTGACTCATCACACAGCCGGAGGAAGACGAGAAGTTGTGGATTAAAAGTGCATATTTTTAATTTTTCTTGCAAAAATTAGAATCGTTTCGCTAGATAAGACCCTTATGCCTTGTTTGAGATCGTTTAGAGTCCTTTAAAACTCCCATTTTAAACTGCATTAAATCTGTTAAGTGTTGGGGTCCATTAAAGTCCATTAAAATGATAAAATCCTGGAATGTTTTCCTCAAAAAACACAATTTCTTCTCGACTGAACAAAGAAAGACATCAACATTTTGGATGACATGGTGGCGAGAAAATGATCTGGATTTTTTAAGAAAATTGACTAATCCTTTAATATATTATCTAATCATGTTTGTCAAATGCAACTAAACTGCTTTTATGTTGGCCTAATGTAATAATTTAATGGGAAATGTGCCACGTATTTACAATACATTCAAGAACTTACAAGAACTAGTACATATTTTACGAGTTGGCTAATTTGTATGAATTCGTACAAAGTGAATTGTGCAAACACAAACAATTTTCACAAAAAAAGCTAACCCCAACGTCACAGGGGTCAAGGCAAATCGTACAAAAATGTACGAATGTGGTTGTACGAATTAGCCACCTTGTAAAATATGTACGGAGTGCCATAAGATAGCGTTGCACGAACGTATAAGGCATTTTTGTAAGTTTAAGTATTTTACAAAAATATTAATAAATATTATTTATAAATATTAATTTACACACAGGGAATCAATGTGTAAATGAAGCCCCACCCCTAACCTGACGTCACTGCACTGTAAAAACTTTTTTATGTTATTTTAACCTATAACAAATTAAGTTAAACAATTTCAACTTGTTTTTATAAATTATGTCAATTTATCATTAAATTCGATCATTATATCACTGAAAAAAAAAGATTCATTCAATTTACTAATTTTTTTAAGGTAAGTGGTTGCAATCAATTTTGAAACAAAATTAAATACAGTTTTTTTGTTTAAATGTTGCTTAAATTTATTAATTGCAACCACTTACCTTAAAAAAATTGTAAATTAAATGAATAATTTTTTGTGTGTAAAAACTAGCCACCTCAGAACTAGTGTCATGAGATTGTCTTGGATTGTCTCTTAAAAAAATTGTTAATATAGTTATGTCAGTGCCAATTTATTTAAAGGGGACATTTTTCATGTTTAAGTGCTATAATTGGATCCCGAGTGCTTGTATCAACCTAGAAAATGTGATTAAAAAGATCACCCCAGTAACTTAGTTTTGGGAAACCATTCTCTGCAAGCATGTAAAAAAATTGCTCATTGAAATCTGGCTCCCCTTGTGATGTCAGAATAATACCGGGATAATACCACCACTTCATCTGCACTATCCAACCACAGCACTGCCATTTAGTACAGAGATCAGCTCGTTTGCATGTTAAAGGACACACCCACAGCACATTTTTGCTCACGTCTACAAAGTGGCGATTTTAACATGTTATAATAATCATATAAAAAGTCTTGTTAATGTCCCATTTAAAACAGATGTTTGTGTGGCAGATTTGCAGATTTATTTGTGAGTCCAGGTACTCGATACAGGTAGTGCATGAAAATAAACAACGGTATCAGCAGATGAAGTACATTCAGTAAATTCTCACTGTGTAAATGAGTCAATATTTCTTAAAGGGTAACACAAAAAACCTGTAATATGACCGGACTTTACTGGTATCTCAATGACGTATAACCTATAAAATAGCACCTGTCATATATTTCCATTGTGGGCCTGTCAACATTTTAAAATGGAATCCTAGACCACGGTGTGCAAGTGGTGCTGTTTTAGTCATTATAAATTGTACTGTACCTTTAAAACGCATTAGTAAAGAGTTTAAAGGGTAAGAGTGGAACAACTGCAAAGACAATGACCATTTTTATAGGTTCGCTTTCAAATGAATTTGGGAAATGGCAGATATCTGCTACAGATGAAAAGTGTTGATACTAGATCCAGAAATGAACTTATGAACCCACTTACGAACCTACGTTCCGAACAAATGGAAGCCATCCACGATGTGTAACTATTTTTATAATACCTTTAATTTCAACCCTAGCCAAATAAATAAATGATATCAGCCACGTTGAAACAATGTTGGCCCTTCTGTGAAAACAATCAGCGATAGCCAAGAAGAAAAACATATTACTCAGCGAATACACTCACATTCTCAGGAGTGCTATCAGTTTCCCGTGTTTTCCTTTCCGAGAGTTTATGGATAAGAGCGGCTTGTGCATCACTTTCTCGAAGCGCCGGCTCTACATTCCTGTGTGGACAGAACTTCTGGTAACGCCAGCGTCAGGCACCGTTTCGAAATCTGGAATCCGGAACAACATTGGTGATCTTGCGACAGGGAATTTTGTGAAAACAACAAGGCACAGAGGATCAGAGAAATATTTGGAGCATTTTGTGCTCTTGGTTATTAATAATGTGTTTTTAGTGTATGGTAAAGCTGTTTGGTCTTACAGGTGCCCCCAAGAGAAACATGTTAGGGCCATCACTGGAGCAGATGAACTCCATGTATCTCTATTAGCTGTAGGAGTGTTTAATATTCATTCATCATACTCTATAATCGCACGCATAAAATAAATGTTTACGTGTTTTCAGATGTTTGGCGAATATGTGACGTGATTCAAGAAACAAGAGTTCATCGGTTGTAAGTTATACTGTATTTACCATACATTAGTGATGGGTCCAAAAGAGTCGATTCCTCGAATCTTAATGTCCCTAAAGTCAAATTCGACTCCAGGAAAGGAATCAACGTAATGACTAAAATTTCAGCCTGTTCCTCATAAACAATGTAAAATGGCTTGGGAGGACTTTTCAGCTCTTTGTTGAATTTTATAGAGGCTCGAGTTGTTTTTGGACCAGAATTGAAAGGTTTGGGTGAACTAACACATAGTGTTCTTTCAAATATTTTTCAATAAAGTGTAATTTCGCCCCCCCGTCCCCCCAACAATTAGAGCTCCATTAACCCTGTTAAGAGGTCACGATACACTCACGACGTTATTGCACAACCTTTGCCAGTTTTACCTCTTGCCAAGCATGCCAAGGGATATTGTGCCCAACAAAGACAGCTCTGTGCCACTCCAAATCAAAAGAAGAGATTCAATAATAGATTGAAAGTCTTTTGGCTAAGGGAAAGAAACACAAAGTGCACCGAGGAAAATAATGAAGTAATGTTATATAGTGTCTCCTCCCGGCCATTTAAACACTTCACTTCCCTCCCCCAACCAATCCTGCTTTCAATAATGAGTCAGCAACCTGCTATCAAACACAGGACTGGCCTACTTCACAGGAATGTGACCTATGACATCAGGCAGTCTGCTTCGGAGAGGCCAAAGTCTGTGGTGGGCTCTCCAAATCCCCATTTCTTCCTTTAAATAGGAAGGCATGCTTTGAAGATGCGAGTTTCCTAAATAAGTGACCTCTGACCACTTTCTCTTTACTGTTTCATTGTCTGCCACACAATGGAAGAAGGAAAGAGAGAAACGCAGAAGAAGAGAAAACGTGAGAACAGAGGAAAGACTAAGTAATCCTGTCTTTAGTCTTGGCTTCTTTCTTCTGGATGGGTTCAGGAATCTTCTCCTTTATAATGATAGCACAAGATGCTTTCAAGTAACGTTTTTATTATTAACGTGGCGTCTTTGTGGGCGAATTTATCTAAAACCTGTCAAACAATATGTCTTGGTCTCATTTCAAGAAAGAAATTAAAGTAAATTTTGCTTAAAGACAAAAAACTAAACAAAGAGTTAAAGACAAATTCTTTTTATTTTATTTTATTTAATTTTATGTTATTTTATTGTCTCATTTCAAGAAAAAAAAGTACATTTTGCTTATTAAAGACAAAAAACCTATATAAAGAGTTAAAGACAAATTCTTATTATTTTATGTATTTATTTATTTATTTAATATACATTTTGCTTAAAGACAAAAAAGTATTTTATTTTACGTTATTTTATTTTATTGTCTCATTTCAAGAAAAAAATGTAAGTAAATTTTGCTTAAAGACAAAAAAACTAAACAAAGAGTTAAAGACAAATTCTTTTTATTTTATTCTATTTAATTTATTGTTATTTTATTGTCTCATTTCAAGAAAAAAATCAAGTAAATTTTGCTTATTAAAGACAAAAAACCTACATTAAGAGTTAAAGACAAATTCTTATAATTTTATTTATTTATTTATTTATGTATTTGTTTATTTATTTAATATACATTTTGCTTAAAGACAAAAAACTATTTTATTTTATGTTATTTTATTAAATTAAAGTAAATTTTGCTTAAAGACAAAAAACTTATATAAAGAGTTAAAGTCAAATTCTTATTTATTTATTTGTTAATATAAATTTTGCTTAAAGACAAAAAAAACTATTTTATTTTATTTTATGTTATTTTATTTTATTGTCTCATTTCAAGAAAAAAAATAACGTAAATTTTGACAAACAACCTATACAAAGAGTTAAAGACAAATGTTTTTAATTTAATTTAATTTAATTTAATTTAATTTAATTTAATTTAATTTAATTTTATTTTATTTTATTTTATTTTATTTTATTTTATTTTATTTTATTTTATTTTATTTTATTTTATTTTATAAACCCAAACCCAACTCTAACCCTAAACCCAAGCGACAATGGTTTAAAAATAGGAACCAACATATCAAATGTGACACTGAAACAGAAAAGAAAGTCCGTGGTACGGACACGGAAAAATGCGGACATCCGTGACAATGACATGAATAAATGAGCAAAATATTCCGTGACTATACCACGGAAATTCATGAGATCAGGTTGTCATAATGATACATTTACTGTAAGTATAATTTTTTGTACAAATTCATTCAAATTACCCACCTCATGAAAAACACACACAAATTCCTTTGAGATCAGGTTGAAATACATCACTGTACTGATAGTTTATAGAAAGTTTGCCGATCAATATGATGGCATAATGCCAAAAATCTTAAAAATAGGCCTTATTTATTCATGCCAAACCGACATGGTCAAATTAATCTCCAAACATACCATAGTTTGACAGACTCAAAGCATACAATGCATGCAATCCCAAACTTCTGTCAGCCACACGTTTTTAGTCTCGCATTAAATTTGCGAGCAAGTAAAAGTTTTCTTGAAGTAATTAATGAGAAACTGCATGTCATTGCCTTTACGGGCATATTTAGTCACAGTTTATTGTCTGGACATGTTCAGGAACCTTTCCAGGAGTTAATTGAATTAGCCTATGTGCTTTTAACGAAAACAAAAATATTGTTGTTAGTACGTGCCGTGCCGAAATTTTTGTTGGGGAATGCGAAGCGTAGTTAATGAATGGTAATAAATCTTTCTGTTCATGTGCTTGTTTACAGGAAACAGAATTTTCTCGTAGCCATGTAGGGTTTCTATTAAAATCCATAACACTGTTGATTTTGGGTTGCACGCCATTTGTGTTAAATATTTTTTGCTACAATAAATACATTCATTGAAGAGGTGCACTGCATTTTCGGTGCAGTTTCCGAATCTTATCCGCCTTTCCACAGGTGGCATCACTCAACGCCTTTGCACGTAAGCAACCTCCATCTTTGTCGAGAAATAACGTCACTTTTCCCGAGTTTGAACCCAAGCTCAGCTGGGGTTGGAAACATGAAGGAATGTTTGTCTCATTCTCCAGAGGCAAGCGAAAGGGAAATGAGAAGGAAATTGTTGGAGTGTTTGCCACAATGTAAACAGCAGATCACAGTGGCCTAACCCAAGCTTATCAAAAGTCAAATGGGTAACGTTTTCTCTTTCTTCACTTTGTTTGGATGACTTGGCATCAGGATGACTTCCCAGCATCCTTTTGGAACGCTCTCTATTGTCCTCACACATTACGGTTGTAAACGTGACAGACGGTATGACGACTTTTCTCCAAAGGAGTAAACAAACGTGTTTGACTGTGCTGAAGAATTCCCATGCGGTTTAAGACCCTGCTTTGTTAGTCAAGTTGGTCGAGTATGCATTGTTTGGTGCTGTTAGTTAAGACTACAGGCGGATGTGTGTTGGTAAATATTTCCAGGTGTGAGAAACATGACGACACTAGCAAGAGAGTAATTGAAATGTAAACATTTTTTTAAAAACAAAATCTATTCACTTATTTATAAAATAAAAAGCTTTATAACACTAATAGTATGTATAATCATATACACTAATGTTTATATGATTATTTTCCTTTTTTCCTTGAACATTGTGTACTCTTTTCCATCTGCCGATAAATTAAGAAAAAAAATAAAATTAATTAGTTGAAATAGAAAACAACCCTCACATGTCAAATGCCATATATTTGTTAATCGTTCTCGTGTCAAGAAAAGACGTCTTGAAAACATCTCCCTTAAACACTGCGAATCGTTCGTGATTACTCCCCTCATTTATTTTCCAGCGATCAGAGAGTCAACGTTTTGAAGGATTGCGGATCCCGAAAGGAGGTCCCATTGGGAACGCCGTGACAGAGGCCCTTGTGTTTTGATCCTCAAGCGGGGCCCTGATGTTATTGGAGGCGCGTTGATGTGCGTTCTGAACTAATAAAGATGAACAATGTCATTCATTTCAGCAACACTGTCATAATTCACACAGCGGTCGGCGAGTTATGGAGTGCAGATGTTCACAAGTAATGAACCAGCGGCGGTCTCGAGCACAAAAGCTACAATGTGCCTTCTGCACTGAATAAAATGAGTAAATTGTGCTCTTCGAACCGGTTAAAGATTTGGGGAAATGATGCAGGTGCAGATTTGCTCCAATCTGAAAAAGTGGCACCTGTGTGATTCAGTCGGTTCAGGTGTTGTCATCTATAACATGAGGACCTGGTGTCGATACAGGGAATGGCTCGATGTAAACCTGGATGTAATTTTGTTTTTTTTATAGAACCACATGGTCTAACAAATAAGTAAAAAAACTCCAAGTATTTACAGTATGATAGTTTGAATTCTTTTTTTTTAAATCACTTAAATGATTTTTAAGAAAATATTTTCTTCTTTGTCTTGTTTTCAGTAAAAATATCAAAAAATTCTTACATTAAAATGCTTTTTCTTGATGAGCGAAGCAACCCAAGAAAAAGTCTAGTTTTTAGATCAAAAATATCATATTTGAGTGATTTTGTGCATAAAACAAGCAAAAAATATCTGCCAATGGGGTACACTGCAAAAAAAAGATTTTCAAGAAAAAACATTCTTAGTATTTTTGTCTTGTTTTCAGTAAAAATATCAAAAAATTCTTAAACTAAGATGCTTTTTCTTGATGAGCAAAACACCCAAAGAAAATAAGTCTAGTTTTTAGACCAAAAATATCAAATGTAAGTGATTTTGTGCATAAAACAAGCAAAAAATCTGCCAATGGGGTAAGCAAAAAAATCTTGAAAATTTTTCTTAAACACCAAATGCAAGAAAAAATCTAGAACAATTTGCTTACCCCATTGGCAGATTTTTTTTTTGCTTGTTTTATGCACAAAATCACTTAAATTTGATATTTTTGGTCTAAAAACTAGACTTGTTTACTTCATTTTCATTTTGCTCATCAAGAAAAAGCATCTTATTTTAAGAATTTTTAGATATTTTTACTGAAAACAAGACAAAAATACTAAGAACGTATTTTCTTGAAAATAATTTTTTTGCAGTGTAAGCAAATTTTTCTTGAATTTTTCTTGAATGTAGTGTTTATGAAAAATTTTCAAGATTTTTTTGCTTACCCCATTGAAAGATTTTTTGCTTGTTTTATGCACAAAATCACTTAAATTTGATATTTTTGGTCTAAAAACTAGACTTATTTTCTTTTGTCGTTTTGCTCAACAAGAAAAAGCATCTTAATTTAACAATTTTTAAATATTTTTACTAAAATCAAGACAAAAATAAGAAGATTTTTTTTCTTGAAAATCATTTTTTTGCAGTGCAGCAGCCTAAAGTCTACGGAGCCCCTAAGGGGACATGGAGCAAAAAAAAAAAAAAATATATAGTTTCGCGTGAGCACACATTTTTAAAAGGAGAATTTTTCTTTACTCAGATGAGCTTGTCTCAAAAACTGTTTATTACAAATGCTTACATAACAGCAGATGTTTCTTTTATAGATAGAGCTGTACATTGGATGTATTTACAAGTGAAGTGTGCTCAATAAAAAGTAGGATATAAAAGTTAAATGTATTGGATTGATTCTCTTTCTGATTTACTTCTAAAGTAAACAAACTGGCTCTTTTGCCAGCTTGTGCAATAAATCCACGCTTCTTTAAACCTAAGCAAGCACTTTCATTTCCCCAATGGCAGGCTTAATTTAGTCCTGCCTAAATGTGTGACTGTGCTAAAGTTCAGAGCGGGCACTTCTTGGAAAGTTGCGTTAAATAACAAAAAGTTGTGACATGGTTCTTGATGTAAATGCTGCAGCTCAATAAATCAAAGCGCTGTCTCACCATGACCTGTCGGTCTGTGTGGACAGATGGTAAAAATGTAAGGAATGTTGTTACACTTCGGTCGAGGAAGATGTATGTCTGATGTCAGGACGTCTCTGCTCTGTGTTCTTCACACTTTACTGTTTGTTCCTGATCTCTCCCCTCACATACTGTCAAACAGTCGAGTGCATTTAAAGAACGTCATTTTTCTCTATTAGCCATATAAGCTTTAAAACTTCAGTGAAAGGTTGCATGCATGAAGTTTACGTTTATGACAAGATATGTACTGAAGTGTGGAAGTCAAATTTATAAGCATAAATAAAACCATCACTAAAATAGTAATCTTTTGGATAATAATATCAAACATTGAATTTCACATACTGTAATGCAGTGCATGCTGGGAACTTTCAAATGGTTAATGTAAAAACTCTTAAATATTTGAAGAATCATTGTTAGCAACAAGTTAAGGACTAATCTTATTCGACAGACACAAAATAATTTATTTTTCTTGTCATATTAAAAAGTTACTTTATTAATTTTGATAAAAGTTGAAAGTTGCATTACAATATTGCCATGGAAACGATGAAGGTGACAGACGGCTCTGGTGTATCCTTCAGCAGTCAAACTAATGTGCGCTGTCCGTGGTTCTGAACAAATCTTTGCAAAATTCCCATCCGGAAAGCCTGGCTCTCATGTTCGGACAGTGTTTCTTTAAATACGAGCATGCCGATGTTTATATTTACACTTTAGAATTTCATGCATAATTCATTGCAATAAAAACTGTCCTCTTACACCTTTGCGTTGGTCCTTAGGGACTCACATCCTGTTGGTCGGCAGTAGATAGGTGCAGAGATCAAATACTGTTGCATAATGCTGAACATAAAGAGATCTTTTGACTAGATTACACACCAGGAAGTGATCGCCATCTTTGATGAGCCTTTGAAAATCAAATCAAATGGCCTTAATCTTTTATCTAAAAGATCATGCACTGATGACAGTTCAGTGAAGACAGGATGGTAACTGCCTCAACAATGTTTCATTAGTTTTTACACTGCAAAAAATGATTTTCAAGAAAAAAATCTTAGTATTTTTGTCTTGTTTTCAGTAAAAATATCTAAAAATTCCTAAATTAAGATGCTTTTTCTTGATGAGCAAAACAACCTATAGTTTTAGACCAGAAATATCAAATTTAAGTGATTTTGTGGATAAAACAAGAAAAAAAATCTGCCAATGGGGTAAGTAAAAAAAATCGTGAAAATTTTTCTTAAACATTAAAATTCAACAGAAAGTGATTCTAACCCCAACCGACAATGGAATTTTTTTTTTTGAAAAAACAACGAGAAAACAAAATATAAAATGACACGATAAAGTTGTGCAACACGAAAAACTATTTATAAAAATTTCTGCGAATGACACGAAAAAGACATTCGTGCTCAAGGGACATAAAAAAGCTGAATTTTGTCATGGAAACAAATAAATTATCACATTTTTCGTGACTAGCCTTTAAAGCGACTTTCCATGAGATCAGTCTGAAACTTGATATATTACGCACTGTAAAAAATTTTTTTTGTCAAATCAACATATATTTTTATGCTACTTTAACTTTAAATATATATATATATATATATATATATATATATATATATATATATATATATATATTTAGACTTTTTTATAAGTTATGTAAACACAGGTCAAAATTTTAAATAGTAGGTTGCAAAACCAAATAGTTTTAACTTAATGCTTCATGTCTGATCATATTAATATGATTTAAATATATAAAAAATGTAGGCGGTGTTACTGTCTGAAGAAAAAAGTATAGTGCTTCTGGATAGTTCAGTAGTAAAGCTTTGCATTAGCAGCACAAAAGGTCATGGATTTGAACCAGGGAACACAAACTGATACAAAATGTATATGGTGAAAGTGCCTTATATAGGAAAAAGCAATTGCCAAATACATAAATGTAAATATTAAAAAAAGGAAAAAAAATATTCATTCAATTTACTAAGTGGTTAGTAAAGTGGTTGCAATCAATTGAGTTAAGCTACATAAAAAAAATAGAAAAATAATATAAAATAAAAAACTTTTGTTTTAATGTAGCTTAAATAAATTGATTGCAGCCACTTACCTTAAAAAAATGAGTAAATTGAATGAATAATTTTTTTCAGTGTATGAAAATACCTAGTTTATATAACATGTTTATTTTATTTTATAATAAATAAAAACGTTCAGTAAAAACGTTTGCATTGGCAAGGTCTACATGGGTCTTCAACAAGGGGTCTGGGGCCCCTTGGGGGTCCATGGTGGTATTACCAGGGGTTCTTCAAAAAGGTGTTTAAAATCTTTTTTTGTTAAGAAAATTAATTTAAGCAGCGCATTAACAGACTAATATTTTTTTTTAAACTTGATTAAAAAAAGGTTCCAATGTTAAAATCTGTTAAGTACATTTTAAATAGTATGCAGTACATAAACAGAATGTGACTGTGTACACAAAAATGTATTATTTTAATGCCTTTGTGACGTTACCATCATAACAAAGTAAATCCAGTCTTAATTTAATGGGGATCCCTCCTTCCTGAGGTTTATATTAAACACTTGCCTAAGACCTTTAACTTTCTTGAGTTTATATTGTTTAAATGTTTACAAATATCAGATCTTCATGCATTTTGATCTGTTAGCTATCAGAAGTCATATTATAGCCTAAATAACAATATTTAATTTAATAAATGGATGTTAATATGAACTCTCTTAATTTAGTGGTTATAGGGAGACTTCATAAGCTGAATTATCTCTGTTTAAGTTTCGGCTTAATGATTTTGTAACATTTTAACTCAACAGAGATAAAACTGATAGAAAGATCACAGATAAGGGCTTAACTCAAACACTACAGCAGATCATTGACACCAGCGTTCAGCATTATGAAATACTTTTCTGCCTCGGCTAGCAGGATGCAGCAGGCATTGTGCCATCATTCACATTAACACGCTCATGTTTAACTACACGTGTCCTTACTTTGATGCAGATGTTATAATCATTCATTTTGTTATCTGTTAAAATATTGACCTGACTTGATAAATTTGATAGAATACTTTAACAATTAATTATTTACCAGATGCTTTTATTCAAAGTGACTTACAAATGATACTATATGCATTAGTAGTACTGCATTTTGTTGGCTATAAGCTGCACTTAATTTTATATTGCACATCTAAGTAAAACATTTGATTTAAATGGTTTAAAATTATTTAAACAATATACAAAGTTTTTACATTTATTTTGGCATTTTAAGGTTAGACAGTAGTGAAACGTGGTTAGTAACAATCCACCCGATCTCATGGGAGTTGGTGGCTAATTCGTATGAATTTGTAAGAAGTTAATCGCACAAAAACATACAATTATTAGGGAAAAAAATACAATTAACAACTCACCCTCAACATTACAGGGCGAATGCCAACTTGTAAATATGTAGAAATTGCAATGAGATGAGTGTAACAATTAAATTTCATTTGAAAACATTGTACGTTTTGAAATAAAAAAATTTTTTTATTGCACTAAATATAACAATTCTACATCAATATTAAATACACTTTTATACTATTTTATTTTGTCATTGATATTGCAAAACTAGTCAAACATTACAGATTAAAATTTCACAATGCAAATGAATTTACAGGACAGGAAAACATGATCTTAATTCCCAAAATAGAAGTTTTTTCTATTTATCTATCTATCTATCTATCTATCTATCTATCTATCTATCTATCTATCTATCTATCTATCTATCTATCTATCTATCTATCTATCTATCTATCTATCTATCTATCTATCTATCTATCTATCTGAAATACAGACATGGTTTATTAACTTTAATTATGGTCATAATATAAAAAATCCCCAAAACAATTATCTGTGTATTATTATTATTATTATTATTACAATTATTATTATTAAATATGTAGTATAATATAAATATGTTTGGTAGGGGACATTTACCACAGAACACTAAACATTTACATATTTTCAGTCCCACCAATCCCCCCTCACCAAATTCTCATTACCAACCTCCCACCTGTCCAAAAAATGACTTTGGTCTTAATACTGTTATAATCATTTATTTAAAACTTACTATCAGGGTCATGAAGTATTTTTGTATAATAAGGACACATCTGTTCCAAAGCAGAGATTCATATTGATTCATGAAAGAATGATGTTGATTACGATGAAAAATAATCCAGACACGCAAACGGATCTTTGCAGATGTTTAAGCAACCAAAACTGTCCTTGACTGGGCCTGGTCCAGCAACACACAGTCATTCATAAACTCAATGAACCACAGTGCATGACCATATGTCAACTAAAAAGGTCAACATGTTCAAATGCACAGACATTTCCGCTCTGAAAATCTCAATGGCTGGTTCACACTAATTCAATAGAATATACATTACATACATAGGATTATTAATGTAGGTGTAATTGCATTGAAATCATCTTATTGAATATGTTGAGCACATATTAATTTTTACATGGGAATGCAAGGACATTTGATCACATTACTTTAAGTATGATGTTTTATCACATAAAATGAAAAGAAATTTGTCATGTAAATAAAAAAAAACATATAAAGCACTTTACCAATAAACATGCACTGTAAAAAGTATTTGCTGTCTTAATTTGTTTGTTTATTTTAACATACTATTATTTATCTTGACAAGCGATGAGTTTTTATAACTTATAAAATGAAGTTGACATATTTCAACTATGTTTGATAAGTTATAACAACTCATCTCTTCTCTAGTCAAGATGAATAATAGCAAGTTAAAATTACTTTTAAATCTGAGTTGATTAAACAAACTTAAAAAAATGTAGATTTTTTAAAGTATGCATAAAATGCATGCACAATAATAATATGCATTCATCCAAATACGCTCCATTAAATGTATTAATGTCAGCAATCAGGCAAAAAAATTATAAAAAAAAAGGTAAACAAATCTTAAATACTAAACTTCTGCCAAAATTTGTGCAGAAAAGCTGCTGTAGTGTAGATTTACCTTCAGTTTTCCACAAATGTCTAAATTGAGCAATGTGCTGCCACCTGCAGTAACATAAATTGTAGGATCATACATCAGTAGTTAAGTGTCATCACTTTAATTATATGATGAACACATATTGAGCTCAAATCAAATATGGAAATGTTATAAACCTCATGGGTTCACTATCAACAAAGACCCCTAGCTGTCATTGGGGTGGTACACTTTCCAAAAGTAAACATTTGCACATAAAGAGTTCGTATTATTTACAAATATACAGTGAAAAAAATTATTCATTTAATAAAATTAAAAAACAATTTTAAGGTAAGTGGTTGCAATCAATTTATTTAAGCTACATTTAAACAAAAAATTTTAGTAAAGTAAAATAAAATATAAAACTTTTGTTTAAATGCAGTTTAATTAAATTGATTGCAACCACTTACCTTAAAAAAAATTATTAAATTCAATGAATAATTTTTTTCAGTGTGTACATACAGTCTTGTTCAAAATAATAGCAGTACAATGTGACTAACCAGAATAATCAAGGTTTTTAGTATATACTTTTATTGCTACGTGGCAAACAAGTTACCAGTAGGTTCAGTAGATTCTCAGAAAACAAATGAGACCCAGCATGATATGCACGCTCTTAAGGCTGTGCAATTGGGCAATTAGTTGAAAGGGGTGTGTTCAAAAAAATAGCAGTGTGGCATTCAATCACTGAGGTCATCAATTTTGTGAAGAAACAGGTGTGAATCAGGTGGCCCCTATTTAAGGATGAAGCCAACACTTGTTGAACATGCATTTGAAAGCTGAGGAAAATGGGTCGTTCAAGACATTGTTCAGAAGAACAGCGTACTTTGATTAAAAAGTTGATTGGAGAGGGGAAAACCTATAAAGAGGTGCAAAAAATGATAGGCTCTTCAGCTAAAATGATCTCCAATGCCTTAAAATGGAGAGCAAAACCAGAGAGACGTGGAAGAAAACGGAAGACAACCATCAAAATGGATAGAAGAATAACCAGAATGGCAAAGGCTCAGCCAATGATCACCTCCAGGATGATCAAAGACAGTCTGGAGTTACCTGTAAGTACTGTGACAGTTAGAAGACGTCTGTGTGAAGCTAATCTATTTTCAAGAATCCCCGCAAAGTCCCTCTGTTAAAAAAAAGGCATGTGCAGAAGAGGTTACAATTTGCCAAAGAACACATCAACTGGCCTAAAGAGAAATGGAGGAACATTTTGTGGACTGATGAGAGTAAAATTGTTCTTTTTGGGTCCAAGGGCCACAGGCAGTTTGTGAGACGACCCCCAAACTCTGAATTCAAGCCACAGTACACAGTGAAGACAGTGAAGCATGGAGCATGATATGGGCATGTTTCTCCTACTATGGTGTTGGGCCTATTTATCGCATACCAGGGATCATGGATCAGTTTGCATATGTTAAAATACTTGAAGAGGTCATGTTGCCCTATGCTGAAGAGGACATGCCCTTGAAATGGTTGTTTCAACAAGACAATGACCCAAAACACACTAGTAAATGGGCAAAGTCTTGGTTCCAAACCAACAAAATTAATGTTATGGAGTGGCCAGCCCAATCTCCAGACCTTAATCCAATTGAGAACTTGTGGGGTGATATCAAAAATGCTGTTTCTAAAGCAAAACCAAGAAATGTGAATGAATTGTTAAAGAATCATGGAGTGGAATAACAGCTGAGAGGTGCCACAAGTTGGTTGACTCCATGCCACACAGATGTCAAGGAGTTTTAAAAAACTGTGGTCATACAACTAAATATTAGTTTAGTGATTCACAGGATTGCTAAATCCCAGAAAAAAAATGTTTGTACAAAATAGTTTTGAGTTTGTACAGTCAAAGGTAGACACTGCTATTTTTTTGAACACACCCCTTTCAACTAATTGCCCAATTGCACAGCCTTAAGAGCGTGCATATCATGAATGCTGGGTCTTGTTTGTTTTCTGAGAATCTACTGAACCTACTGGTAACTTGTTTGCCACGTAGCAATAAAAAATATACTAAAAACCTTGATTATTCTGGTTAGTCACATTGTACTGCTATTATTTTGAACAAGACTGTACATGCCAACTTGTTTACACTTCTCTCCATTTGACCTTGCTTTGTCTTGCATAAAATGTGCTCTTTGATAAAGCTTGTTTGACTGTATTCAGAGAAACCATCATATCATGCTTAGTAATTGTGGGCGACATAAACATTTGTAGTCAGGATTGTAAATTTCCATCTTCATTCCTTGATAGTTTTAACTCCAGACCTGTGGTCGATTTTTGAGCAGCTGAAATAACAGTTTTCTTTTACCAAATGTAAAATAAAATAAAAATCCACTGTTTATGGAGTATTTTGACATTTGAAGAGACGTTAATGTTCTTTTTATAGACAGCCGGTTAATGTGAAAGTTATTGCAAAAGAAACACACAACCACTGTCAAACTGCATATACTACATCTATTTAGACTGCATTTAGTTTGATTTATTGGGTACAAATATTTGAATTTATTATTTGCGTCATTTACGTCAGCAGATGAACAGAGTTAAAGCTATTGAGTCCCTTACTGTGCAAAAGCATCTTAATATCTGTTCATTGCTCATTAAAATGTCTCTTGTATAATTGGGTTGAACAGAATTCAGAATTAAAGTATTGGCAACCCAACAGTTCATGTGATGGAATTTGAATTGAGTTGACCACACCCACAGGAAGTTTGAATGACAGGTAGGCATTAATGAGCGATATCAAAAGCACGACATGAGCTCATGGAAAAGCGTGTTATAGTCTCCAAAAATTTGATTAATTTATTTGTCTGCATGGCACGAAATGTAGCTTTTTTCATGCCTTGTGCACGAATGTCCTTTTGTGTCACTCAACACAAATTTATATAAATAGTTTTTCGTGTCCGCGGCACGACTTTCTTTTTCATGTCATTTTATGTACAGTTTTTTCCCTAATTTTAAATCATTGTCGCTTGGGGTTTGGGTTATATTTGAGGTTTGGGTTAGGTTGTACTTTTATGTATTTGTTTCTACATGTTTTTCTTCCGCTTTTAAAACTATTCTTGCCTGGAGTTGGGGTTGGAGTTGGAGTTGATTTTAGACCCCAACCCCAAGTGACAATGGTAAAAAACAATGAGAAAACAATACATAAAATGCCACAAAAAAGAAAGTCGTGTCACAGACACAAAAACTATTTGTAGAGATTTGTGCGGAGTGACACGAAAAGGACATTCAAGCTCAAGGCACGAAAAAAAAAAGAATTTCGTTCCATGGACACGAAAAACAATTTATACACTGCAAAAAATTATTTTCAAGAAAATATTTTCTTAGTTTTTTTGTCTTGTTTTTAGGAAAAATATCAAAAAATATTTAAATTAAAATGCTTTTTCTTGATGGGCAAAATGACCCAAGATAATAAGTCTGGTTTTTAGACCGAAAATATCTAATTTAAGTGATTTTGTGCATTAAACAAGCAAAAAAAAAAATCTGCCAATGGGGTAAGCAAATTTTTCTTGAATTTAGTGTTTAAGAAACACGATTTTTTTTTGCTTACCCCATTGGCTGATTTTTTGCTTATTTTATGCACAAAATCACTTAAATTTGATATTTTTGACTTATTTTCTTGGGTCATTTTGCTTATCAAAAAAGGCATCTTAATTTAAGAATTTTTTGATATTTTTACTGAAAACAAGACAAAAATACAAAGAAAATGTTTTCTTGAAAATCATTTTTTGCAGTGTAGAAATTTGTGCGAGTGACACGAAAAAAGACATTCGTTCTCAAGGCTCGAGAAAAAGCTTAATTTTGTGCCTTGGACCCAAATAAATTAATAAAAATTTTCGTGACTATAACATGACTTTCCGTGAGATCAGTCTGCAATAGCAACATAGAGTTCAACGTGGTAAGCTTAAGTATTGTCGCATTTCGAAAATATCAAATTTGTTTCTGTGTGACTCGTGTGTGACTAGTTGTTATATGCATGTTTTGTCATTTGACACTAAAGAACCAATGAGATCACTGACATCCACATGCTGCCATTTTTGCTAAATCATGCTAATTTCATGTTAGCATCATTTACATTTATACATTTGACAGATGCTTTTATCTAAAGTGCATAACAAGGTATACATTTATATCAGCATGTGTATTTCCAGGGTTCAAACCCATGACCTTTTGTGATGCTAATAATACAATACTCTGCCAATGAGCTATAAAAAAACTAAATCATGCTGGCATCATGCTAAACATGTTAGCATCATTGCAGTATTTTGTGGCTGGGTTTTGCAATTTTACAACTCAAAATTTCCTTAGAAATTTATTTAAACTTACCGCACTTATATCAATAGCTGGGTTTCCATTGAAATGTAAACCAAATCTTTTCAAAATTTGCAAAAAAATGCAACTGTACAACAAATGCAAAAGTGCGTTTCCATCAAGTTGTTCGAGCGAATGATGGTAGTATTGGTAACCTAGTAACCAATAGTAAATAAAATTGTTTTGATGCAGACACTAGCAGCAAGGGGATTGTGATGACGTCGAGCCCCATATATGGATAAGAAAACGTCAGCTGATACAGCTACCCTGCTGAAAAAAAAACAGCAAGACCAACATATGTTGTGTTTTGGTGCTGGTTTTCTAGTGAACACCAGCTAAACCAGCATCAAACCAGCATTAGCACTAGCATTAACACCAGCTAAACCAGCACCAAACCAGCATTAGCACCCAGCATCTAGGGTGGCCATTCGTGCCAGTTCCGCCGGACACGTCCCAAACATGTTTTTGGGTTCGTTCTCCGGAAGTCGCGTTGTTCGACCACATACGTCATCAAGGTTTAATATTTCGGGTTTAATTTCAGAAAAGCAACCGTTACATTTCAAGGTAAGAATGAAACTACAA
Source organism: Paramisgurnus dabryanus (assembly GCF_030506205.2). Taxonomy (NCBI): domain Eukaryota; kingdom Metazoa; phylum Chordata; class Actinopteri; order Cypriniformes; family Cobitidae; genus Paramisgurnus; species Paramisgurnus dabryanus. The sequence goes on from NC_133359.1 coordinate 4,866,827, forward strand.
TGATTGTATGTCTTAAAAAAAAAAATCTTAATTTTCTAATGTATTTTAACTGAAATGTGAGAACCTCGATGACGTATGCGGTCGAGCAACGCGACTTCCGGAGAACGAACCCGAAAACATGTTCGGGAAGTGTCCGGCGGAACTGGCACGAATGGCCACCCTACCAGCATCCCATGCTGGTCATACCAGCAAGATTCGCAAATGTTGTGTTTTGGTGCTGGTATGCTGGTGACCACCAGCTAAACCAGCATCAAACCATCATAGACCAGCATAATTCCCATACTGGTTCATGCTGGTTTTTCAGCAGGGTAGACAATCATTCACAAATTTTTTCATTCATTTTTTTCAGCTATTGTGTTTCCATCTCCCATTATTCGCATTTATTATTTTTTATTTTAAGTTACAAACCTATGGAGCCCCTAAGGGGACATGGAGCAAAAATTAAAAAAATGTAGTTTCACGTGCGCACGTAAAAACAAATTTTTATTTTATTTTTGCTCCATGTCCCCTTAGGGGCTCCGTAGGTTTTTAACTTATAATAAAAAATAATACATGCGAATACTGGGAGATGGAAACACGATAGCTGAAAAAAATTCATAAAAAAATGTGAGCACATGAAACTAAACTTTAGATTTTTTAGCGTCTCTTTTATCATAAACCCTTTAGACACGTCTGCAGCAGGCACTTATTTTGACAAGACACGTGATGCACATAGGATTACTCGATGTGCAGAACACATATTTGACGGACTACATACATGTTGTGACGAACTTCACATCGAGTGCCCTCGAAAAAAGAAGTCACCGGCCGCCACTGTCATTGGAGTCATACTAGATGTATGTATGTCTGTAATGATGTTTGTACACTTTTTGAACCTAACCACGTTAGCTCCCATATAAGACGATAACATGAAGGCATTGATTTGTTAGTGTTTAAGTCATATAGCCTACATCTGCAAAGTTATGAGAGAATTTTCATATTTTGGTAAGCTGTTCCTTTAAGATAGATTTTTTTCTTTAATGAACGTCATGTAAACATTTCACGCCCTTGTTATAATCATCCTTACACGTTTAAACCAATCCACTGTCCATAAATCCAATGTCGCTTTGAAGATCAGCTGCGTAAACACTGAATCCTTTACTTTCCCATTTGTGGTATACATTGCATGTGATGTAATTGTTGCACACCGTCCAATAGTTACCTGCATGTCTGATCCTCTAATGAGGATCCCACTTATCACATTGTCTACGTGCTAGGGCACGAACATAGTTTATCAGAAAAGTCAGCCAATCATTTTTATACAAACTTTGGTTTATTACCAGTAGCGTTTTCGTGCTGGTACAGAAACCCCCACTTCCTAAACATTAAGGTTTCTAGAATGCCATTGTTTGCCATACAGCATTAAGATTTGTCTTCATTGGATTTAGCACAACCCATGAATTAAATGGCTGCGCACATACTTTCAGTTAAGTAGCGTACGTGATTTATCACAAACGACGAAATGTTATTTATTTAAAGCATGATGCCAAGTAAGTTAACAGATTAACTGCAGTCGATCCATTCGTTTAATCAGCATTGAAATAATCACACGACGATAGCTTTCGACACTTGTGTGCGATTACATGACTGTGAACCATTTGGTTGTTATTTGCTACCAACCGGCCTTAAAAACAAATTACTCTCGGCTTCTTCCGCAAGCGCGATCTGTACTCTGAAGTTTTGTTGTGTTTATTTCTTACGGACTTCTTTAATCTTGTTGCATCTGACCGCATATAATTTTTGCCTAAGTGGAGCCAAATGTTGGTTTTAGCACATGCCAAAAACCATTTCCAGTAAATCTGATATACATAAAGAATAAATCACCAATATAAAAAGGCAAACAATGTACGTGTTAATGAGAGCATGACATGTGGACAAGAACCAGGAGCTACGGTTAAATATAATTTCCATTTGTAAAGTATTCCTTCAGAGACTCTTTGACCATAAAAACATTTACGGCCAATGAAGATTGTCAGATTTGAATTACACACACAGTCACCTTTAAAGAGCACCAATGAATCATTTCATACCGAGGGGTAAATTGACTAAATTGATGGGAAAAGCAGACAATGTGCGACACAACACACAGCTAGACAAATGATTTTGTTTCATGTGGCGTTTTAATAATTATTGTGGTTTTGTCAGACGCGACACAGACGGAAATTTGAGCGTCTTCCAAGTCGACCGGTTTCTGACATGGCCAAAAGTCATGAATCGGGCTGAACGTCAACAACGCCAGCGCTCATTTCTCACTGTGTGTGTGTGTGTGTGTCGGTATGGATAGATGTTCTTTCGTGGTTAAGAGAATGAGTCATCCAGTCAACATCCGGACTCTGGTTTATATCTGTTAAAGCTGTGTCAGAACCTGATAAACGAGGAAATGACCACCAGTCTCTTAACTCCAAATATTTAACATTGAACCTAGAAAGCTTGTTTTTTTTATTGTTGAAGACATTTTCCCACAGCAGGCGGGCGCGTATCTAAGGTTTAAAAGGTGTTTTGAACTAATCCTGAGACTTGGTCTTCAGTAAATATCCTAAAGTGATACAATTTTAACTTAAATCTGCATTAGTGCGTTTGAGGCATGCGCCTCTAGAGGCAGCAAATGGAATTGCATGAAATAGTTTTTACTCAACATGAAGTTTTTCCTTTCTTAAAGAGCACCTGTTTCATTGCTAAAACAATGTTTTTTTGTGTATTCGGTATAATACAATGTGTTCGTGTAGTTTATGGTTAAAAACACATTATTTTTCACATACCGTACATTTTTGTAGCTCCAGATTTCGCTCTCCTCCTGAAACGCATGGATTTGAAAAGCTCCGTGTCCTTGATTGGCCAGCTAATCTGTACATTGTGATTGGCTTGAATACCTCCGACGTCAGCCGGAAATGTGACGCTCCTTACCATGTTTGAAAGATTCGGTCACAATGCAATGCTAACAGGAGTTGACTTACAGGCTGTGAGTCCGAAGCGGGAGGAATTATGATAATGTCGGTCTTGTCCACGTCAACAGGCCCAGGAAGTAAACTGTTGCCTACAATCCGTATGTTTGTTGTAGTAAAAAAAAAAAAGATTTACGATGGAGACAATAACTCGCGTCATCGTTTACTATGGGGGTTGTACCTTTTGCATATCGTTAACATGTACTAATACACACCTAAGGGGATCGCACACTGGCCGCGCAGCTCAGCGCCGCGCAGCGCCACGTCGCGTTGCGCCTAGGAGAACTCGGAGGTATTGTAAACCGGAAGTGCACATTAAATAGCGCGAGCTTCGTCAGATAGCGTCTAGTTCAAAATGCAAAATATACATTAGCAGCCAATGTTAATCATTAATGATTTGGGACAAATATGATGTTATTTAATGTTAAACTATGTGAGTGGCGCTGTGTGGCACGACAGGGATTTGAGCAACTTCCTGAGTCACAGCTGGGGAGCGCGGACAGGCGCCACCTGGCGGCGCCGGTGTGCATATACTCATAGAAAACAATGTGTTCAGTTGATTTAGAATGGCGCTGTGCGGCGCGGCCGGTGTGCGATCCCCTTTACACACCAAAGAAAATGTAAAAATGTAAAGGCCTCATTTAGAAAGCGTGCATACACATATATTTGAAGAGTTTGGTTCCAAAATGCAATAAATCCATTTTGACAAATTTTGGAAAAAAAACGTGTTTTTTTATTCCATGAAAGTGTCAAGATGAAAACCACTATTTTCTGTAACAAACTTTCACATAGCGTCTTTAGGTTATAAAAACATAAACAATTCAAATCCATAACTTGATTTTCAAAGAATTATTATAAAAACAGATAATTTTGTCCACAAAATGCAATAAATCCATGACAAGTTTTTATTCAAAATGCTATAAATCTATTGAATCAATAGCCTATATAAATGTGCATTAATGGCATTAATCAAAACACTTACTTTGTCATATTAAGAACACTGTCATTGCTGCGATTATACTTGATGTCGTCGCTTAACGTTTTTCACAGCGATCAGCTGTGAAATGTTTTGGTCCTGCTCGATTTTCGTTGACTTTGAGTAAAATTATGGAAAGTTTTTCATAAGATCCGCTGAGGTCAATGTGTTATCATGACAGAAACTTGCTGTCGGCCCGGTCAAACAAGCGATCGTCTCCCGAGTGCCTCTTGCGTAAATTATTAGATGTTGATGGCTTACGTTTCTTTCCCGTCACAGAAAACCATCACAGGTTTATCAATGCTATTAAAGTATTATTTTGTTTTTGTTTGTTTGTTGATCACGAAGTACAAAGTAGATGAGGAAAACTAGGACTCGGTGTACTCAGCGCGCCGCCATTGTTTGTTTACATTGCGTGGAATGGTGCGCTGTAATCTGTGGAGTGGATTTATTGCGTACTGTAAAAAAGAAGGAGGGGCGTTTATTGCGTTTTGGGAAAAAGGAAGATGAAAGAATAACACGGCGGATATTGGATTTTTTAAATTAAGAATTTACTTTTTAATACTGACCTTATATAATACTGATTCTGGCAGTAACTCATTTTTTTCAAAAATGGCGTTTATTGCGTTTTGGAACCAAACTCTTCATTTGATCGTAAAGTGTGCGTACGTATTTTGAAAATATAAGCTTTCTTGCTGCTCAAAAGAGATTTGAACATTGACAAGCGCACTATTATATGTCGATGACATTAATTAGACATTGTTTAATAAAGGTGGAGATCTCAAACTTTTCAGCTGCGCACAAGTTCAAGATCATTTCGATTTATTGATTTCACATCTGAAAGAAAGGGGTACGCGCGTTTTCTGTGGGCACGTTCTTGAATCACATGTACGTATTTTTGAGAAATGATAGTGAGATCAAATTTAGGATGGTTTCTACACAGCATTTTATAAATGAGGCCCCTGGTCTTGCTGTAATCAGAATGATTTATTGGTAAATGGGATCCCCGATAAAAAAAAATGTCAAAATGTAATAGTCGACTACAGAAAAAATGATGGTGCCTACCTATAGTTAATCCTTAAATGCATGTATCGGGAATGTCATTGGTGCATAATTTAAGATTGTACATTTTTTGGCATCTGTTTGATGACCAATTAAATGTCAATGCATAATGATTTTTGTAATTATTAATGTAGTATTACGACAGTTTTATACTAATAAGCAAGTTTAGAGATCAGTGTTAGATACAGATTCTGGACTGCTAAAGAACCCAAATATTTAATAATGATTGGAGAAACATCCATGCATTTAAGGGTTAAACCATCGTACCAAAAATTAACCTTGGTTTAGCTACAGTAACCATAGTTTAACCATGTTTTGTACTAAAACCATTGGTTACTACACCTTTACTATGATAAGGGCCACTTTCCATTTACAGTAGCTACTAGCTGACATCTCCAAGTCCATTATCTATGTTTCATAGACACTATTTTAGCATCTGTAAAGCTGTTGATTGTATCCTAGCCCAGTCTTTACAATAAGCAATCAATCCCCAATAAATAAAACGTGTTTAATTCACAAACAGAGAGATAGTCCCCTCTCAAATGTATATGTTGGAGTGGTCAAACACAACAATGATTTGAAAGCACACATAAATCATTGGATTATATAACATTAAGACTGCGGTGAGATTGAAAGTATTTCTAAAAAAAAACCATCAACTTTAAGTAAAGGGTTCAAAGATGCGTAATTTATTTAAACTTGAAAACTAATATATACCGTAGGAGTGACTGTAGGTGTTTTATAGATATTTTTCTTCCTCATTACCGATCACTAGGGAACTACGCCTCCTTTGCAGCATGATTTATCTCAATGTAGCAATAGCCATGTGGTTACAAGCTTTGGATGACCATTGCAAAAACCTTAAGCATATGTGTATGTGAACTGCCATGAATTTGGCCCACCCACTTGCAGGGTCCCAGTTCATTTTGTGAATGAGGGGGCAAATGTTAAGCCCATCAGTGACCTGCCTGTTCCTCCCCAAATCTGCTAAATAACTTACTGAAAATAGCTTTCACCAGTCCTTACTAATCTACTTACTTACATGAGATGTTTTAATTTCCCATTTAATTTGGAAGTATGAATTATATCCATTGAAGCAGGGATTGTGAAAGGGACCGGATGCCAGATGCTTTCCATTGCAATATAGCCAAGATGCAAAATTACCCGAGATGTTTAATTCGACTAAGAGGATTAAGATTCTTTACACTGTTTGTGACTCAGCTGGCGTTTGGATTACCTGCATCTCAGACCCACTGTACTAACTTGGAAAGTAAACCTTGATGAAGATCCAAAGGCCGAAGTAAAAACAAACTCATTACCTGCAATGCTCAAATTATGACATTTGCCTACTTCTCCAACCCCTCATTATCCCAAGAAAACCGAGGAGTCGGCAGGTTTCCATTGTTTTTGCTAAGACATAAATTGATGCATTCAAACCGCGGACCTCGAGTGATTTATCTCCTAAATTTCCAAAGATCTTAAGATCTCATTGCACTTTTGTTTTCCAGTGAAATCCTCTTCGAGGTGATTACAGGAGATTTGGCATTCGCACTCGCAGGTAAACACCAAAAATCCATTTAAACCAGATCTCTCCGAAGATGCTTTTCACCCAATACCTCGGAGAGTTCACGGTCACAGTGTGAACCGCAAGTGGCCCCGACCAGAGCCCGGGACGAGAGATCAAACTAAGAAAACCGCACATGAACCGAGGAAAACAACAGCGTCATTGTGCATTCACCGTCCTTATCGGGACACCCTTTCATTTTCTACTTCCTCTTTTCTTTTTATCCCCCACTTTGCGCATTTTCATGTGGTAACGAATGTATGAGGAGCCGACGGTTTGAAAGATTCTTCAGTCTGAAAAAAAAGACGATTTGAAGCTTTGTAATTGAAAACACACATTGAGTCAGAGAAGCTAAGCTACCAGGGGAGGGCAGAGAAAGCCCCGGCGAACAAAGGTTTGAATTGCGAAAGAGACGAACTAGACCCTGCGTGACATCTGACTAAATACTCTCATTGTTTTTCTCCCCAAAAACAAGTATCGAATAACCGGTGTAGGGGAAGAACAGAGGGGATGGATGTCTGCCTGAGCCAGACCTGCTGCCCCGACTTCCCCCATCGAGCTTCAGAAACATCCGTCTGGTATTACGGAGACGTGCTCTTGAAAAATGTTTATCCGTCTGACTATGTACAACAATATAAACTTATGAACCGTGTTTTGGAAGCATCCGTGTTTTGCAAAAGCTATGAATGGTTTAAAGGCCTCCTGCGAGGAAAGTTTAAGACCCCGCACATCTCAGTTAGATAATAAGATAAGTCATGAGTGTTTATATTGTAGTCTGTTGCACATTCCTGTTGAGGAATAACAGAACAGCGAGTTGTGGATGTTGGCTTCGCGCTTTCATGAAAGAAACATTTTTCTGATGTTTACGTGCATTAGGGGATATTATTTGGTAGTCGGTAGTTTGCGGCAAGCATCATCATTGCTTTTGTTTATACTTAGAGGTAGAGACCAAACCGTAACCCCAAGCTTTACCTTTGACCCCCTATACTGAGTATGGAGATGAATGATATCTCCAACAATTTTTACCTGGTGGATTATAAAATGGGAAATGAAAAAATTATAAGAAATCCAGTTCACTTTATTCTTCTTTCCAGAACATAACTTTTCAGTTGGCAGATGATAAAAAGGCCCAAAAATCTCCATATTGAGGGATAAAAACATTATAAAATACTACTATAAAACCACATAACACCTTAGCGAATTCCCAGAACACGCTAAAAATATCCGAAATAGTTGCCTTATGCTGTTATTGGTGATTTGTTTTGAAGTGGTTTCATACCAGTTTTGTTTTCAATAGTTTCTAGGCCTTTCTGACTGAAAGCCTTGCATTTCCTTGGACTCTATCCTGAGACGTATTTGCTGCTTTTTTATTTTTGCGCCCCAAACATCCCATTGAAATTCACGATGAGTCAGATTTTGAAGGTTTGGCAGACCAATGGGACAGCTTGTCCCCGCCTCTTAAACCGAGCGCCATTGTAACGTCGGTCTAATTGCCCTGGTATACGCTAGAACTGGATCTGAAAGGAAGTGGACAAAAGTTCACAGTGGGTCGTTTTGGCTTGCTAAGATGAAAGCAGCTTCCATTTTTAATGAGGATTAACCCAAAAGCTTCCTTTTACTCACAATTATGGAGGCTGGCAGTGTTTTACGCATTGCTTCTCTCACGCAAAAAGACCCCCTAGCCGCCCATAGGGCCCCACTCCCCACGGATCGTGCCGTGCGGCTCCCCACCCGCCGTACACGACGCGAGTCAAATGAGTTCATTGAACAAACAAGAACCCGTCGTCCTGGTCTCACGTCCATACTCATTTGGAGGTCAACGTGTCATTTTATGAAAAAGTGTAATTCTGTTTGTGTTTTTTGTTCGAATATCCATATGAGTGCCATATTTATGTTCCTCTAGCTCAATGTATGTTCACGTAGCTCTGTTGGTAGAGCATTTTGTTAGCAGTGCACCAAAGGTTGTGAGTTTGAATCCCAGATAACACACATTAATACTTTGGATAAAAGTGCCTGCTAAATGTATAAGTTAAATAAAGACAATTAACGAATGAGTTAAAGGTAAAAAAAAATAGCATTGACATTGACGCCATTACTGCTGTTTGTTATAGTAAACATTCACGGCTTCTTCGGGAAATCCTGTTCTATAAATCTATAAATAAGTCGCAGATGGCATTTGTTGAAATGCGTTCAAAGTCAGCAGTCGAAATTTGTCCGTGGAAGGCCGTAAATCGCCTTCTTATGCCGAAAATTTAGGCTGATACATTTCTCAGCCCGATTTTACCCACACTACAACCTCGAAACTTAAACTAACCTTTACCCTCACTTTGGCAGTGCTCAAAAGAAAAGTGTTCAGCCAGAAAATCGGTTCAGACTGACCCCCACCTCGAACCCCACCACACACACAGTCGATCCGCTCTCCAACCCCTCCGTGGTTTGAAGGCTGGCCTACTAGAGTACTAAAAGGGATGGGGGGAGTTTGTTTATGGAAGGAAAGATTTGAAATGCAAATGTTCGCACAACACATCAGCACAAGAATATACTGCCCGATAAAGAGTCTGGTCTATTATATGACGTTCATTCAGTAGACTCTTGTTTCTGGCTCACTTCACAAACACAGATTATATTTTACAATAAATTTGTTCGTTCTTTAGGATTTGTGCGAAACACTTTTTAAAACAACACAATGTGATGAAGCTGTTTTTAGAACAAATGCTGTCAAATGTGCTGTTAATTTCAAGCCCAGCTCATGAATGGTCTGGTTACAAACATTTCCTATCATTTCATATCTTCCTTTGTGTTCCTCCACATGGCTGTAATGGGTTAATAAAGGTGATTTTGTAAAGAAAATATCTAGATTTCACATTGATTACCCCCAAAAGACCTTTATTACCCCATTTGGAGCCATGTGGATTACCTCTGTGAAGGATGGATGCACTTTTTGGTCTTCAAAGTCAAAAGTTGTTCCCTGATCCTGTTTTCTAACATTATAAGCTTGGAAAAGCAAGGACATTTACTAAATTAACTCCAAATGTGTTCATCTGAAAGATGATAGACATGTGTATCACAGATATCATGGGGTAATTATGAAATTTGCCAGGAGTATCGCTTTTGTGACTTGGGTGTCTGCTGAACCATTTGCAGATGCATTCTGGACTTTCTGTCTGACCTCAGTCTGTTAGGTTGAGCAATCACATGTCCTCAACCCTTACCCTGAACACCGGCGTCCCTCAGTACATTGCTCTACTCTCTGTTTACCCATGACTGCTTTCCTATGCATAACTTCACATCTTCATCAAATATGCAGACGACGCCACAGTGATTGGCCAGATCAGCAACAATGACAGATCGGCCTACAGGGAAGAGATCCAAAGACTGCTCCACCAACATCCTTAAACTCAATACCATGAAGACCAATTGTGGACTTTAGGAAAACTAACAAAGCAGAGACGCCCCATCTACATCAATGGGACTATAGAGAGTGTCTCCAACTTTACTGTAGGTTGGGCGTCCACATCTCTCCTGTCCTGGCATCATAACACCTCAGTTCTAGTTAGGAAAGCACAAAAGCACTTATACTTTCTAAGAAGGCTGAAGAAAAGCACATCTGCCCCTCGAGATCCTAATTAGGTTTTACCGTGGTATCATGGAAAGCATCCTGACTAACTCCATCAGAGGGTGGTACTGTATGGCAGCTCCACAGTGGATGGCTGTGAAAAGCCAGTGGAAAGCCTCACAAAGGATGGTGAAAACAGCCCAGTGCACCCAACTACTTGCCATCTATCTATCTGTCTGTCTGTCTGTCTGTCTGTCTGTCTGTCTGTCTGTCTGTCTATCTATCTATCTATCTATCTATCTATCTATCTATCTATCTATCTATCTATCTATCTATCTATCTATCTTTTCTTCTATCTATCTATCTATCTATCTATCTATCTATCTATCTATCTGTCTGTCTGTCTGTCTGTCTGTCTGTCTGTCTGTCTGTCTGTCTGTCTGTCTGTCTGTCTGTCTGTCTTTCTGTCTGTCTGTCCGCCCATCTATCTATCTGTCTGTCTATCTGTCTGTCTGTCCGCCCATCTATCTATCTGTCTGTTTGTCTGTCTCTCCATACGTCTGCCCGCCCGTCTGCCCATCCAACCATTCATCCATCTATCTATCTGTCTATCTGTCCGCCAATCTATCTGTCTGCCTATCTGTCTGCCTATCTGTCTGCCTATCTGTCTATCTGTCTATCTATCTATCTATCTATCTATCTATCTATCTATCTATCTATCTATCTATCTATCTATCTATCTATCTATCTATCTATCTTCTCATATATCTATCTTTCTGTTTGTCTGCCCATCTATCTATCTATCTATCTATCTATCTATCTATCTATCTGTCTGTCTGTCTGTCTGTCTGTCTGTCTGTCTGTCTGTCTGTCTGTCTGTCTGTCTGTCTGTCTTTCTGTCTGTCTGTCCGCCCATCTATCTATCTGTCTGTCTATCTGTCTGTCTGTCCGCCCATCTATCTATCTGTCTGTTTGTCTGTCTCTCCATACGTCTGCCCGCCCGTCTGCCCATCCAACCATTCATCCATCTATCTATCTGTCTATCTGTCCGCCAATCTATCTGTCTGCCTATCTGTCTGCCTATCTATCTATCTATCTATCTATCTATCTATCTATCTATCTATCTATCTATCTATCTATCTATCTATCTATCTATCTATCTATCTATCTTTTCATATATCTATCTTTCTGTTTGTCTGCCCATCTATCTATCTATCTATCTATCTGTCTGTCTGTCTGTCTGTCTGTCTGTCTGTCTGTCTGTCTGTCTGTCTGTCTGTCTGTCTGTCTGTCTGTCTGTCTGTCTGTCTGTCTATCTATCTATCTATCTATCTATCTATCTATCTATCTATCTATCTATCTATCTATCTGTCCGCCCATCTATCAGTCTGTCTGTCTGTCTGTTTGCCTGCCTATGTATCTGTCTGTCTGTCTGTCTTCCCATCTATCTATCTTTCTGTCTATCTATCTATCTGTCCGCCCATCTATCTGTCTGTTTGTCCGCACATCTATCAGTCTGTCTGTCTGTTTGCCTGCCTATCTATCTATCTATCTATCTATCTATCTATCTATCTATCTATCTATCTATCTATCTATCTATCTATCTATCTATCTATCTATCTATCTATCTATCTTCTCATATATCTATCTTTCTGTTTGTCTGCCCATCTATCTATCTATCTATCTATCTATCTATCTATCTATCTATCTATCTATCTATCTATCTATCTATCTATCTATCTATCTGTCTGTCTGTCTGTCTGTCTGTCAGTCTGTCTGTCTGTCTGTCTGTCTGTCTGTCTGTCTGTCTGTCTGTCTTTCTGTCTTTCTGTCTGTCTGTCCGCCCATCTATCTATCTGTCTGTCTATCTGTCTGTCTGTCCGCCCATCTATCTATCTGTCTGTTTGTCTGTCTCTCCATACGTCTGCCCGCCCGTCTGCCCATCCAACCATTCATCCATCTATCTATCTGTCTATCTGTCCGCCAATCTATCTGTCTGCCTATCTGTCTGCCTATCTGTCTGCCTATCTGTCTATCTGTCTATCTATCTATCTATCTATCTATCTATCTATCTATCTATCTATCTATCTATCTATCTATCTATCTATCTATCTATCTTCTCATATATCTATCTTTCTGTTTGTCTGCCCATCTATCTATCTATCTATCTATCTATCTATCTATCTATCTGTCTGTCTGTCTGTCTGTCTGTCTGTCTGTCTGTCTGTCTGTCTGTCTGTCTGTCTGTCTGTCTTTCTGTCTGTCTGTCCGCCCATCTATCTATCTGTCTGTCTATCTGTCTGTCTGTCCGCCCATCTATCTATCTGTCTGTTTGTCTGTCTCTCCATACGTCTGCCCGCCCGTCTGCCCATCCAACCATTCATCCATCTATCTATCTGTCTATCTGTCCGCCAATCTATCTGTCTGCCTATCTGTCTGCCTATCTGTCTGCCTATCTGTCTATCTGTCTATCTATCTATCTATCTATCTATCTATCTATCTATCTATCTATCTATCTATCTATCTATCTATCTATCTATCTATCTTCTCATATATCTATCTTTCTGTTTGTCTGCCCATCTATCTATCTATCTATCTATCTATCTATCTATCTATCTGTCTGTCTGTCTGTCTGTCTGTCTGTCTGTCTGTCTGTCTGTCTGTCTGTCTGTCTGTCTTTCTGTCTGTCTGTCCGCCCATCTATCTATCTGTCTGTCTATCTGTCTGTCTGTCCGCCCATCTATCTATCTGTCTGTTTGTCTGTCTCTCCATACGTCTGCCCGCCCGTCTGCCCATCCAACCATTCATCCATCTATCTATCTGTCTATCTGTCCGCCAATCTATCTGTCTGCCTATCTGTCTGCCTATCTATCTATCTATCTATCTATCTATCTATCTATCTATCTATCTATCTATCTATCTATCTATCTATCTATCTATCTATCTATCTATCTTTTCATATATCTATCTTTCTGTTTGTCTGCCCATCTATCTATCTATCTATCTATCTGTCTGTCTGTCTGTCTGTCTGTCTGTCTGTCTGTCTGTCTGTCTGTCTGTCTGTCTGTCTGTCTGTCTGTCTGTCTGTCTGTCTGTCTATCTATCTATCTATCTATCTATCTATCTATCTATCTATCTATCTATCTATCTGTCCGCCCATCTATCAGTCTGTCTGTCTGTCTGTTTGCCTGCCTATGTATCTGTCTGTCTGTCTGTCTTCCCATCTATCTATCTTTCTGTCTATCTATCTATCTGTCCGCCCATCTATCTGTCTGTTTGTCCGCACATCTATCAGTCTGTCTGTCTGTTTGCCTGCCTATCTATCTATCTATCTATCTATCTATCTATCTATCTATCTATCTATCTATCTATCTATCTATCTATCTATCTATCTATCTATCTTCTCATATATCTATCTTTCTGTTTGTCTGCCCATCTATCTATCTATCTATCTATCTATCTATCTATCTATCTATCTATCTATCTATCTATCTATCTATCTATCTATCTATCTATCTATCTGTCTGTCTGTCTGTCTGTCTGTCAGTCTGTCTGTCTGTCTGTCTGTCTGTCTGTCTGTCTGTCTGTCTGTCTGTCTGTCTTTCTGTCTTTCTGTCTGTCTGTCCGCCCATCTATCTATCTGTCTGTCTATCTGTCTGTCTGTCCGCCCATCTATCTATCTGTCTGTTTGTCTGTCTCTCCATACGTCTGCCCGCCCGTCTGCCCATCCAACCATTCATCCATCTATCTATCTATCTATCTATCTATCTATCTATCTATCTATCTATCTATCTATCTATCTATCTATCTATCTATCTATCTATCTATCTATCTATCTATCTATCTATCTATCTATCTATCTATCTATCTTCTCATATATCTATCTTTCTGTTTGTCTGCCCATCTATCTATCTATCTATCTATCTATCTATCTATCTATCTATCTATCTATCTATCTATCTATCTATCTATCTATCTATCTATCTATCTATCTATCTATCTGTCTGTCTGTCTGTCAGTCTGTCTGTCTGTCTGTCTGTCTGTCTGTCTGTCTTTCTGTCTTTCTGTCTGTCTGTCCGCCCATCTATCTATCTGTCTGTCTATCTGTCTGTCTGTCCGCCCATCTATCTATCTGTCTGTTTGTCTGTCTCTCCATACGTCTGCCCGCCCGTCTGCCCATCCAACCATTCATCCATCTATCTATCTGTCTATCTGTCCGCCAATCTATCTGTCTGCCTATCTGTCTGCCTATCTGTCTGCCTATCTGTCTATCTATCTATCTATCTATCTATCTATCTATCTATCTATCTATCTATCTATCTATCTATCTATCTATCTATCTATCTATCTATCTATCTATCTATCTATCTTCTCATATATCTATCTTTCTGTTTGTCTGCCCATCTATCTATCTATCTGTCTGTCTGTCTGTCTGTCTGTCTGTCTGTCTGTCTGTCTGTCTGTCTGTCTGTCTGTCTGTCTATCTATCTATCTATCTATCTATCTATCTATCTATCTATCTATCTGTCCGCCCATCTATCTGTCTGTTTGTCCGCACATCTATCAGTCTGTCTGTCTGTCTGTTTGCCTGCCTATGTATCTGTCTGTCTGTCTGTCTTCCCATCTATCTATCTTTCTGTCTATCTATCTATCTGTTTGTCCGCACATCTATCTGTCTGTTTGTCCGCACATCTATCAGTCTGTCTGTCTGTTTGCCTGCCTATCTATCTATCTATCTATCTATCTATCTGTCTGTCTGTCTGTCTGTCTGTCTGTCTGTCTGTCTTCCCATCTATCTATCTTTCTATCTATCTATCTTCCCATCTATCTATCTTTCTGTCTATCTATCTATCTGTCCGCCCATCTATCTGTCTGTTTGCCTGCCTATCTATCTATCTATCTATCTGTCTGTCTGTCTGTCTGTCTGTCTGTCTGTCTGTCTGTCTGTCTGTCTGTCTGTCTGTCTGTCTGTCTGTCTGTCTATCTTCCCATCTATCTATCTTTCTGTCTATCTATCTATCTGTCCGCCCATCTATCTGTCTGTTTGTCCGCACATCTATCAGTCTGTCTGTCTGTCTGTTTGCCTGCCTATGTATCTGTCTGTCTGTCTGTCTTCCCATCTATCTATCTTTCTGTCTATCTATCTATCTGTCCGCCCATCTATCTGTCTGTTTGTCCGCACATCTATCAGTCTGTCTGTCTGTTTGCCTGCCTATCTATCTATCTATCTATCTATCTATCTATCTATCTATCTATCTATCTATCTATCTATCTATCTATCTATCTATCTATCTGTCTGTCTGTCTGTCTGTCTGTCTGTCTGTCTGTCTGTCTGTCTGTCTGTCTGTCTGTCTGTCTGTCTTCCCATCTATCTATCTTTCTATCTATCTATCTATCTATCTATCTATCTATCTATCTATCTATCTATCTATCTATCTATCTATCTATCTATCTATCTATCTATCTATCTGTCCGCCCATCTATCTGTCTTTTGTTCCGCACATCTATCAGTCTGTCTGTTTGGCTGCATATGTATTTGTCTGTCTGTCTGTCTTCCCATCTATCTATCTTTCTATCTATCTATCTATCTATCTATCTATCTATCTATCTATCTATCTGTCCGCCCATCTATCTGTCTTTTGTTCCGCACATCTATCAGTCTGTCTGTTTGGCTGCATATGTATTTGTCTGTCTGTCTGTCTTCCCATCCATCTATCTGTCTGTCTGTCTGTCTGTCTGTCTGTCCGCCCATCTATCTATCTATCTATCTATCTATCTATCTATCTATCTATCTATCTATCTATCTATCTATCTATCTATCTATCTATCCATTCATCCATCCATCCATCCATCCATCCATCAAGCCATAAATGTAAGTCCATAAATGTCAAAATCCATAAATGTAAAATACATATATTTGGATGGTGTGAACTACAGGTCTAGGCAGTCTAGTCTAATAACGTAATTGTGATATTAGCACTAATTTTGTAATTTCTGAGAAGAAAGAGAATTCCGCAGAAGCTTTGGACTAACAGGAATGCTTGTCTAATTTCCTATAAAACTGTGAATAAATGCTTTGAGTAAGGGGAAGAGCTCAATGTTTCCCACAAGGACAAATAGCTTTTGTTTCTTTCATAGCCCTTATTGGAAATTGTGATGTTTTTCTGAAAGATCAGTTGGACTCATTTAAGAAATCATTATAAATGAGAAAATAGCTTTATGACACATTACAGTCCAGACAGATGACCTATTATATGGGCTAACTTGTAAAACATATAATAGACTTTTCATCTATTACAACTAACAATTGGTACAGAATATCCCTAAAGAGGAAAATATGAAGTTACCATTCTTCTTTCATATGGCCACATTTCCACAGTGATGTCAGACACATCACATAGAAAAGATCTCTTAAAGATCGAAATGGCTAGACAGCAATGAGATTAAATTAAAGTGAATGGAGACTTTGCTTAATTCTCCTATTGTTTTACTGAGAAAAAGACACCAAATATCACGTGTGTCTCATTCAAAGTCTTAAAAGAGATCTGCAAATGTCTCAAACTGGTTTTAGGTTTGTCAATACATCAAATGATTGCATGACCAAGTTAATTTGATTCAGTCTCCTGAGCTTCAATTTAGCAACCTCAGAGCAATATAGGTTTTTCTAGATTAAAATGGATGTTAAATTGCCTTAAAGTGACAAATTTTCCTGGTTTTCCTACCCAGAATCGTGATCTAACATCTGGTTAAGTTCATTATCAAACCAAAATAGTCTTTTTGCAAATGAAAGTAGTACTGGTTTGCTCAGTTGAGGTAAATCGCATGATTTAAAGGGAAAACCAGGAGGGGATAACTTTGAAAAGGTTATTCGGTCTGTCCTGGCCTGCATTAGGAATTTTTTTTTTTTGTTGCTAAGCAAACTTGAACTCAACAAAAGACAACATACCAAAGTCTGTGATTCGCCTTTTGTTAGTGATCACGGATATCAGCACCTCTCTTGAACCTTAAAGACAGGAATAGTAGCATTACACCTATGCCTAACAAACTTGAATGATCATTGTCTGATTAACCGTGTTCAACTTTATAGCTAGAATTTTGAAAAAACGATTATTTCATTTTATATTTTCATGTTATACTTGAACCATAACTTCGCTCATATCAGGCTGGCTGTGGGCAGGTGCAAAAGTGACATCCCTCTTGTATATAACATCTTAAACATCAGACTGATGTCCTTATATCTCACCCCTTGTTACAACTCTTTGGTCTAAGCGTGCATGAGTAAACTTTCTTTGCATGCAAAATCCAGTTTAACCGTAAAACAAACTCAAGTTAGATTTCAAAGTCCAAATA
Organism: Paramisgurnus dabryanus; assembly: GCF_030506205.2. NCBI lineage: Eukaryota > Metazoa > Chordata > Actinopteri > Cypriniformes > Cobitidae > Paramisgurnus > Paramisgurnus dabryanus. The sequence continues at coordinate 4,884,316 of NC_133359.1, forward strand.
TGTTTTAGTTTCAAATCATGATCTGTTTTGTGTAAAACATTTTCCTTTAGCTTTTTTGCAACTGGAACAAATTTATTTCAGCTCAACAGATTTACTGATCCTTGTTCAAAGTCTGTAAGTCTTGTTTTTTGTAATAAATACTAAGGGGTCTGCGTTTTGGAGTCAACAACTCAAGGCTGAATAAAAAATGACAAAAAGTGCCTACTGCAATGTTCTGTCATTTCTTAACCCTTGCCATTAAAACACTGATGCATAAATTGTTTAACTATGTGCTTATTTGCAATAGGATTTTGCATTAAAACTTAATTTGTGAATGCACCCAAAGAATTTACATTTAGGTATTTGGCAGACATCTAAAAAGTACATTTCGTCAGTGTATGCATCAGTGTTTTAATGGTTAGGGTTAAGGAATCTCATCATTTTCCCAGTGGCGGTCCATTTAAGATCTGTAAAAAATTTGTTGGTTCAACTTGACAAGTAAGTTACCTGGTTGCTCAGTGGCGGCCGATGCCATCTCTTCCGAGGGGTGTGAATTCAAAACATGTGTTCAGAGTGTCATGTGTGTTGTTCATAATGTGAAAATATGTGTTCGTTGCATCATGTGAACCATGTGCATCATGTGTCATGTCAAAATCGAAAGGGTTTATGATTAAAGAGGCGCTCACGTTCACAAAATACCAAGCGTGCCGCACAAGCCCTGAAAAGTGGAATGTCTCGATCGCCCCCCAGTGACTGGTCCTATAGTATAGGTCATAAACCCCGCCTCCCCCCATTTTATTTAATGGGACTTGAGACCAAGTAAACAATTTAATTACACTTCAATTATCTTTTTTCCGAAGCTGGTTTCTTTCATTTACAGTATTTTTATCACGCTGATGTAAAATCAAGTGTTTGTTTTTAAAATAAGTTTGTTTTTAGTTTTTATTTAATGCTATTTAAACGGTGGTGTGACGTCATGATTGACAGCTGTGATATGTGCATTCTGCATTGGCGGGACCTTGATTTCGCGGCTTTACTTCCTGCTCAATACTGCGCAGGACTGGTCCCGAAATCGCTACTGTGCAGACTCAAGACCCAAGATGTCAGTGGCGTAACAGTACACTGCAACAATGATTTTCAAGAAAAGAAATTCATAGTATTTTTGTCTTGTTTTCAGTAAAAATATCTAAACATTCTTAAATTAAGATGCTTTTTCTTGATAAGCAAAACGACCCAAGAAAATAAGTCTAGTTTTTAGATCAAAAATATCAAATTTAAGTGATTTTGTGCATAAAACAAGCATAAAAAATCTTCCAATGGGGTACACTAATTTTTTCTTGAATTTTTCTTGAATTTAGTGTTTAAGAAAAATTTTCACGTTTTTTTGCTTACCCCATTGGCAGATTTTTTTGCTTGTTTTATGCACAAAATCACTTAAATTTGATATTTTTGGTCGTAAAACTAGACTTATTTTCTTGGGTCGTTTTGCTCATCAAGAAAAAACATCTTAATTAAATAATTTTTTTTGATATTTCTACTGAAAACAAGACAAAAATACTATGAGTTTTCTTTTCTTGAAAATCATTTTTTGCAGTGTATGCATTTATATTTGGCAGAGAGTTTGAATCAAGACATCTTACAAATGGCAAACAAGAAAAGCGATTCATCTCTAGGAGGTACAGAAATACAAAACCCACACTGTAAAAAATGCAGCAACTTTGTCAAATCAACATATATTTTTATTTTACTTACTTTAACTTTACAAATTAAGTTAAACAATTTTAACTTGTTTTTATAAGTTATATCAACTTATAATTTGAGTGCGTTCAAAATATATTTTTTTGTGTATTTTTTTTTAAACACATTATGTGTGTCAATTCCCTTGACTAAGATGAAGATCAGATCACATTTTATGACATATATATTTAGAAACTATGAAATTCCAAAAGGTTCACATAGTTTTTCTTGCCACTGTAAGTAAAACACTGCACAAAGAAGAATTGTAGAGGACTGTTGTAGTTACAAAAGAAAATTCATAAACAGTTGTAAGAGCTGAGGACAGTGGAAAAGTCTTGTAAAGGTCAAATCTATCAGGGATTGTTTCCTTTTGGCCGACTGATGGCAGGTGTACAGCACTATTTTCCCTAACTTCTTTTTTTTATTTTATTATTCTTTTGTTTTGTAAATCTCTCAAATCTGCAGCCTTTATACTTGTTTACTTTCACAATATATTTCTTCTAACTGGTCAAGTGGGCATAAAGACAACATTTCATCACAATCAGGTTGTGTCAGGCTCTCTATGCTGTTGTCCTTTTTTCTCTTAGGAACTAACAACTGACCTTACTCTACTAGGTGAGATGTATTTTTATGGAAAAGGGTTGTGACGCAGTTGCAGAGCACTGCGTAAGCAGCACAAAAGGTCATGGGTGAAGCTTTGTAAGTTGCTTTGGATAAAAGTGTCTGTCAAATGCGTAAATGTTATGTTACTTACGTTATTACGCGGCTCGTTGGAATACTTGATTTTGATTGGCCAGTCGCTACATTTCCAGATTTGTTATTCACAGATAAACGCTAAAAACGGATAACACACAGTAACCCGAATTAAAGTACTTTGTTGTCATTTATTCTTAGCGGAGTTTACCGGAAGTTACGCGTTGACCACGAAAGCAGCTTGTTTATGTTGTTACTGCTGAAACCGTCTATAGCGTGTTCATGACATCATCTTATCTTAAAACCCAAAGTAAACGTGTTTTCCTCGCGGTCTACATTCGTTAAAAATTAGCTAATGAAATATTTCAAATCAATATTTAATGTTCCTTCGTATGAGGTAATAGCCGTGTAATAAAGTTGATATCGCAAAATAAGCCCCTTTTGTGTGATGCAAGACCCTTCGCTTTGCATCGGGACCTGATCACACTGTCATTGCTTTATTCCGAAATAACAAACGGCTGCCTATATTATCCCTTACGTAAAGTAGGCCCAATCTAAATAAAATGCTTCTGAGTGATTTGCCATCAGTGGTGGCCAGTGACTTCTTTTTGAGGGCGCTCGATGCGAAGTTCGTCACAACATGTATGTAGCCCATCATGTGTTTGGTTCATCATTTCAAAATATGTGTTTGACGCATCGAGTGATCCTGTGTGCATCACGTGTCTTGTCAAAATAAGTGCCTGCTGCAGACGCGTCTAAAGGGTTAATGATAAAAGAGACGCTCGCATTTGCCAGATACTCGCATAATCTCATGTGTAATCACAGTTTACTGTTAAGAGAGTGTTTTGCGTGTATTTTGTGAACATTAGCGTCTCTTTTATCATAAACGGTTTTGACGCGTTTGCAGCAGGCACATATTTTGACAAGACACTTGATGCACATTATTAGTAAAAAAATAAGCTTTAGGGTAGTATAGTCTGGCTGTATAAAAAACACTGAATTTGATCTTTTGCACAAACAGATAAAACTGCATTGGTAAACGCACACACACGCACACCTTGACAGATTCTCTGATGGCTTTCTTTCCTGTTCGTTTACTCGGACTCCTGCCCACGTTTCGCTTCAGGCCACACTTCAGATCTTTCTTAATTTTTCATGAGAACCTTTTCGTGTTGCTCTAGGGAGCTGAGAATTCTTCCTCTGCCAGGAACATCAATTCTTTATTCCTCTGCATCATCTGAACTTCTCGTGCCAACAGCCGTCACTTGTGAGAGGGTGCAAAAATGGGTTTGGTCCCCAAATCCACCCAGTTTGTCTGCTTTTATCTCTTTAAATGAGAAAAAATCTCTTGATTTAATCATGAATTACTCAGTTTAGGCATTGATATTGTTAGTGTAATTTACAAAATTAAATCGAAATTGTATTGCAGATTCTTTGAGGTATCAGCAAACATCATATCGTGGGCTGAGACAATCAATATAATATTGTATTGTGACTGACAGCATATCCGATTTACACCACTACATAAAACACAAACATGTGAATGAATGCACAGTAAGGCGGTTTAGATTTGCATGAGTGTAAATGTACTGATGGAAATCAGGAACACTTGCACAAATCCTGTACTACTTGCAGAATTTGTTAAAAAAAAGACGCTAATGTTTGCACATTAGACTATAGTGGTTGGGCTGTATGCAGGGTTCCCACACTTTAGCTAACTTCAAATTCAAGGACCTTTCAAGAACTTTCCAGGTCCAATACCCTCAAATTCAAGGACTAAATGTGGAGACACATTTCAAGTGAGAGTAAGGTTACATTGTGTTACCTTTAGAGATACATTGTTACAGTTCCCTTTCGAGGGAACTCGCGCGCTGTCACTGTGGTCACACTTTGGGGACGCCTCCAGGGGTAAGTGCGTCTGAATGTGTATATCAAATTCAACCAATGGTGAGGCTTAAAGACAAAGACAGGGTGACGCAGGAGCCAGGAAGTATATCGCTATCTGAAATATTGCCAAAGACGGCGTTACAGGGACGCAGGAAGTATGGCAAGGGAGACGCAGCGTCTCGTTCCCTTCTCACAGAACGGCAGCTACATACGTAACCGAGATGTTTTCATGTGTCTAACACAACTATGCAAAAAAGCATTTTGGTATGAATCAAGATTCACATACAGAAGATATAAGCATTTAAAGTGAACAGTTTAGCACGTGCGCTTAAAAAGTCTAGAAGTTTTATGATATTATCCTACACTACACAGGAAATGGATTTTTTTCCAGAAAACCTCTTGCATAAAATAGATTCAAGCACTGTCAATGACCTGTATCTATGTATTATATTTTCAAAAACTTCCCAGGGCGTTGAATTTTTTCCCCCACATTCACAAACTTTCAAGGACCCGTGGGAACCCTGTGGATGTTTGTTATTTGCATGCAACCATTACAATAATTTTGTGTATTTCATTGTCTTGGCATTATTTCACTAAAACCAGTCTTTTATTTAATTCAATTCAAAAAACAAATTTACAAACTTCTTTCAAACTAAAGCAGCAAGAACTTGAAAAAAATCTTTTGCTGTGGTAGATTCAGTAGCACATCAAACGCATCATTTTCTTATGCGATGTTTCGTGCACATTTTTAGTGCCAAGTAAAATAGATAAAAAAACATCTGGGCTTCAGTATTTTTTTCCAAAAAAACGAAACGGGTTATGAATATAAAACGGTTTGTGGTTTGCAAACTTAAATCAAGTTTTGACATGCAGCTTTGACTACTTGGGAGGTCAGGCAGGGGTAAACGCAGCAATTGCCGCCATAGCTCACACAACATAAATGTCAAAGTCACTCACAATCAAAAGACACTGAAATCTTTTCTTTCCCCCCTTTCCTTGCGTTTTGGAACCGATATCGGTTGTCTATCTAAAAGCCACATGGCTCATCAACGGCCTCTGCGTTTGGCTTAGGACACACACACATGAGCAGACCCTTTATCCCTTCATAGTTATAGATCTGTTGGAGTCATTTCCAAATGCGTACCTTTGATACGGTTGACGCTACCAGATGAAAGCTGCGGTGAGGATGCCAAGTTGATGCGAGTGCAGGATGCTTATGTTATGTCTCCAGCAAATTTCCCATGCTTTGAAAAAAGGAAACTGATTTCTAATTTCCCTGAGATAACCATGAATGACTTAAATTTACAAGCGATCGTTATAATTGGGTTCTGGGCCGGAATACTCTTGAAATCACGGTCACACCCTTTGAAATGTTTTGCAGATGTAAAATTGCTATTATTTAAGTGTCTCATCTTAAATACTGTATGGTTTGGTGAAAAGTTCAGTTACGTTAAATGTGTAGCTATTGAATTCGGATGAGGGTTATCTGGTTGATCTGGAATTTGAACTCTGGTGTGCGCTACAATCGCCAAACTTCCCAAGAACTTGCCACGTTATTTTATAAACAGTCATATCATTCATAAAATACTTCCTTTACCAATGTGCAAACACATAACTGTGACCATTGCGGGACTATCAGTAATACTTGCTCAACCAATAGAGTTAGTTTGGAATGGGACTAGTTGTTTGGTGGGAAATCTGTTATTTTTGTAGTTCACATGAAACAATCTATCTTTTGTTTTTAGCAAGCACGTTTTTCACCCCTTCACAGGGGCATAGAAAAAAATATATTTTACAGTTTTTGTTGCTGTGCCTTTAAAGGGGACATGACATGTGTTTTTTTATTATTATTTTATGTTCCCTGACATTACTTAAGTTTTTTTTTTTAAGAAAATAATTTTCCAACCTGTTTTTCATCATCTGATTGAAACTCATTTGTGTGTTTCCTCTTTAAGAGCGTTTGGCCTGGCATCCCGCCCACTTCTATGATTGACAGCCTATATGCTCCAGCTATTGCAGTTTCACTACAGTCTCAAACTGTCTTTTTAAGCCAATTGTTTGTTTATTCATATAGCTATGTAGGGGTAAAAACTAACGCTGGGTGTTTGGACTGTTGCACAAGGTTGAGCGTTTTGTTTTTCCGGTATTTTTTTCATGCTGCCGAAAGACAATCTCCCACAAATTATTGGAAATGGGTATTGTTTTTCCAGAGAGTTATTGATGAACGAGTGTTTTGGTGGCATGAGTGAATTTTTTCATCATATGTTTTTTTCGGTTTGTAAGTTGGGTGTGTAAGATACCAAATCCAATGCTATGTCATATTAATCAGTGTATTGTTGACTAAAACATAGCATCATTTTGAAATATGTCTGCAGCTCTTAGCAACTTTTTTGGTGGGCTTGAAAATATTTTGACCCAGCGGGGTTAATTGTAACGCTGTGTTATAACTAACCCCTCAGTACTTACGATATGAAAACCGCTAACGTTAGCGTAGTTCTTGCCGTTGTTTTAAATAGACTACACACGAATGAATGCTGGCTGCCAACAAAAACCATGTGTCAAAATTATTTTTGTTCATATCTTTAATATTGATTGAATAAGGTCACGTCAAAGATTGAAATCATAATGAAATGAATGGCTAAAATCAGACTTTAATGCTCATTATCTCAGAAATTGATTTTGAAACTGTGGTTTGGTTATTACAGACTGGGTCACATATAAAAATCATTTTTGTCATAATTGTGCTGCTTTTTCTCACATATTTAGACATTTGTGTCCATTTATAATTGAACTATTGTTAGAAAAGGGCTGGATGAATGAATACAGTGTGAATACTTGTCTATTATAGACAGATATATAAACAATATCCACTTCAAGTATACTGTAGACAAAATAGTATTGAAATATTTGCCTGCATACTTAATTTTTAGCAAGTGTTACAACTTACCCCCTGCCTGTTACAATTAACCCCACCTATGGGGTAAGTTGTAACGTTTGCACCGCTGTCACGTTTGGTGTAATTGTCCAAGAATGGTAAGTACTAGAAACAAACTTCAAATGTTCATTTGTAACAGAGATGTGTGTGCTTGTGTAAAAATATAATTAATCAAACTCAAATATTTTTTGAGAGTGTAGTTCCTAGCCATATGGACTCAACTTTAATTTTCTGTTGGTCTTAGTACACCATGTAACTACAAAAGTCAAGTTTTAAATAACTCTCTGGTTATTTTTGAGCGCAATGCTAATGGTCTAATCAGATTCAATGGATTGTGCTAAGCTATGCTAAAAATGGTATCGCCGGACCCGGAGATCGGCTGAATGGATTCCAAAACGGTAAAAATCAAATGTTCAACTCTAGGGGAGCTGGAAAATGAGCATATTTTCAAAACAAAGTGCAGTGTCCCTTTAATGATTTTTAATGTCATGACCCCTTGAAGAGATTTTGCATATACAATAAACTGTGCTTGTTCTGCTATCTGGCGGACCGCAGGTTTACTCTCAGGTCCAAATTAGTTTTGGGGTTTTAAAGAAAGATATGCAGAGCTACAGGTGATACACAAAATCAAGCGGGCCACATTTTAGTCGCATTAGTTCTGCTGGTTCTTCATCATTACCTCACTATGACAGGACGGGCCAGGTATCTGACCACAGGCATAGGAAGTTTTAAATACCATTGTTTAAAGGTTGTTTTCTTAGTACATCAACTTGCAAATATGACTTCATAAGCTATGACCTTCATCTCTTTGTTTTCGTTCACTCAAGCGTGCGTAGGGAAACCCTCCAAAGACCTCGAGATGTCCCCAGACCGACATCACACAAGACTCACGGCTGTTTCCTCTTTTCCGCCACACAATCTTTATTCGTTCCACTCATGTCTTCGATTTGTTTGCAATATAATCCAAAAGCAAGACAACTCCTGAGGAAGTGGTGTGAGAGCTCGCTACTTTCCCTCAAGAGGGGCTATTATTCTTTAACAGTGTTTAGAATGTAAGGCCTCTGTTGTTTTTCATTAGGAAAGGAATCACCTTGGCTTTGCCAAGGATCTTGATCAAAACCAGCCGCTTATGGCTAATTGAAGCAAGATGGACCTCCGTGTAGAGCACAATACACATAATATGACAAGTTAACCCATCTCTTTAACAGCGTTTCTTAAAAATATAAGAGAAATACGTCCAGAATAGGTTTTGTTTTAAGGCTATCTGCATTTGTCATAACTCAGCATCTGGATTACAATGAAGGAAACATAAAGTCGGTTTGGCATCAGCCATCTCTCCGGGCGGCTGTGTGCTCTCTTTATTGATGTTTTGGGATTTTTGTTACCTTTACAGCTGGAGTAAAAGCAAGTAGGTTTAAATCGAATATCCCAAAGAAACATTTGAATTGAAACGTCCTTAAGGGGACATATCATGAAAATCTGACTTTTTCCATGTTTAAGTGCTATAATTGGGTCCCCAGTGCTTCTATCAACCTAGAAAATGTGTAAAAGATCAACACAGTAACTTAGTTTTGGTAAACCATTCTCTGCAAGCATGTGAAAAAATAGATCTCCCTCTCTTGTAATTGGGCTCCCCTTGTGATGTCAGAAGGGGATAATAATGCCCCCTAATCTGCACTATCTAACCACGGCACTGCCATTTAGTGCAGAGATCAGCTCATTTGCATTTAAAAGGACACACCCAAAAACGGCACATTTTTGCTCACAAGCTTGTTGCTTTTTCGTTAAGTATTTGCTCTTATGCACAAAGTAAAACTTTTCTCAACTTTGTTGAATTACAGGATACGCAAGTCCATCGCCAACTGACCCTGACACTCGTTTTGCAGAAAATCACCAACTCTTATTAAAATGAATAACGCTTTTAAGAAATATAATTATATATAGGTAATTTTATCTATTTGTTGGGATTCTTTTCTTTCTTTCTTTCTTTCTTTTATTTTTATTTCGAACAACAAAAAAATATATATAAAATAAAAATAACAAAATATTAAATAAAATAAAATAAAATATGAAAATACAATAATTGAACATACAGTAATTTCAAATACAATAATTGAACATACAGTAATTGCATTACCACATAAAAAAACCAAAATATTCTTTTACTTTCATGTGTTCGAAAAGGAGCGGGATGAAGCGAAAGCTTATTTTTTTCCCACCCCTTAAAGAGCCATTCAAAAATCTAATATATTTCAAATATTTTCTATATTCTATATCTTTCTATTACAATTACAACCAATTCCCCCTATTTTTAAAATATGAACCTAATTTACCTTTTATTCCAAACAACCCATCACACTTTAAACTTAATAACCAATCTTTTGACCCGCCCTCACAATCATTACTGTTCATCATCATAACCTTCTAGTAGCTTATTTTTATACATCTTTTTAAACTGTTTAAAGTTTCTACAATATTTAAACCCCTGCTCCAAATTATTCCACAACCTTACCCCACATATAGTCATGCACATACTTTTTAGAGTAGTTCTTATTCTGATCTTTTTAAAGTTTAATTCATCTCTCAAATTATACGCACCCTGCCTCTCCATAAACATGTACTGTAAATTTTCTGGAAGTAAATTATTTCTTGCTTTAAACATAAATTGTATCGTCTTAAATTTAACCAGATCAATAAATTTTAGTATTTTTGATTTCAAGAATAGTGAATTTGTATGTTCAAGATATCCTACCTTACTTATGATTCTGATTGCTCTCTTTTGTAATGTGCATAACGATTGTAGGTTGGTTTTGTAGGTATTTCCCCAGATTTCCACACAATAACTTAAATATGGTACAATTAGTGTATTATATAGAATATGCAATGATTTTTTATCCAGAATATGTCTTGCTTTATTTAATATTGCTATAGTCTTTGCCAATTTTGATTTGATGTGTTTTATATGTGGTTTCCAGCTAATTTTGTGGTCCAAAATGACACCTAGAAATTTAATTTCATATACTCGTTCTATATTAATATTATCAATTTTAAGTTTTACTTCATTCGTACAGATTCGTATTGCACGTCTTTCTAGAAGTCTCTTATCTTTTTCTGCCACCATAATATACACTCACCTAAAGGATTATTAGGAACACCTGTTCAATTTCTCATGAATGCAATTATCTAATCAACCAATCACATGGCAGTTGCTTCAATGTATTTAGGGGTGTGGTCCTGGTCAAGACAATCTCCTGAATTCCAAACTGAATGGTGCCGGTCGGGCCGGTCTGAGTATTTCACAATCTGCTCAGTTAATGGGATTTCCACGAACAACCATTTCTAGGGTTTACAAAGAATTGTGTGAAAAGGGAAAAACATCCAGTATGTCCTGTGCAGTCCTGTGGGTGAAAATGCCTTGTTGATGCTAAAGGTCAGAGGAGAATGGGCCGACCGATTCGAGCTGATAGAAGAGCAACTTTGACTGAAATAACCACTCATTATAACCAAGGTATGCAGCAAAGCATTTATGAAGCCACAACACGCACAACCTTGAGACGGATGGGCTACAACAGCAGAAGACCCCACCGGGTACCACTCATCTCCACTACAAATAGGAAAAAGAGGCTACAATTTGCACAAGCTCACCAAAATTGGACAGTTAAAGAATGGGAAAATGTTGCCTGGTCTGATGAGTCTCACTTTCTGTTGAGACATTCAGATGGTAGAGTCAGAATTTGGCGTAAACAGAATGAGAACATGGGTCCATCATGCCTTGTTACCACTGTGCAGGCGGTGGGTGGGTAATGGTGTGGGGGATGTTTTCTTGTCACACTTTAGGCCCTTTAGTGCCAATTGGGCATCGTTTAAATACCACGGCCTACCTGAGCATTGTTTCTGACCATGTCCATCCCTTTATGACCACCATGTAATCATCCTCTGATGGCTACTTCCAGCAGGATAATGCACCATGTCACAAAGCTCGAATCATTTCAAATTGGTTTCTTGAACATGACAATGAGTTCACTGTACTCAAATGGCCTCCACAGTCACCAGATCTCAACTCAATAGAGCATCTTTGGGATGTGGTGGAGCTTCGTGCTCTGGATGTGCATTCCACAAATCTCCATCAACTGTAAGATGCTATCCTATCAATATGGCCCAACATTTCTAAAGAATGCTTTCAGCACCTTGTTGGATCAATGCCACGTTGAATTAAGGCAGTTCTGAAGGCAAAGAGGGTCAAACACAGTAGTATGATGTTCCTAATAATCCTTTAGATGAGTGTATAACAATTACAATAGTAATAAAATATATGTATCATTATTTAAACCACTCCTCTTTCATGTGCACATGCATTAAGTTAAAATAATGATTTCACTGAGATAAACTTTTTCTTTATGCATTTGTCATATGCTTTTATCCAACGCATTCAATCTATACATTTATTAAAAATCAGTATGTTTATATTTACTTGCATTTCAAAAGATCTTGTATACTTTTAAGATCCTGCAAACCCTTTTGTCTTGCCTTGGGTTTGTTTTGAATTAGGGAGGCCAGACTCCCCACCAACCACCCACCCATCCATAATTCATAAATGCAATTTAACCCAAAAATGTAACCGTCTGCTGTTTTGCTGTTCTGATATTCTTCCCTCCTGCTAGTTGATGACACCCGTGAGAAATCATGATCCCTGTTAACCCATCACAAAACTCTGGCCTGGTTTTCACCCTAAGAAGTTAAAGGAGGACACCAGTCGCATTCTTCTTGGACCCCGGCCACAACGTTGTTGACATTATTGCTGCCATCTTTTCACGTTTCCCCACATTTTCTAATGAAATCCACATTCCAGTCCTGACCCATTCTGCATTTCTCTTTCACTATTCATCCGTCGGGAAGGCTGACGTCTTCCAGCGCGCTCCTTGAGTTTCCTCCGAGAACTTCTTTTGATGTGTTTTTTTTTTTTTTGCACACAAGGGACCCGTGTTGCTCTAGCTCCGAGCTGTACCGAACAACAGCCGAATGTGGGAGGCATATGAGCGGGGAACAGTCTTGGCATAAGATCAGTTAGAAACACAGAGGGATTCAATATGTCTGCCGTGGATGACTGAGCCAAAGTGGGACAATCGGCCGTATAGATGATACACAATGCTCACATTCTTTCAAAGATGTTCAGCAACCTCTAGTAGACAACTGATTCATAGCGGCTAAACAAGATAAAAATGATGTCGCTTGGAAAGAAAGCGGCGATGTGTTTTGAATTTTCAGAATGAAGACTTATGGTAGTACTTCCAATAGCTGGGCTAATATCATTTTTTGCTATTTTCAATAGATGATTATAAATCTTAACATGGAAGTGGCCCCCTATAATTTTTCTGGAAGGAAAATCGTCTAGCGAGTCACAGCGCTCGGGAGGTTAGCACGCAAGCACCATCAGGGGGAACACAATTGCAATAAGAACCAAATCCAGGAAGGTCTTGGCAAACCTTCAGACTTTAAAACAAACATAATGTCCTGATGCCCGGTGGATTTGACACAAGGTTAAAGTAAAAGCTCTCCTAAACATAAAATTTTGCTCATGATTTACTCCATGCCGTTCCAATCCGTATGCAGTTTTATGTGGAATCTAAAAGTAAAACGCAGCCTTTCCATACATCAATCCAGGTATAAACTACTCTAAGTTTTTTTGTTTTGTTTTGAGAATAAAATATCAATTTAGAGGAGCTACATCAGGAATATCTATATATATGGATATTGGTTTAAAGAAACACGCCCCTTTTTTTAAACATAAGCTCATTTTCCAGCTCCCCTAGAGGTAAACATTTGATTTTTACCATTTTTGGATCCATTCAGCTGATCTCAGGGTCTGGCTGTACCACTTTTAGCATAGTTTAGCATAATCCATTGAATCTGATTAGACCAGTAGCATCGCGCTAAAAAATTACTAAAGAGTTTTGATACTTTTCCTATTTAAAACTTGACTCGTCTGAGGTTACATTGTGTACTAATGCTGCGTTTACACCCACCGCGGTAGAGGCGTGAAGCACGAGTGATTTCAATGTTAAGTCAATGTAAAGTCGTCCCGCGGCACGGAAGAGGCGTTCGTCGCGGAAGACGCGAAAGGTGCGAATTGAGCATTGTGCGCGGTACGTGCGGTAAGCGCGAATGGTGCTTTTTGTGCATCTTGCGGTTCACGCGAATTTGCGGCTGACGCCCGAGTTGAATAATTTGAACTTTGGCGGAATTTTGCGCCGCGTTAACCAATCAGGAGCCTGCTTGCTGCTGTGGTGGCAGCCCCGCCCGGAGTCACTCATTCAACCAACGCTTGATATTGTCCATAGCAGTCACCCGGAGCTATACGACACAAGTTCTTATTTCTATAGAGGAGACAGGAATAAAAAGGACCTCGCTTGTGAGGACATTGGGCAACCTGGTAATTGTAATACACACTTCACTTTTGAGTCACGTGACGTTTATCGACCCGCACCGTTTATTTTCCCCCTATAGTAGGGTTACCAAATACAAACTGGTAACTCTCTCGATAAATGCACAATCAACATCAGTCATTTTGCAAACAGACAACCGCATAGCACTTGCCCCTCCCACAAGAAGCCGAGTTTGCCTCTGACGTGAGTCAAATGCTTGCTTTTTCCGCGCGTCTACTTCGCTCTACACGCGCGAATGCATCCAAATTGTTCAAACGGCAAACCATGCGCGGTAGACGCGATTTTGACGCCCAAAACGCGGTTGGTGTAAACTCAGCATAAGACTGAGGGAAAATTTAAAGTTGCGATTTTCTAGGCGATATGACTAGGAACTATACTCTCATTCTGGCGTAATAAATAAGGACTTTGCTGCTGTAACATGACTCAGGACTATTTATGGGCCATAAAGTTTTAAATAGGAAAAATATCAAAACTCTTTAGTTATTTTTAGTGCGATGCTAATGGTCTAATCCAGTTCAATGGATTATGCTAAGCTATGCTAAAAGTGTTAGCGCCAGACCTGGAGATCGGCTGAATGGATTCCAAAACGGTAAAAATCAAATGTTTAACTCTAGGGGAGCTGGAAAGTGAGTATATTTTCAAAAAAAGTGCAGTATCCCTTTAAAACAACAAAAGTGAATGTATTTTTATATTTTTATTAAACTATATCTGCTTGTTTAATAAGTTTGTGCTCTGTTTGATCAGGTGCGGTGTACTAACACGTGTTTTCGTCTCTTGTTTGCGTGTCGCTGATACAGAACAGTCGGCTGTTTTCTAGGGACTGCTCTGTTTATTTCATCCCAAAATGTTTAGTTACTCGAACTAATGAAAATCTGTCGAACAGCCAGCAATGCTCAAGAGAAGAGTTTGAAGTGGAAGTCCTCTGAAGAAAACAAATGTGACCCTTCCTGTGAAAACCGGGCTAAAGTCCAAAAATCTAATTCTGGGATGATTCATTTCATTACATTGACATGGCCTTACTCAGTATATCAAGATTATATTTTCACAGAATGTCCTTTAAGTTATATAGGATGATTTTATGTAAAAAACAGTAAATCACAAAAATGACTTTAGCTAAGTTTTCCCAGGCAGGATAGCACACAGCTGGACACACGACACGACAATAAAGAAATCCCCATCTTTACGCATTGAAATTGACCATTCATCACAACAAAATTTTTGTTATAACAACCACAAACAGACTACATAATATCGTCCGTCATTGTGTTCGCTGCGCTTTGGTTAGCTTTCATTCTAATTTTCCACAGTCTATTTATCGAATCTGTTTAACGGCACATTGGAAAAGTTTAAAAAACGTAGCACTCGACAAAAACTGGTTTTTCGTACAATTTTTAATGTTTTGACAGGCACACTATTGTGTAGCAACGAACCCATTTACATAATTTTGCAATAACGTAAGGACTTACATAACAACTCATTCATTTCAATTCAACTACAGCTCCCAACTTGGCCCCATGATTTTGAGATGCAACAGGGCCAGCTGAATCTGAACTTGTACTGTGAGCACAAAACAGCAGGGATCCTAATAGACCTTTTCACCTTCTCACCCATCATGACACGCTCACAGTGTGAGTTCACTGAAAACAATAACGCTTCATATCTGGTGGACATTAACTGGTGGATGGCACACTGTTTTTACAATACTGGGCACATGTTGGTGTCCCAGAGTTCTTAAAAGCAACATATCTGAGAGGTGATTGATTCTGACTTAGTATAATAGTTAAAATATTATTTTATTGATTATTTCCCATTTGACATTACTTTTAATATTATTGTTTAATTTATTGTTGGGTCTTTGAGAATGCAATTATTAATAAACTCATTTTATTTTATCATCACCCCTGCTGTTTTTCTCATCGATCTCTGTATCTGCTTCATGCTTGAGTAGTGTTAAGTCCCAACAGATTTTGAGTTATGGACACAATCTTTTTTTTTTTTGCATGACGGAGAGATATGTTGGACCTAAGTCTAACATTTTTGGCATAGTCTTGTTTCAATTTATGACCGTGGGGATGTTTATTGTATTGCCAACTTTTAGGTGAGTTACATAAGGTATTATCTAACCCAATGGTTCTCAAAATGGGGGCGGGCATGAGATGGTGACAGTGGGCACAATTTAATGACATTTTATAAAACTGATTAATTTTTTTTAAAATTCTGTGTAATTAAACCTCAGAAAAATAAGGCTAGTAAGAAACAGCATTACGTAAGGAATAACTGAAGACGGGCCGTTGAATTATTAGTAAAATAATGCACACCCGAGATGGTGATGCGGCCACAACACGAAAATAATTGCACACCTCAGAACGTTCATCAGCCAACCAGATTCAAGCATTCAACAGACCCATAGTATAAATTAATTTAATATGCTTTGTTCCCACTAGTTAACTTCAAATTCAAGGACCTTTCCAAGACTTTTCAGGTGCAATACCCTCAAATTCAAGAACTAAATGTGGGGACACATTTCAAGTGAGAGCGTGTTACCTTTAAAGATACATTGTTACAGTTCCCTTTCGAGAGGGAACTAGCGCTGCGTCACTGCGGTGACACTTTGGGGAAGCCTCCAGGGGTAAGTGCTTCTGAATGTGTATATCAAATTCAACCAATGGTGAGGCTTAACGACAAAGACATGGTGACGCGGGCGCAAGGAAGTATATCGCTATCTGAAATATTGCCAAAGACGGCGATAATACAGGGACACAGAAAGTATGGCAAGGGAGACGCAGCGTCTCGTTCCCTTCACAGGGAACAACAGTAAATATGTAACGTGAGACGTTTTTTTTACGTGTCAAATACAACTATGCAAAAAAGCATTTTGGTATGAATCAACATTTGCATACAGAAGATATAAGCATTTAAAGCGAACATTTTAGCACGTGTGTGGTTCCTTTTTTAAAATATGTGTTCTGCGCGCATCATGTGTGCATCATGTGTTTTGTCAAAATAAGTGCCTGCTGCACACGCATCAAAACCGTTTATGATAAAAGAGAAGCTCACGTTCACAAAATACACGCAAGACACTCCCTTAACAGTAAACTCTGATTACGCATGAGATTATGCGAGTATCTGGTAAACGCGAGCGTCTTTTTTATCATAAACCCTTAAGACGCGTCTGCAGCAGGCTTATTTTGACAAAACATGTGATGCACATAGGTTCACTCGACTCACAGAACACAAATTTTGAAAAAAGGAAGCGCACATACATGTTGTGACGAACTTCGCATCGAGCGCCCTCGAAAAAAAAAGATCACTGGCCGCCACTGCTTTAGATATATTTTAATACAAGAACATTATTTGTTTGTGTTAAGCTTAAGACAGGAATTCATGTACTACTGTGATGGCATGAAGGTAAATAATTTATAAGAATTTTCAACTTTTAATTTAAGCTTTATCATTATTTTTCAATAACACAGTAGCTAACGTACCATAGTATATGCTGTTTTGACTGGGTGTAACGGCGTAATTATTGTGAGTGGACTTCCCCTGCATTCAAACACATATCATATTCTCAAATTAGACACTGTTATCTTCTTTAAATAGCTTTTACATGGCAGCATACTTGGGCGCGCACATAGAAACACTCAAACCCCGCAGACGCATTTCCAAAGCTGAGTCACAACTGTCCCACCCGGTGCCTGTTTCTGGGCATGGACGTAGTCTGATACCTGAAATAGATGAGGCATGCGTTTGTCAACCCAGGTTATAATCAACCAAATACAAGCGTAGTATAAAAACCAGTTGTTTGTGTACGCACGGCTGGTGCTTGAGAAGCGTACGGTGATGATAATGAAAAGAGACTTTTGAACTTGTTTACCTTCCAAAACAATAAAGAACAAAAAGACATTTCCAGAAAATGTAGCATCTCTGCCCTCTATAACTCTTGTTTTGGTCCTGGCGGTTTACTATATACATATTTCGGTGAGAATTATTACAAATGTTTTCTTATTGCGCAACGTATAATTTATGAAAGTGCTGGAAAGGGCCTTCCTTTGCATATGGATTCGATTTGAAAAACGGCAACAGTGACATAATTGCTCACATTTGTTGTTTTCATTGGCCATTGATGTCCAGCCAATTGACAAAACATAATATTTATTGGATGTTTAGACACATCGTATAGACACATCACAAGGATACCCTTTGATTCCGAACATCTTGTCACGCTTTTGACGTCAGTAACCTGCTCGCTGGTAAATAAGCCACGTGTAAGAAAAAACAGAAAAGCAACAATGGGCTAGTCATCTGCGGGACACATTTCATAGCTGTTTTAAAAGGGAAACTGTCTCTGGAGGTTTAATGTGGGGAAGCCCTGTTGGTTAATTTAGAGGAGAAAAAAACATCTCCAAATGTTGAACTGGAAAATCCATGACATCATCTCGAGGAGAGTCGATTGAGTAGGAGCTAAAGCAACGAAGGGTCAAAAATCAGGACTGATTAGCAATGGTTTCCAGTGTGCCACGCTGCGGGTTCCCCAGATGAAGGGAAACAGCGCTGAGCGGATCTCATTTTCGCCCCCTCGCCCCCCCCTCCGTGGCGTTCCAGGGGCGAGTTGGTTTGTGTTTGAGGTTCATTGTGGCGGCGGCTTGAGCGCCGTGTGATCTCGTCTCACTTGCGAGTTTCTGTGTGTATGCGTGTGTCTGACAGGAGCAGAGGTCACGCTAAGGTTCCGATGAAGTCAGAATGTAATTATGCCTCAATGAACAAAAAGTGGAAGGTAATAAAAAACAGCTGGATGTTTTTGAGTAAGACTGAAGACATATAGATATGGGTATGAATCACTCTCTCAAGCAGTCATTTAATATATATGTTTTTTTTTTGTTTTGGATGGTTTATTGGTGATGTGTCCTATGTATAATAAAAAAACAAAAAACAAGTTATTCTTTTACTACTTAATTGCATTCCAAAATGTGTCAGATCTGTGCAGGCGTTGCATTCTCAGCAAAGCCACAGGGGGCGCTATATCTGTGTCGTACATCTCTATCTATGATTGGTTTTACTGCAACCGTTTAAAGAATATCATGCTAAAAAATTATTAACGTTTATACATTTATAGCTAAAACATTCCGTTTAGTAAAATAAACAAGAGGCGCTTTCAATGCATTGGACGGATATTTGCGCTTGCAGTTGGAGGTGTTCTTAAAACAAAAAATTGAGTATTAATAAAGACAATAATGTTCGAAAAATTATTAATATTAATAATTGTAATGACAATTTTTTACAAAGTTAATTTGTTTAACTGTAGGCGTTCATCCAATCAAAATGAAACTTTTAATGAAATTAAATGACATTTTTAAAACGTACCTGCGCTTGTTACAATAGAAAGCGTAGATGGCGTACAAATTTAACGTAGGAACAAGGTGAGGGGGCGCCGCTCTAGTTGGTTTCACTCCTACCTAGTCTCATGCAATTACGTACCTATAGTCACGTAAATATTTTATTATTTTTCGTGATACTGTCACGAATTTCCAAGTTTTTTCGTGACCGTATCACGAATTTATGTTTATGTGTCATTTTGTGTCCCGTATTGGTTACTCAACTGCTTTTTACTATTTTCAAACCATTGTCGCTTCGGTTTAGGGTTAGATTTGGTGTTTGCGTTACAATTTTTTCAGATTTATTTTTTTATATTTTCTGATTTTTAAACCATTTTTGCCTGGCGTTAGGGTAAGAGTTGGGTCTGAGTAAGGATGTCATCATTTTATGTAAATCTAACCCTAAATCGATGCGACAATGGTAAGAAAATAGGACAAAACAGTTGAGTAACAAATAAGAGACAATGACACGTAAACATAAATTCGTGAAACGGTCACGAAAAAACGCAGAAATTCGTGACAGCATTACAAAACATAAAACATTTACGTGACTATAGGTACGTAATTTCTTGAGACTGGGCGGTTCACTCAGGTACTCGTATAACTACTGCCTGTGCGCTAAGAAAGACAGAAAAAATGTCTCATAAAGGGGATAAAGGGCCTGTTAAAAAGCAAAGGGCAAAACTGCATCACTTTCCAAGAAGCCCCACTCATCATCATCATCATTATCATCATCATCATCTCTGTGTCTATGAGACATGTTTTCCACCGTTGACATTCACAGATACTGTATCCAGCAGCAGTAGCTGTTCAGTAGGTTGTGGGAAACCGCACAGGGAGTGCCTGGACGTAAAGGGATACACAACAAAGTGATATGGATAAGTGGTTTGTAAGGAGGGGGTGACCCAGTGCACTTTTGGTTCCAGATAAAGGGGTCCTGTTGCATAGATATAAGGAAACACATAAAATAACAAAAATATTGCACTAAACAAAACTACTTAATATAGAAGGTCATTTTTGTGATTAAAAACAGTCATGCATTATATGTGTGCAGCGATTTAATGCATTCAACCTATGGTCGGGTAAAATATGAACAAACCCAACCAATGGGTTAACATTAACCTTGTTTTAACCTTAAATGCTGGGTGGTTTTATTAATTGTTGGATCAAAAATGGATATTTTCTAGGTTAATGTAACCCAATTGTTGGGTTTTATTAAGTAGTCATATTATTTTTATAAGATTGATAGACTGAACGTGTTGTTTTGCATTCATGAATGATAATACACATTCTTCGATTGGCTTAACTAAATGGGTGTCATCAATGTGTAAATGTGGGCGGGCATTTGTGCCTGCATTGTGATGTACTCATATGTGTGATGTGAGAAAGTCTGGGATGTTCAGGATTCACTTTTTCTGCATTATTTAATAAATGCTCTTTTTGGACTACAGTCATTTTTGAGCTCTGAAGGTTACAGTACACTTTCAAAGCACAAAGATACAGATGTGGCCTTTTAAAATGCGCGTTTTCTCCCGCGGCATTCGCCAATTCGTCTCGCAGAGTCTCGCAGCATTCTGCAAGTGCTTTCGGGGGGGCTACTTTCCATTTTCCCTTAATGTGTTTCGCTTCACAGAATATCCACCAGGTGGCGCATAAAAACATTGCATTGCGTTGTTTCCAGAAGTTAATAAGGGCATTGCTGAATATTTTACATTGCTACTGTATTAAAACAGCAAAGTGATATGTCAACCCATTCTTGCCAGCATAACAGCGCATACAATTATTAAGATACGTGCAATGCGAACTTATAGGAAGTGCAACAGAGAATTTAGTGTGAGCCTAATAAACGCGACTCTATTTACAATGAATATCTTAATTATTTGTGTTGTCGAATTTTGACACCGTTTCATTGTTTGTTCATAATATTTATAATTGTCAGTTTTTCTAAAAGTATCAATATTTTAAACAGATTAATGTGGTATAAAAAAAGACATGTTTTAAAGTTAAAAATGTTGTAAAAAATATAGTAGTATTCTTATATTTTAAGAATAACAATATGATACATTTATACTGCGCTAAAATGCTTCACATATGGAAAGAGGAATTCTTCTCAACCACCACCAATAAAGTTTACAAATTATTCTTTAGAAAAAAAGGCGTTTAAACCCATGCGGGGTGTACAGTTGGCATATGATATCTTTTTTATTTCGTTTTTACATATTTATATTTATAAAATCTTTAATAATAGGCTACCTTTCTTGCGCATATGCAGTCAGTGTTTCTACCTAATTCATAATTGTAAAAAATATTATTGTAAAATAGAATATCACTAAAATAATTTATTAAAGTAACTTAATAAAATGTCTTAATGTCACTTATGTGTTTTTTTAGTTGGTCAAACCAAAAAATTGACGCGAACAGAGAAACTGTGCCTTTTGCGGACGAAAAACACCTCCGAAATGTTGAGTTTATGAATTTTTACAATATGTACTTTGTGAAATGTGTGTGTAAAATAATCAATTTTATAACATGTGGCTGTAGAGACAAACACGCCGCATCGCCTTCCAGATATCTTACACGTTCGCATTCAACACTTTTCAAAACTTATTTATATTAAATCTAATTAATAATTATAAATTATGACATGAGAAAATTAGAATTGTGCAAAGAGCCAATTCAGATATTGTTAATTAAAGCTGTTTTATACACCTTTCTGTTATAAATGTTTTAAAAAATATATTAGTATTCTTATATATTAAGAATAATAATATGATACATTTATATTGCGCTAAAATGCGTTACACATGGAAAGAGGAATTATTCTCAACCACCACCAATAAAGTTTAAACATTATTCTTTAGAAAAACGCCTCCGAAGTGTTGAGTTTATGAATATTTACACTTACAATATATACTTTGTGAAATGTGTGTTTAAAATAATAAATTTCATAACTGTAAAGACAAACACGCCGCATTGCATGATTTTATAAATACCGAGGTCCATATAAGTATTTTCCAGGGCATGCACCCCAGGAAAAAAAGCTTCTTATTTCCCTGCTCTACATATATGAATTTTAATACATCAGAAAACCAAAGAATCAAATACCTATAGATTTCAAACCATGTCAGTATGCAGAAGACTTGTGTTGGTCATTAGGAATACATTGTAATAATTATTTTACCATCCTGGGCACACTAGTTGCTGCACACTTTCTCTTCTTTTGTTATTTATTTAACTTTAATGACTTCAACAGGTACTGTTTATTAGGCTTTAAGACTGAATGCAATAAAATGTTCAAGCCAAAATATGAACATTTAAACTCCGTGCACGCGCGCTACGGGTGGATGAAGCGTTGTACCGCGCACGTGATGCATCGCGTTTTCAAGTTCAAGCTTAGCAGAAGTCCAGTGCAACACAGGGAATCTAATCATTATACAGTTAAAAACATATCTTCAAGAATTAAAGGGTGGCGTGGAATGTTGTTAATAAACATGCTGAAAAACGGAAAGTGTATTCTAGTGGTGTAGTCTACGTGATACGCAGGTATACGCCGTATACCCACTAGAAATTGTCAAGGATTTCCGTATACCTACTAAAAATAGCGCGAGGATGCGTAACAGCATGGTTTTGTGACATTTTTAAACTTTTAGTCATAATATAGATGTGAAGCACTGACCATTAAATGCCACACTTGCTACCTTAGCGGGTTGAAATACATATTAGGCAATATACTTCCTGCCGAACTGCGCGATCCGATCGGCGTATGAATTTCTATGAAATCAAATTACTATAGTGACGCGAAAGTGACTGGGGAGCAGACTGGTGTTGCGCCACAAGTGAGTGACAGCAAAGTACCGCGAGAGAGACTCCAGTTATCACATGGAGAAATCTGCTTTGAATCGCTCTCGCGGTACTTTGACATCACCATGAGGTCTGCTTAGCGCCAAATGAAGTCGAACCTGCAGTGTAGCTGCTCACTCGACACTGTAAACAAACAGTCCATGTGGAGAAGAGAACGACGAGTGGAGCAGTGCACAACATAAAATCCATAGAGTTTACAACGCACATGTGAGTAAACAACATTTAAATAATCAGTCCAGTTTATTACTTTATCTGGAGGTAAGGCTCCAAATACAATAAAATAAGCCCGTAATTATATCCTGATGGTTTTAGCTTTCAGTATGTTTGCTTGTGCTTCACAGTGTTAAACTTTCCTTCTCTGTGTTAATTTATATATCTACGTTCAAGATGTATATGATCTTAAACTTCTGTGAGGAAATTCATGTCTGCGTTGATGTTCAGTTCAGACTTGCAAATTAAAGATCATTTTCTTCACTTTGGTTTGGGTGTCTAATATGCTACATTATGGTCTTGTAATAATAATTAAGTAAAAGCCTATTTTCATTTTTAAACAATGCTTATATTATATGCAAAAAAAGCTTTTATATCAATGACTATGCAAATGAGAGTAACTTCATGGTCATCTTAAATGTGTATTATGGTAATTAAAAACATTTACACCATTAAATTAAACATGGTAATGTTATCAATAGTTGTCAGATAATAGCTATTGAAAGAGTGGATATTTTTCTCCTTCAATCCAAGTGTTTGCCACGGATTGAAGATTGTAAACAGTTTATTTAATTTTAATTAACAGTTGAGTAACTTTTGGCCCTGGGTTAGATGTTGATTAACACTAAACCAGTCTAAAAATCAGTCCAGTTTCCCCAGCTGTAACCCATTGGCTGTTAAAGTCTTTTTTTTCTTATAATAAACTGACATGTTGATAACACATTCAGTTTATGTGTTTATGAGTACACTTTCAGAATGCTCTTAGTTACATGAATATCTATACTGTATGCATCTGTGAGTGTGGTGGTGCTTATGGGCTAGGACGAGTGAGCATAAGGGTGAGAGGGAAAAATCACAGTATACTCACTACAAAAATCTAGACTACACCACTGAACGGAGGTATGGCAAGAATCAGCAGTGAAGCAACCTACCCATTACACAAAAAATGCACACGGCCGCGCCGGTCTCAGTGTGTCTGCATCTATGAAAAAAATGTGCACCACCTGCATGCAGCGAGCACGCGCGCTGCCTGCACGACATCCAATCACTGCAGTCCCACGTTGGTTTGGATGTTGGGACCGTACCAGTACAGCTCAGCAGTGGTGTAGTCTACTAGGAATTGTAAAGGATTTCCGTATACCCGCTAAAAATAGCGTGAGGATGCGTAACAGCATGGTTTTGTGACATTTCAAACTTTTAGTAATAGTGAAGCACTGACCATTAGCATGCTACACTTGCTACTTTAGCGGGTTGAAATGCATATACATATTAGGCTATATATTTGGTGTGTTTGACTTTCTGCCGAACTGCGCGATCCGATCGGCATATGAAATCACTATAGCGGCGCGAAAGTGACGGGGGAGCAGAGTGGTGTGGTGCTACAAAACCCACAGGCGAGTGACAGCAAAGTACCGCGAGAGCGATTCAAAGCGGATTTATCCACGTGATAACTGGAATCGCTCTCGCGGTACTTTGACATCACCAAGAGATCTATACCACTGCAGCTAAGTCATTACATTGACATGGCAGAAGGACAGAATGCCATTTTGTTCTGGGCACTCTTCCTTCACTCTTTCAAGTAGCCTTGGCAGTGCCTGCTTCTAGTGCTACAGTGGAGCGAGTTTTCAGCCATGGTGGCATCATGGCCAATTTGATCTGTTGAAAAAGCAATGCAGTATAGGGGCCTCCCTCCACCTGTCCACAGCATGCATTTTATTTCTGTTGTAAGAGGACTTGACATGACTCGAAACTAAAATGGTAGGACTTTGGACTCGACTTGAGACTTGTTGGCTTTGACTTTTGACTCGACTTGGGACTTGCCTCATCTTTGACATGACTTGACTCGGGACTCGAGGGCAAAGACTTACTTGTGACTTGCATAACAATGACTTTGTCCCACCTCTGCTTATAGCTAGACGTCACATGCCGATTGGTCTGCGCTGCGCAACAAGAAGCCACACGAGCGCTGAGCGTTGAGTCA
Organism: Paramisgurnus dabryanus; assembly: GCF_030506205.2. Taxonomy (NCBI): domain Eukaryota; kingdom Metazoa; phylum Chordata; class Actinopteri; order Cypriniformes; family Cobitidae; genus Paramisgurnus; species Paramisgurnus dabryanus. The sequence continues at coordinate 4,909,414 of NC_133359.1, forward strand.
AATTATAAGACGAGCGTAAGAAAATGACAGAGGTCTGGTCAGGGAATTAACCCAACACAAAAGTGAAAATGATAGCAATGACTCTTTAGATAAGATCTATAGACATGCACATCAGTGTTTTATTTGTCTGGAGAAAAGGACAATTTGATATCCAAAATAGTGTCCAACATAATACTTACTCTATCAATATACTCAAATAAGTAGGGCCTACATGCACTGCTATCAAACGTGATGTGTTTTTGGTGTTGTAATCTGGAACTTGGTGTATATCAAATGTGTTTGTTAAATGTCTCCACATGGAAACAGAATGCCCTCCCCCCGCACAGTCCTGCAATGAGAACCAGAAAAACCGGTTTCTAACCATTTTATTTACATGTGAATAGTGAGAGCACCCCCTCAGGAGCTGTAGCAGGGTTTTTGCGGGGTCTTTATAAGCTTAAGCCAGGACTTAGTTTAAATAGGAAATATAACTAGTTTTAACAAACATGCCTTACTAAAAACATTATTTTTCTGCATTTTGAGGCAAAAAAGGGCATGGCCGCCCGGACCTCGGTAATTTTCTGACGCGTGTCTTATTTGACTCAATGCTCAGCGCTCGTTTGACGACTTGCGGCGCCACGCAGCCCGATCGGACGGCATGTGACGTCTTAGCACCGCGAGACAGTAGGCCTACAGTATGCTTTTGAATAGATCTCGCGGTAGTGGGATGTCACAGGCCAACGGGTTTGCGCTGCGCCCCATTAAGTAAGATAAAGTGAAAATTATTCCTAGATGACCAATAAAATCATACCAGGCAGACAGCAAAGGAGGAAGGATACCTCAGTTAGTGGAAGAAATAGGTTAAATTGGGCCGGAGCGCACCGGAGCGCAGCTCCGCCTCCTCAGGTCCACAACACACCTTGCCGGAGCTCCGGTCCGTCTCCTTCAGCAACAGGGTTTGACGCAAAGCGAATAATAACGTTTTCATTCATAAAGTCACGTTTTCTTTGCATGCCTGATAAAATATCATAATTCTTGCAAGTTATTTTGGCAAAAACAAAATTTTATTAAATTCAAGGTTATTTTGGGCTAAACATGGTTTGTTCGTAGTCGGTCTATTTATGAGCTAAATAGTGGCTATATGTACGACGGTGCATAAAACACTTTAAAGAAATTAAACAAACCTTGTAATCGCTGTTAACTTTGCTTACAATGACATACCATACATCTCACAAGTTATTTTGGCAAAAACCACATGTAATTAAATTAATGGTTATTTCTGGACTAAACGTGGGTTATTCGTAGTCGGTCTATTTGTAAGCTAAATAGTGGCTAGTACAGACGGTGTATAAAACACTTTAAAGAAATGAAACAAAATACCTTAATCGCTTTGAACTTTGTTTACATGATTAAATATCATACATCTCACAAATCATTTTGGCAAAACAACATGTAATTAAATTAATGGTTATTTCTGGGCTAAACGTGGGTTATTCGTAGTCGGTCTATTTGTAAGCTAAATAGTGGCTAAGTACAGACGGTGCATAAAACACTTTAAAGAAATGAAACAAAATACCTTAATTGCTTTGAACTTTGTTTACATTATTAAATATCATACATCTCACAAATAATTTTGGCAAAACAACATGTAATTAAATTCATGGTTATTTCTGGGCTAAACGTGGTTTATTCGTAGTCGGTCTATTTATGAGCTAAATTATGACTACGTACAGACGATGCATAAAACACTTTAAAGAAATGAAAAGAAATACCTTGTTATCGCTGTTAACTTTGCTTACATGATAAAATAGCATCCATCTCACAAATTATTTTGTCAAAAACCACATGTAACCAAATTAAAGTTTAATTGGGCTAGAAGTGGGCTAGGCACAGCCCGGCTATATCGGGTCTATACTGAAACGAGACGTTGAAATGACGGCTATTGCTTGCTGGGTATAGACTATTGTACTTAATTCCTGAATCCCATTCATTCAGATAGCCTATGGATTTTTTTCCATTCGGCGGAATAAAATAATTAAATTAAGACGAGCTGAATATCATACACTGTTAAGACTGGACAAAACCGTTAGTTTTGTAGGTGTTCAGCTTGGGAGTTATACTCGGTTTAACCAAAAATGGGAATAATAATACAACAGAATATTTGGAATTGGGGCAAGCAGAACATGAATTCACAAATCACAAAAAATGTAAAATTAGATAAATGAGTTAATGATATTGCGCAAATGCTCTCGGTCTCTTCAAGGTCTACGCGAATTAGAGGTTTGTTATAAGACTCCGTTATAAATCACGTCTCTTCTAATTGCACAGAAAAAATGAATCAAATGATGCGCATTTAAGTCGTACATATTTACATATTTTATTTGATGTATACGCCTTAATAATATAAGTATTTAATTTACAGATTATTTTAATCAATATATTTGATAAGGTCAGAATTATATATTTAAGTTTTTGAAACTGTAATAATTGCTTTCTTCAAATTAATATTATTTGCATTTAACATCAACTTAAAAAAATGTACGTTTTACGCCTAACTTGAACTATGATGTACTTACTATTTTTACATTGATATTATTTGAGTAAATGTAGGCAAAAAAATAAATTAATAATAAGTAGAACAAATGTTAATTTAAAAAAATCCCATATAGCCAACCGGTTTTAATCAGCAACAGAGAAACTGCGCCTTTTGCCGATGAAAAACACCTCAGAAACTCCTCGAATTTATGAATTATTACACTCACAATATGATTTAATTTACTTACTACAAAAATATAACTCATTATACAAATTTATTCAACACCATTGCACACTTTATATCGAGTTTCATACCATGTAAAGGAAAACATGATAATATAAAAAGTACAGTAATGCAGAAAAGCGCATTACAACCATGTCCAAGCTATTAAAAACGTTCAGATGCAAAAATGAACTAAATGTACAATTAGATAAACTAGTTAATGATATTGCGCAAATGCTCTCGGTCTCTTCAAGGTCTACGCGAATAGAGGTTTGTTATAAGACTCAGTTATACATCACGTCTCTTCTAATTGCACAGAAAAAATGAATCAAGTGATCCGCATTTTAGTCGGATTTTTATGGAGAATAGGCTATGTGACCGTTTAACCCACGTGGACCGAACAAGAAAATGTATGCTTTCATGGAGTCCGTGTATGACATCTCTTTTATTTAGTTTTACATATTTTATTTATATGCATTTAATAATACCGTAAGATCACAATCACTGTAAAAAATGATTCAGTGGCTTTGTAAATGTAGGCTATCTAAAATAAATGATTAAAGTAACTTAATAAAATCTTTTAATGTCAGTTATGTGTTTTTTTTAGTTAGACAAACCAAAATTAATGACTAGAAATAGATATTTTGTTTAAAATGTACATATTTTATTTGATGTATACGCCTTAATAATATAAGTATTTAATTTACAGATTATTTTAATCAATATATTTGATAATTTCAGAATTATATATTTAAGTTTTTAAACCTGTAATAATTGCTTTCTTCAAATTAATATTATTTGTATTTAACAACAACTTAAAAAAATGTACGTTTTACGCCTAACTTGAACTATGATTTACTTACTATTTTTACATTGATATTATTTGAGTAAATGTAGGCAAATAAATAAAATAATAAGTAGAACAAATGTTAATTTTAAAAAATCCCATATAGCCAACGGGTTTTAATCAGCAACAGAGAAACTGCGCCTTTTGCCGATGACAAACACCTCAGAAACTCCTCGAATTGAATATTTACACTTACAACATGATTTTATTTACTTACTACAAAATATAACACATTATAGAAATTTATTCAACATCATTGCACACTTTATATCGAGTTTCATACCATGTAAAGGAAAACATGATAATATAAAAAGTACAATAATGCGGAAAAGCGCATTACAACCATGTTCCAGCTATTAAAAACGTTCAGATGCAAAGATAAACTAAATGTACAATTAGATAAACTAGTTAATGATATTGCGCAAATGCTCTCGGTTTCTTCAAAGGTCTTTGCGAATTATTTTGTTATAAGACTCCGTTATCATCACGTCTCTTCTACTGTAAGTGTACACAAAAAAAATAAGACGAATGATCCGCGTTTAAGTCAGATTTTTATGAAGAATATTTGACTGTTTATGTAACTGGCAAAAGAAAACTTCGCCAACCAAATGTTTGTCAAAAAGCTTGCACGTGACATCAAAGTACTGCCAATGCACCAAGAATCCCTGTCATGTTACTTCGATATCATATAGTATGCTTAAAGCATAAAGTCGAGCACACATTGTCGTCAGTATGCCCTACTGTACTTGAAACACGACTGCCCTCTACAGGTTTTTTATTTCCTGCGTCCCCCACCGAATCACCCTTCTGCGGGATCTCGCAGAATTTCGGAAGTGCTCGCGGCATTCTGCTTTCAGAGACGCGCATTTTTAAAGGCCACATCTGTATATTCATCTTAAAAGAAAAAAGTTCTTAAATGGTTTCTAAAGAATGCTGACAATCAAATAATAAAGCCAAAGCCATCACAGTCCATTTAATCTGGCAATCAATATCCATCAAAGTACTAAGCCTCCAATTCTTCAACATATGAAAAGAACTGGGAAATTTGAGGTTGTTTCATTCATAACATACAAAAAACATTAACTACAGACATAGTTTCTCTTATGTAAAGATGAGGATAGAGCCCCTCAGGCCATCTTACAGTAGGAAAGATGCTTAAATCCAACCAGCTGGTGTCTTGCAGTAAACTTCCGACAAATGTATTTATAAAGACAGATCCATGTAAGGTCATCGGTCTGGTTGCTCTGCTTTGTGTCCTGATGGCGACTGTCCAAACATGGACATCTTTTCCTAGAAAGACCTCCATCGTGAGTCGGTATAAACAGAATCCTCATAACAATTGCTGCGTATTTTTTTTTTATATCTGGGCATAAATAGACCCTCGTCTGTGAGTAGGCTACATATACACTATTGCATGTTGTGGCTCTTGTCTTATTGCTGTCCTGAAAATTGAAACCATCTTGGAGAAGGAGGGACGGGTTTATTTGGTTTATTGAGAAATCAAGTAATCCCTCCAGAAGCTAAGTAGGTACAAATATTTGCTAAAGTGTAAACTTTGTATTATTCTTATGTCATGTTTGAAGGGGACTTAAAGAGATAGTTCGGCCAAAAACCCATGATTTACTCACCCCCAAGCTGTCCGAGTTGCATATGTCCATCGTTTTTCAGACAAACACATTTTCGGATATTTTAGAAAATGTTTTAGATCTTTCAGTTGATTAAATGTAATGTTACGGGGTCCACCCATAGTCCACGACCTTCAAGTGCAAAAAAAGTGCGTCCATCCTTCACAAATTAAATCCAGGATATAAACAAAGGTCTTCTGAGGGTAATCCGCGCGGTGTTGTTGTAGAAATATCCATATTTAAAACTTTATTAACGAAAATAAATACCTTCCGGTGGCGCCGCCATCTTAGACTCCTCTGTATTCAGGAGAGAGTATTAGCGTAGTGTACGCACTTTTCTTAGTGACAGATGACAAATTCGGAGGGCGGAGGCACAGAGCAGCAGCAGATGGACGCACTTTTTTTGGACTTGAAGATCGTTGACTATGGGTGGACCCCGTAACATTACATTTAATCAACTGAAAGATCTAAAACATTTTCTAAAAATCCAAAAATGTGTTTGTCTGAAAAACGATGGACATATGCAACTCGGACAGGTTGGGGGTGAGTAAATCATAGGTTTAATATCATTTTTGGCCGAACTATCCCTTTAAAGATTATTTGTAATTTTTCTCAAAAACAAGTCAATTTAACCTACTATATAAGTTTGACCTGTGATAAGTTGACATAACTTATAAAAATAAGTTCAATAATTGTTTAACTTAATTACTTAAGGTTAAGTAACTTAAAAATATATGTTGATTTGACAAAAATTCCGCAATTTCTTTTTTACAGTGTATATATGAAGAGTTTTGTTCCAAAACGCGATAAATGCCATTATTTAAAAAAAAGTGTTACCTAAAATTGTCAGTATTAAAAAGTTAATTCTTAATTTTACGCAAAATTTTGTCATCTTTTCTCCCTTTTTTCCCAAAACGCGCTAAACGCCAGTCCTCCTTCTCTGCAGAATCCAATAAATCTGCTTAACAAATCACAGCGCACCATTCTACGCACTGTAAACAAACAATAGCGTTGCGTTGAATACACACAGAATCCTAGTTTTCTACTTTGTACTTCATGATCAACAAACAAACAAACCAAAAAATATTTTGATGGCATTGATAAACCTGTGGTGGTTATCTGTGGCGGGGAAGAAACGTAAGCCATCAAAATCAAATAATTTACGCGAGAGGCACTCGTGCAACGGAAAAAAATGCTGTCTGTTGCTTGTTCTCCCGACAGCATTAAGCTTCTGTCATGCTAACACATTGACCCCAGGGGATCTTATGAAAAACTTTTTTATTATTTTACTCAAAGTCAAAGTAAATCGAGCAGGACCCAAACATTTTACAGCTGATCGCTGTCAAAAAGTGGAGCGACAACGTCCCAAGGATGGTAGGAGCAATGACAGTGTTCTTAATATGACAAAGTAAGTGTTTGATTAATGCCATTAATGTTTATTTTTTAATCAGTGTATACCACTAGTCAAACATGGCAAAGATGAATGCACATTTATATATTGATTCAATAGATTTATAGCATTTAGAAAAAAATAATAATCAGTTTTTATAATAAATCTTTGAAAATCAAATTATGGATTTGAATTTTTTATGTTAATGTTATGTAACAGAAAATAGTGGTTTTCATCCTGTCACTTTCTTGGTAAAGAAAACATGTTTTACCGAAATTAGTCGAAAGGGATTTATTGCGTTTTGGAACACTTATATTTTGTTCATGAGGTATAGCACTTTATCACATGAAGCATAGTGACATAGTGGTTTTGCATTTTTTAAAGCTCATTCATTGTAACCACATGGACAAAATCAATCAGTAATTTCTTCAAAATTCAAAACTCTCATTTAGTACTTTCTTCAGCTTCTGTGAAATTACTTACTAAGCACAAATCTTCACATACAGTACAACCTCGAGAGAATGGTACTACGACCACAGAATGAGGAATATATCCAGGAATAAATATTTTAGAGGAGAAATCATTTTGCAAGTCTAAAAGCTTGGTCAGAATGAAACGCTCGCATGCAGCATGAAGTCCTTTTGGGGTGTTTTGGGTTTGACCTATTTTTGCTTCGTTACTACAAAAACTGCAAGGAGTCCCAAAGTAAAATGTTCGACATCCTCATTTTGTGTCTCTGAACTTTAGAGTTTTGGGGTTTCTGTTTAAAATGTTAAACATCAGTAGAATAATTAACTTAATAATTAAGTCGGAACCAGATCGAGTTTTGTCCCCAGGGTGAACGATCTGGCTCCGACGAAAAAACAATTACACTATGGCCGACTAAAACGATTGCTCTTTTGAAGAAGGACAGCTGTGAACTTTTTTTTCTAGGAATTCTAATGAGTATTTCTAGGAACCCTGGATGTGGTAAACGTGCGGTCTCCTGGATAAAGTTTCAGGCCTCTGCGACTTAAGAAATGCAGAAAGATGTGTATTTCCATGGTTTTCTGGCCAAAACACACATAGCCTAACCTCACCACATGAATGAATATGCTGCGTAGAACAGACATTTACATGTAAAATAAATAGTTTATGATTTCTATTGCATTAAAGCCAGAAGCTTTCTAAATCACCTGTTCATTTAGCATCTGCCTGCAAAGAATATAGGCATATGATGAAATAATGTTTTTATTGAGTTGGTTCTTGATTTCTATTTTGTAAAAGTGATTTTTTTCTGTAAAGTCTGACCAGTGCATTATTGTTATAGGGGCGGTTTCCTGGACAGTGCTTCTCTAAAATGCATGTCTTTAAAAAACATCAGTGCCATTGTTTTGTCTCAATCAGTATTGTTTATGTAAGGTGTGTCTGTAAAAACGACTTAAATGTCCTAATATAACCAAGGCCTACTCTTGGATTAATCTAAACGCTGTCCGGGAAATGGCCCCGTAATGGTTTAGTCACATAACACAAGATCCAATAAGATCTATCGATATTTGATTTGAGCCTTGTATACATTGTTTGAGCATTGCTAATGGTCTAAATGGTTATTAGGGTCAATGAAAGTATTGCTTCAGAATTTGTATGGATTACTTGCACGAGGGGGAGGTGTAATGTTTCCCATTTATTTTCATTGCATTGACTTATAACACCAAAACAGTCTTCAATTATTTTATTTAAACTCCTGATGTATAAAAATGTAAAAAAAATCCAGTTTTGCGAATGCAACCCCTTAAAAGCTTAAGTCCTCTTTTCAAAATTGCTTTACCTCAGTTTTTCCTCCGCACAATACAAAAAAGGGCTTTGTTTCTAAGAAACAGCACAAACGAATCATTTAACTTTTAGTAATGCATGGTCTGGATCCTACGGTTAGAGATGTTGGTAGAAATTTGTCGAGTGATTTTTATATTCACAGTAAAGTTATGCTTCGCGTGAAAGAAAGGCGATCCCATTTGCCAATTCACAATTATATGACTTCACATTTAATGGTGTGCAAAACATTGCAGTACAGGAAGTACTATTTTACATTGTTTTTGCCCCCATTAAATGTTTAATGTTCTTGTAAAAGTAGGGGGAGAGAGGTTTAAAAGCACTCTCCAATCTGCTTACACGCAAAGCTGAATCATCTGACTTCAACCTGAGTCCACGTGTGACATGTAGATTCAGCACGAGAGTAATACGTGAAGAGAAAACATGACTACAAGCATGGTTCTGATGATGGTCGGCTCGCTTTTTAAGTTACTGAGCTGCTTTCATGTCTACTCAACCGGGTTAGCATCATGTTAGCATAGCAAAGGTTTGGGGTACATCCCGGGGAAAAAGTATGGTTCAAATGCAGTGTAAATTACTTTGGATAAAAGCATCTGCCAAATGCATTAATATAAATGTTAAAAAGTCACTGATCTGGAATATTCAATGAATCTATACGCTATTCGTCATAGTAATACAAACAGACACCGCATGGACAACTTGACTAAAAGCCTGTTCATACCAAGGACAAAAACGATAAAAAAATCTTTCTACATGTTAAAGAATAGCGTCCACACAACATAACGATAAAAATAGGATCAATATACTATAGTTGGGATCACTTTCAGAGCAATGTTTTTCCAGTAAACATTGACAGGGTTCCCACACCTTAGTTAAATTCAAGGACCTTTCAAGAACTTTCCAGGTCCAATAGCCTCAAATTCAAGGACTAAATGTGGGGACACATTTCAAATGAGAGCAAGGTTTCATCGTGTTACCTTTTAAGATACATTGTTACAGTTCCCTTTCGGGGGAACTCGCGCTGCGTCACTGCGGTGACACTTCGGGGACGCCTCCAGGGGTAAGTGCGTCTGAATGTGTATATCAAATTCAACCAATGGTGAGGCTTAAAGACAAAGACAGGGTGAAGTGGAAGCCAGGAAGTATATCGCTATCTGAAATATTGCCAAAGATGACGTTACAGCGACGCAGGAAGTATGGCAAGGAGACGCAGCGTCTCGTTCCCTTCTCAGGGAACAGCAGTTACATACGTAACCCGAGACGTTTTCATGTGTCAAACACAACTATGCATAAAAGCATTTCGGTATGAATCAACATTTGTGTACAGAAGATACAAGCATTTAAAGGGAACAGTTTAGCACGTGTGCTTAAAACGTCTAGAATTTTGATATTATCCTACACTACACAGGGAATAATATTGATTTTTTTAAGCACAGTTTAGCACGTGTGCTTAAAACGTCTAGAATTTTGATATTATCCTACACTACACAGGGAATAATATTGATTTTTTTAAGCACAGTTTAGCACGTGTGCTTAAAACGTCTAGAATTTTTATATTATCCTACACTACACAGGGAATAATATAGATTTTTTTTTTTCAGAAAACTTCTTACATAAAATAGATTCAAGCACTTTCAATGACCTGTATCTATGTATGTATATTTTTTAAAAATGTCCAGTGCCTTGAATTTTTCACCCAAGGATTTCAAGGACCCATGGGAACCCTGCATTGACAGCCAATCAAAATCCACCCAAATTTAAAGGGGCCCACACATTTAAATCTGAAACTGCAGTGTATGAGCTTCGAGTAAAGGTACATTAACGTATATTGTATGTAAATTCATATGTGGTTATAGTTATCTTTACAGCGTTAACAGCTCATTTCAACAAATTTTTGATTTTAACAAAATAGCTTAATTTATGTAGCAAAATGTTCAACATTAAATCCAAAAAATTTTATTGTTATTGAGCTCATCAGAATGCAATGCAAGACATTTTTGTCACTGTATGTCGCTAATCTCTTTTCTTGAGATCGTTCCTAATTCTCTCAGTAAATGACGAAGAACGGATGACGTGAACTGTGCTTCAGTCTCATTGACTGTCACTTCCGAAAGTTGCTCGTCATTTACAATAAGTTGAACTGTTCGCAACATTGTCACGTAGCTGGACACGGCCACTTCCTGTCACCAATGGTCGCAGTCTCCGGAAATCAGCATGCATCCACTGAAATGAATGAGACTGGGTGTGTGCAATCAGCGTTATAATGCCACAGTTGCGAAAAAGTCAGGAAATACAAGTCTGCTTGTATTCCTAACGGAGGTGAAGGCTGCCTGGAAAACCAATTTTCACTCAAAACAAATGGATTTGTTGTCGGAATTAAGACATCACGAGGACGAAAAAATATTTTAATTACAAATAGATTGGCAGCTGCAATGTTGTTGTGTGGTCTTTTTGTAAACACCAAAGATTTGCTTTGAGACTAGATGGATGTGTTCCCTTTGTCTGCCCTCCAAAACACAAAACTACACAGGCCAATGTTTGTACAGAACACCAAACTCGGGACACCCCCAGGGGTAGAAAATGTTTGGTCGCATGCCTTGTTCTTGCCTCAGATTAGCGTAGCTAACGTTGCTTTTCCTTTTCTTGTTGCATAAAAGTCAAGGATTCACTTACAATAACATTAAATAATAAGCCACTGTGTTTGATCTTCTTGGCGGCTCGCGCTGCCTTATTGTCTGACAACAACGGCATGAGGGACACATCTATGGGAAGAAGGCCATAGCAAACATTAAAACCTAATCTACAGTCTACAAACTTTAAAAAATTCATTCTTCCACACGCATTACTGTACTCAAATGCATAACAGTGCAGTTTGTTTGTTTTTAGTGTACTGATTCTCATATCTCATCATCTTGACTAAACCATAGAGCACCTCAAAATAAACAGCGGTCTGTTTACAATCCATTGAAATCTTCGCTGTTGGTGTTATAACATATTTAGAAAGCTAAACATTTGATTCTTGGGTAACCAATTACTCTTTAAAAATGACACAAAGACATTGCATTGCATGAAGCGAACCTAAATAGTCCGAAAAGTGACGTATACTTTATAAAAACTGTTTTGTTTAGAGCTTACGAGACGTAATTTTTTTTATTCAGTCCGCCACCATGTTGATTCAAAACCGAGGCTGAGGGATGGACATCCAGTGCGCTTTAAACCTATTGTTTTGTATCAGGATGCCATCAAACACAGAAAAATGTTTGGTTTTACAAATTTCCACACAACAAAGAACCCAAGAAAACGTGGATTGTTAAAATAAAAAAGGAGCTAATTTTAAACGAGAATAGTGCATTGTGTACATATTTGTTTTGGATATTAACCTGTTAATCGCTTATTTCTCATGTTGTAAGCATGTTAATCCAATATAGTGCAAGTATACAATATTTTATGATAACAACTAAGAGGCTGTTTACACTTGGCATTAACATGCGTTTTCGTCGATCGGATCACAAGTGGACGACGTTAATGCCAGGTGTAAACGGTGTTCAAAACGTTTTGAACGCGTCCACTTTCGACCACTTTCAACCACATCCAGAGGTAGTCGAAACCACTTTCGATCGGATCGCTTTGGAGCTGCGGAACGCATATGTGGTTGAATGTGTTAGAACAGCCACACGTGCCGCCTTCTCTCCGCCCATTTATCTAATCTGAGGTATTAAACACAAATTTTACGTCTTTTTTTGACTTCTGGCGTGAACATACGGTGAACAACGCTATTTTTAGCCTTTCATTGATAAAACTACTGCGGGTGTTCTCGGTAGTTTCGTTTTGAAAGCGTGAAAGTTGCGCGATCCTATTTCATCAATTGCGCTGAAAATTCAGAGAAAGCTCTAACATACACACGTACAAATCTCTGTGCAGCATGTTTACTTGCTAAACAAGCAGTGGACTCCGACATAATATTAGTTTGCGTCCATATAAACTCATAATTACTCCCGCTCATGTTTGAATGACAGCAGAGAGACTCGCCCACCGTCTCACAGACCACCCCCTCACAGTATTCAGGACAGATGCGGTCGAAAGTGGACAAAAGAGACGGATTTAAATACCAGGTGTAAACGTAATGTGTCTCTCTCGTCCACTTGTGATCCGATCGATGAAAACACATCTTAATACCAAGTGTAAACAGCCCCTACTGTAAGTATACATCTCCGTTATGTTTTTGTAAGACATGGACAATGAGTTAGGACTTAATCGCATTAAGATGTTTACATGACTTGAGCTAACCTCTTCACTCCTGTTTACATGCAGTTTTTATTTTCGGATTATTTGCTAATGTTTGTGTTTATTATTCACACATAGCCCAATGCAGACCACAAATGATAAACTCACATATACTGTCCATCGTTTTCATTTAGTTTCGTTAAATGACAAATACGTACGTTCTTATAGACGTATTCCATTATTCGGTGCCGTGATGAAGATGAAATATTATGACAGTACCTGTAAGGGTTTTATACGCTGCTGTCGCATTATTTAAGATGTTTTTGGATAAAAGCAGAGTCGTGTTGACAGAGTTCAGGTGAAAACTTCCTAATGTCGAGTTTAAACGAATTCGCGCTTAAGATGCGTGACAAAAACACATGTGCACTTCAGTTAGTACTGTGAAGATGCAAATGTAAAGTTTACATAGCCACATATTGTGATTAAAAACTGAGTACGCAACCTGTATACGATTATACTTGCTGCGGTTTTGAGCTTAATCGCATTATTTTTATTGAAGTATTGTGTTTAAATGAGGTAAAGTATAAATGCAATATCGCCAAAATCCTATTATAATCGCTCTATAATGTGGTCATTGACTTACAGTAATAACACGTGATTGACATAATAACAAGCGATTTACATGGTAGGCTCAACATAAAGGACTTCCCGGTGGCCCGGGGCATGCGTGAGAGATGTTCAGGCCAGTAAAAAGTATTGTTACTTGCCCAATCGGGCCGGTGCATCACCCTCAGTCACTAAAATATGTTTTCATCAATATATGTAATTTAACATCTTTGGAAGCAGACATTTACTTGCAAAACACGACAAAAAAAAAAAAAAAAAAAAAAAACGATGCAATATTTTGCACAGCAGAAAAGCAGAAAAGTTGGGAGCCTTTTTTCATTGGAACATTTCTGTTGTATATGTATACAGTTATATTTGACTTTTGAATTATTCTTTTTAAATATGTGACAGACACTCACATTTTTTTATTGGGGCCAGTGAAAATTTTGGCAGGGCAAGTGAAAACCTGAACCACTGGCCCAACTGGGCCAGTATAAAATTATTTGTGTTGAGCCCTGCATGATTGTTTGTTTTGCAAGTATTGTTAGATGTAAAACCCCATATGAACCCCCAAAGTTATGTACAAATTTTATGTAGTTAGAAATGAATCCTGCATCTTTTGATTCCGGTCAATTTGCTTAAAAAAACTGTACGAATTGGAGATATGTACTTAGTTATAGGACTATATTAGTGTTTTGAAGAAAAGTAAGCATGCTTACAACATCCGAAATGAATTATTAGCCAACATGAAATAAAATTATTAAAAAAATGTATGTACACATTGCGCTGCTCTTATCTCAAAATTAGGTTATATGTCCCTTCTCGTTTTAACAATCCATGATTTTTGAGGTTCTTTTTCCTCTGGAAATTTGTAAAATGATGTATTATCTGTGTTTTGATGGCTGAATGAGCAGCATCCCGGTACAAAACAATTAAAGCGCCCTATCGATGTCCATCCCTCACAACATGGCGGCAGGTGGCACTGGTCCCCTCAGATTGACGGCTGGCCCACCCAGTCAGAAGAGACAATCACACATAAATTATAATAATCTCTTTAATAATAATCGCTCAAATATGCATCATTCAGAAATAAATAACTATTTATATAGAAAGTTAAACATTTGCATGTGTTTCTAAACCTTGCAAATGTTACCATTCAAGTGATTTTTAAACTCTTTAAAGGTGTAGCGGAGGATTTTCTCAAATTTTAGAAAAGAACCGCCTTCTCCACTTTTTAAAAAAAAATGCAAGTGCGCAACACTCCTGATTGACAACTAGGAGGGGACCAATAGTCTTGATGATCCACCCGGAAAACGAAAATCCTCTGCAATACCTTTAAGAGCAAGAAAATAATGTTAAAGTGAGCTGTTTTTTGTGCGCACAGAAAATAGCGAAGACGCACACACATACTCAAATAGACGCACATTTGTTGTATTTAATAAAATATATAAATAATGACTTCAAAAGACTTAAAACAGACATTTATTGACAGATACAGTAAATACTTTACAGAGCTTGTCACTGCAGTAGGTCGCCTATACGTTTTTAGATAAAACAATATCAAATTCTCTTACATCATATTCTCTTCATAAGATGTGTCAAAACAATCCAAAATCATTAATATATTTTTTTTGTTCACACATATTTAAATTACTAAATGAAGAAAGAGATAAAGGAGTCAGTGTCACTATTCATTTGATTTTATTTCTGTACCTAAATACCTAAAATATTGTAATATTTGTATAAAAACATTAAATATTTTAAACTTATAATTTCATGAATCGTTCTTACCAGGGGCGTCAGTTTGTGTTGAAAAGTGGTGGGGACAAAATATCAGATGAAAAAACATTACAGCAGGACGGGAAAAATATTGAATAACGGCGCATCAAAAATGGGCATAGTGTAGGCCGGTCAACAACACAAAAATACTCAGCATAAAACCCTCAACAATGTCAACTGCACATAACAGTCCTTACAACACCAGATCAACCGAACAGCAGCAGCATGTTAAGTCAATGATTACAATGAAATTCATTATATATGTAAGAGAAAACACACTATAAGCACACAACGCAACATATGTGACCCTGGACCACAAAACCAGTCGTACACTGCAAAAAATGATTTTCAAGAAAAAATGTTCTTTGTATTTTTGTCTTGTTATCAGTAAAAATATCTAAAAATTCTTAAATTAAGATGCTTTTTCTTGATGAGCAAAATGACCTAAGAAAATAAGTCTAGTTTTTAGACCAAAAATACCAAATGTAAGTTATTTTGTGCATAAATCAAGCAAAAAAAAATCTTGAAAATATTTCTTAAACACTACATTCAAGAAAAATTCAAGAAGAAATTGCTTACCCCATTGGCAGATTTTTTTGCTTGTTTTATGCACAAAATCACTTACATTTGATATTTTTGGTCTAAAAACTAGACCTATTTTCTTGGGTTGCTTTGCTCATCAAGAAAAAGCATCTTAATTTAAGAATTTTTAGATATTTTTACTGAAAACAAAACAAAAATACTAATAATTTTTTTCTTGAAAATCTGACTTTCTTAGTATTTTTGTCTTGTTTTTAGTAGAAATATCTACAATTTTTTAAATCAAGATGTATTTTCTTGATGAGCAAAATGACGTAAGAAAATTTGTCAAATTTTTTGACAAAACTATACAATTTAAGTGAATTTGGCCTAAAACAAGCAAAAATATCTGCCAATGGGGTGAGAAAATTTTGCTTAAATTAAGTGTTTAAGAAAAAAGAAATCTTATTTTTAGATTTTTGTCTCACCCCATTGGAAGATATTTTTGCTTGTTTTTATCACAAATTCACTTAAATTGTATAGTTTTGTCTAAAACTTATTTTCTCAGGTTGTTTTGCTCATCAAGAAAAAAGCATCTTAATTTAAGAATTTTTAGATATTTTTACTGAAAACAAAACAAAAATACTAATAATTTTTTTCTTGAAAATCTGACTTTATTTCTTAGTATTTTTGTCTTGTTTTTAGTAGAAATATCTAAAAATTCTTAAATCAAGATGTATTTTCTTGATGAGCAAAATGACGTAAGAAAATAAGTCAAATTTTAAGACAAAACTATACAATTTAAGGGAATTTGTGCCTAAAACCAGCAAAAATATCTGCCAATGGGGTGAGAAAATTTTGCTTAAATTAAGTGTTTAAGAAAAAAAATTCTTATTTTTAGATTTTTGTCTCACCCCATTGGAAGATATTTTTGCTTGTTTTAATCACAAATTCACTTAAATTGTATAGTTTTGTCTAAAAACTAGATTTATTTTCTCAGGTTATTTTGCCCATTAAGAAAAAGCATCTTGATTTTAGAATTTTGAGATATTTCTACTGAAAACAAGACAAAAATACTAAGTAGGAAAGTCATTTTTGCAGTGTAAGTCGCACAGGTATTGTATGATTTTCAGAACATTTTAACCAAATGTTTTCAAAAAGTGGTGGGGACAAAATCAGCCATTTCAAAAAGTGGTGGGGACATGTCCCCAGCGTCCCCAGTGTAAATGACACCTATGGTTCTTACTTTATTTTCTTTATTTCCATTTTTTTTGCTGATCCGACAATTATTCAATCCATGACTCAGAAAATGTAATGTAATCCGTTTAACCACTATATTGTCAAATTATTGTCAATATTGTAAAAATCTTGTCCACTCAGTTTAAAATTTTCAACCCTGTCCAACGAAGTTGCATATAAATACCACAAAGTGTGAAAATCCAATTTGGCGTGCATGATACACCAGTCCTCCCCATTCACTTAAACGGTGCATGTTTTTTTGATGTTTCATTTATTGGTTTCTCTAATTTTTTGCTATTTTTTACCATTGCCGCTTGAGTTTAGGGTTAGAACAACTTTTTGTTACATAAAAATGACATCCTAACCCAAACCCCAATTCTAACCCCAACTCCAAGCGACCATGGCTTAAAAATAGACAAAAACATTGAGAAACCTGTGTATTAAAAAACCTCCTTAAGTAAATCTCAAATCTAACCCTAAACCAAAGCGAAAACGGTTTAAAAAAACAGAAAGAAAGAGAAACCAATAAATGAAACAATAAAAAAAGATGCGCCGTTTAAGTGAATGGGGAGGACTGGCGAATCATATGCAAGCCAAATTGGAATTTGCCATGTGCGTTGCAAGATATTCACACTTCGTGCTATATATACACATGCCCTCACCACATTTAATAATTTTCCTGTTTTCTGTTTTATTTTTTTTACATATAAAGCTGCTTTGAAACAATTCAACATTGTAAAAAAAGTATATAATACATTTTAATTGAATTGTTACTCTTTAGGAGAAAAATGTTGCACATTTGCATCCTAAGGATTAAATTTATAACAAATGTAATAACTAATACATTACTTGATAATAAAACAGGCTTTACACTATGACAATATCATCTATTTTACATACATTTTTTCTTTGCAGTTACATGATTCCACTTTTTTAAGTGCATAATGGCTCCCACAGGCCTATCTGACCATCTGCCCGATGGTGTCGAGATAGAAAGATGAGTTCTCAGTGTGCCGTCCAAGTCTACAAGTGTGGAGAGGACATTAAATGAAAGGGGTTTCAGGGAAAGCGAGCCGGTTCTCTGTAAGTGAACTCTTTTCACTCCAACTACAACAAAGTTAACGCTTGCTCCCGGGCACCGTACGCTTACACCAGGGACTGCATGGCTTCTCGCACAACAAAGTGCCAGCTGAACTAACATAACCTGGATTCAATTCTCCTGCAACCATTTCCTATCCAATACCCACAGTGCACAATTAGTATCGAGGCGGCCGAGCGTTGCGTTTTTTTCCCCGTAATTTTTTTAAACCGTACCAAATCCCCCCACTCGCCAAAAAACAGTCCAATTACAAGGAACAATTCATCAAGTTGCAGTGCAAATCTTGGAACGGCTACAGAAACGCACACGACGTAAATGTGGTTCGAACAGTAAGGGAAAATCTGTCTTACAAAACTTTATGCTGGCCGTTGGGTGAGCGGAAATGAAAGCGTGCTAGATTCTCCACCCCTGGAGAATATCTCTAACCCTGCAAAGCGCAAATCAAACATACAATCGATGTCACAGGAAACCATTTCGGAGCCTAAAACCTACCTCCCAATGGAAGATCCGTTCGAGTATGTGCAACTCGACTCGCCGCTACACCTCCCTCTTTCAAGGCTTTGGCCGCCAAATAACCCAAACCATACCACACCACCAGCACTCTGGGGACGTATCGAAGAGGCTTCCGTACTCTCCTCATCCGACACACGCAAATCTCTCTTTTTCTCATTCCCATACTTATCAACAAACACATGATTGTTTTAAACAAAAATCAATTGTGGATCGAGTTTGCGCGCGCTGGCGATTGAGGGATGGCAGCTCTTGATTACAAACACCAATTTGAATCAAGAGGTCTTTCAATTTTTCGTCATTCTACCCACAAACCAGGAGATCTGGAGTCGGTAATGATGTGTATCGTATTGTGTTTAATTATCCAGGATCTCATGCCAAGCCCTCGCGCTTTCGTCTTAGGAGACCGCATGACCCCTCCACGCCTCCCCTTCCCGCCTGCTTGACATTTGAAAGATGGGTTGAAAGGTCAGACCCCAAGCAATCAAAGGCGTTTGTTTTGGCGCTCCTTCCCCCCGACCCTATGGCTGGAGAAGGGCCTTCCCATCACCTCGCATGCCTTTCAGAGAAACAAATACATCCTTTAAGATTACCACTGGTTGAGGCCACACATTTGGGCCGTCAATTAAACCGTCCAGTGTAGGCACCGGTCTACGCTGCTGAGCTGAGCCAGGCTTGCTCTGAGGTTAAAGGGAGCGTACCGGACACAAATGAAAACCAGGACTCGCGTCGTTTTCCTCTGAGCGAACATTTGGCCGAGGTTTCAAACAATTCGCATGCCGTCCCTTCAAAAACACCTTAACACGTGAAATTCTCTCGAGGGGTTTGCATTCCTATCACCTATTGGTTTGAATGAGATCAGAGGATGTGTGGTTGTTTGGGGGCTCTTTCAGAGATTAACAATGCAGCCATGCTTAAACTTTTCCCAGCAAGTGAGACCAGGGGGTGCACGCATATCTATTAAATCAAAAACCACAGCATTCTCAGACGTTTAAGAATCTCTAAAAGTAATTCTTAAACATGAATTGAATTTCCTGACTGAGATCACATAATCAGACTTTGATATTTTAAAAGATGCCATTCGAAAACCTTAAAACAACCTTAAAAACAACCTTAAAACAACCATTTGTCTTTAACCTTGGTTGAAAAGTTATCTAAATAGTCTGAAGAACCTTTAGAGCCTTTAGTGCAACAGAAAGCTTTTATGAATGTTAAAGGTGGAACCATACAGCTTTCAGAAAGGGCAAAACTTAAAAGCACTACCTGATTGAAACATGTACAGTAAGACTTTGCCAGTTTCTTCAAGCAAGAATAAACACCGTGCAAATGATTCTCATCTGTATCGTTTCATTGATTATGGATATCAAAGGACCAGATTGTGTGTAGATGCTGATTTGTTATGACAATCAAACTCAAATCTCTTTTATGACACATTCAATGCATCAAAACATCGCCCCCCACCCATCACCTATTCCTTGAGTTTCATTATGATTATTAGCTTGTTTAAAATGCAAATGCGTTTCTCGAACAGCTGCTTTGGACAAAGACCACCCAGTGGGTATGTATAGTCGATTGCAGATAAGCAGTAATGGGGTGTCGGGGGAACTTCTTTGCCCCTCTAAGGAGTCTTGCAAACACATCAGCGGTAAAAAACAAAATAAAATAATGTCTCCATTTGGGTGTAATAATGTGTGTCAAAACCAGAGACAGATCTGAGACAAGAAATGCGAACGTGCTGGATTGTGCATATTTACTCCGGTGAAATGCGTAACAACATTTACGCAATTCTGAGATTTGACCGATTAGTTATGTGTTTAAGATATGCGAGCGTAAGTTGAAAGGGTTTGCCCAAGATATCTGGAAACTGGCTGTTTCTCAGTTATTGTTTATAATTCAACCTGAATGATTTGTGATGCACTGGAATTCACATTGGATAAACTTTGACATGACATTACTCAGTCGATATTAAAGATATTAAAGTTATATTTTCACAGAACGTTCTTTACAGTACGTAAGATGATTTTATGTTGAAAACAATAAAATCTCAAAAATGACTTTAGCTGGGTTTGCACTGACAGGGTCACATCAACCGATCCTCCAACCCATACACTGTAAAAAAATCTGTAGAAATTACATTATAACTGGCAGCTGGTTCTCAAACTTTTTAAACATGCGCCCCCCCTTATGTAAGGTGCATTCCTTTGCGGCCCCCCCAAAGAAAATTTATGAGAAATGTGTTCTAATACGTAACATTTTTATTAAACATTTTCATTATTTTATAAAATGTCTATATATAAATATAAATAAATATATTTTATGTTGAAAACAATTTATTATATATATATATATATATATATATATATATATATATATATAAAGAAAAATATTAATTGCGATTAATCGCATACAAAATAAAAGTGATTTTTTGCATAATATATGAGTGTGCTGTATGTAATTATTATGTATATATAAATACACACACATTTATGTATGTATTTAAGAAACATTTACATGTGTATATATATTTATTTACATTTTATATATTCTATATGATATATATTTTAAAACATTAAATATGAATAAAAAAATTCTGAAATGAATATATGTATGTGTGTGTGGTTAAATATACATTATAATTACACATAGTACACACACATATATTATGTAAAAAAAGTACTTTTATTTTGTATGCGATTAATCACGATTAATCTTTCCCCAGCACTTCGATTTATATAAAGAAAAGATGCAAAAGTGATCACAATCTGCTGTAAATATCAAATCCGGTGTACTCGTTCAAAAACTGCTGCCAGAAGAAGCGATGACACGTCATCTTTTATTATAAAATACCATTGGCTCTCATGACTGATTGCATCATTACGTCAGCTAAAAAAATGTGAAATGCTATTGGCTCTCGTGGCACATTGAGTCATGCTCTAATGTTACAGTTCATGTTTGAATGAGATCTGACTGTGCATTTTGATCGCAAAGTTTTTTACTTAAAGTGATCGTATGGCTTAAGTTCGCAAGGTTTGCATCGCAAATTGTTTCCAATACATTTACACTGTGTTTTTTTTTTTTGGTAAATGTATGCAATAAATATCCGTGACTGTACTTTTGCCTGCGTGTTGTGTTTAATATGGTTGGGAATGATTGGGTTTAGTGTGGAGGGTTGGATGCTCTAAAATATCTTGAAAACCATAAATGTTCAAATGAGGATATGGATATTTTCTTGGTTAATTTAAACCAGCGATTGGGTTTGTCCAATTTTTTTACCTAACTAGACTTTAAAGAAGGATGGGTTCATGGCTATTTAACACATTATGTGTGATTTTGTGCAAAAAGTAACACAAAATGTTTTGTTAGAATAATAGCACAGAGAGTGTATGGGTTAAAAAACAACATTTTTAAAGTCTATACTGCGTTTTATTCATATACTATGGTATAGTAATAGTGTAGACTAGTGTACATAATCTGTGATTCCCTCATCTGCACAACTCTTTCAAATACAGCTGTGCATAAGGACTTGCAGAGCTTCCTGCTGGGCAAAAAACACTGCTGTTTGCGCACTAAGCCAAGACCGAAAACGTGGGGTGACGGAGTGCACAAGCTGAGCTCAAATGAACCAAAAGCAACCTGGGGGTTTCAGGAATGTCTATGGCTCCTGTCCAACACTCCCGCTCACTATGGGCCTCCTCCGGTTGTCTTAGTGAACATCTTTCATACACACTAAAATGCGTAGTGTGCGCCGGCTTTTCTTAAGATTCGCTTCGCCGCTATTTATAGGAAGAGAATTTATCGTACCATCCATCGTTGATCGCCCGAAGGCGACGATTCCCGGGAACTTGTGTCAATACATTCCTTTAGATTCTCGAAGCTTGCCAAAATCCGAAACGATGCCGTTCTGGACCTTCGAACGAGAGTGTTGTCAGCTAGAAATTTTGCTCGGTTTGAAGCTGCGGAGAGATGGTGTTTATTTTAAAGACCCAGATGTATCACTGAAAAACAGGCACATTCATAAGTCAAGAATGACAACATATTTTATTATCAGGGGACATTGGGCCCCCATTACAGTACGAAACAGCGGACCACACAGGAGGCTTGCAAAAGAACACATTTATTAAATGGACAATAACCACGATATATTCATATTAGTTTATCTTAATTGATGAAGCTGATAAATTTCAATTCTGAGAAAGAAATAAAAAAGCAACAGTGGAGTTTATAACAGGTCATTTAAGTACTGGAGAACATTGTGATATGGTTTGCCAGGAGATGCTTAACAGGTTTGCGCTTACACAGCTTAAAAAGGGAACTACTCATTTTTCTAACTCTCAATAAATTTAGGTTTTATTTTTATATGATGCCACTTTACATCATGGTTTGTCCGTGACCAGTCCGGGGAGCACGGAGTTGGTACAGCAAAAACAGTAAATATAGACATTTTATTTTTCCAATTTATCATTATTATTATTACTAGGAGTAGTAACTTGGTCATTTCATCGATATGGCTGGTTAAATCAATGGTGACACCCAAGAGTAGGCAATACGCCCCCGTGTACAACAACAGATACTTGTGAATGGACATCACATAATTATATTTCTTTAATATATTTATATAATTTTAATTATATATATTATATGCACTACCGGTCAAAGTTGAGGATCCTTTGACTGAAAAGTTTATTGTGATTAAATTTTTTTAAGTAAAAGTATATGAAGAGCTCAGATGCAAAACCCTTTAAGTGCATCTGACACGTTTCCTTGTAAATTACAATTTTTTATCAGGCTCTTATGTTTAGGTTCAATGGCAATGAAAATGTTCTTAGTGATAATTGAAATTTTAGAGAATTTTTATTGAAAAAACAAATTTATCAAAAAAAGTCTCCGGTCACTTTTCGCTGTCCTTTCTGAATAAATATAAAAAGTTCAACAATTCGGCCAATATCCTAATATATTTGGTAAACCTCCTTCAACCTTGGCGTACACGTGCCATCATTAATCCAATTCTTCCATCCGCTTAGCTGAAAATCGTTGATCAATGAATTTTGCCAACAAACCGATATTTCTAAATGGCTCAAGGCCGGGATTAAATAGATTTGAAGCTAAATGATGAATGTATAATACATATTGAGAGGATTAATTCAATATCATTGTCTTATTTTCAACAATTGCAAGGAACAATCCATACGTTGGCCCAATGGCGGAAACCAATTGGCACGGCGAAGGTTTCCTGCGCATTCGGTTATTTCCGGCACTCACTGAAGACATTTTAACGTTACGTCATTTAGGTAATTTTATCCGACTCCAAAAGATAAAATCTTGTTATGTATAATTATAAATCAAATAGATAATTATCTTCGATAACTGTGGAATTAAAGGAGTAGTCCACTTTATAGATGGGGCCCATTGACTTACCATAGTTTTTTTTTCCTACTATAAAAAGTCAATGGACCGCATCTTTAAAGTGGACTACTCCTTTAAGATAAATGTTTGATTATTCTACGTCTTACCTCTTTACCCGATACCAGCCATTTTGCAGGTTCCAAACACAAACTCTGCCTACCAGAGTTAAATCTTGGCGTATCGACTGCCATTAATTATGAGGTCTAACAAACCCCTCCGATCTCTTAACTAGTTGCATATATTACAATAATATATTATTACATAATAATACATAATATTACAAATAAGGAGATTTATATCTTTTGGATTCAGATAAAACTACCTAAATTATGTAACGTTAAAACATCATCAGTAAGTGCCGGAAAATATCGAAAGCGCAGGACCCTTCTCCATACAGACTGGTTTTTCCCCTTAGGGGTTGTGCACACCAAAACTTTTAAGCACGGCTAAAAACGCTGGGAGGACACAGATTGCCAGCTGTTTTTTCAGCTCAGTGCTACAATAGCTTTCTTCAGCCGAGCGCTTTGGTAGCTGTGATACTTGAGCTGTGAGCCGGTTGGTTCTTGTGATACTTGTCCCGCCCCTCTTCCACTGTGATTGGACAGGTGTGTGAGAACTGACATTGACGAGCGGAGCTTTTCTCCCAAAGTTGAATCTCTTTCAACTCTCGAGCCCCGGCTTTCAACGCAGAAAAAAAACCGCTAGCTGCTGGCTTATTCGAAAACAATTGAAAAAATGCGCCGGCCGCGGGCGTAAAAGCTTTGGTGTGCACGCCCCCTTACAGCGTTTAGCAGCTTTTGCATCCGAGCTCTTCGTATATTAACTCTTTCCCCATAATTTACGAATTCTGTCGTCAATAAAAAAAAAAATGCCAATAATGCTTCCCTGACGAGTTTTTTACGGCAAACTAGGTGGTGGTCTTACCCAACTTATAAAACACATAAGCATTCACTGATTCAGAAACAGTAAAAACTCTGTGTATGTTTTGATCTTGAGCTTTTGCTTCAGCCTACACCTTTTGGTCAATAAAAGTGTAATGGAAGGGAAAATCATTTTCTTTTAAATGATTTTGTATGTGTATATGCATAACTGTATGTATGTACTTATAAGTTTTTATGTTTTCATGTGCAAAATGATGCAAATGGAATTTTTTTTGTTGACCAAAAAATCTAATAAATAATAAAAATAATTATACTAAATCTGATCTCTAGCAAAGGTCCTTTACAAAAATGCAATTATCTCAGTTTTTGTTTATTTTTGAAGAAACCTACCCATATTTCAGAGGTGATAAAAGAGAACAAATGAAGGATGAAATTGTATTTTATGTATTGTTTGTTTATTTGTTTAAAAGCAGAGGGTCTGTTCTTTCATTTGATATATATAAAAAAAAATGTAGAGTTGAATGGTTAAAATGCTTTTGTAGACAAAATATATACTTGTGCAAAACATAAATGTTTTGTTAGAAAACATATATATATATATATATATATATATATATATATATATATATATATATATATATATATATATATATATATATATATATATATATATATATATATACATATATATATATATATATATATACATATATATATATATATATATATATATATATATATATATATATATATATACATATACATATATATATATATATATATATATATATATACATATAACACTTTACAATAAGGTTGTATTTGTTACCGCATTAGCTAACATGAACTAACAAAGACAATACGTTAAGAGCATTTATTAATCTTAGTTCATGTTATTTCAGCATTTATTAAAACATTTATAAAATCAAAAGTAACACTTAACATTAATGCACAATGAGCCAACATGAACAACTGTATTGGCATAAACTATCAATAACGCAGATAAATAAATTAAAAACTATATGCATAAATACATTAACAGATGCAACCTAATTGTAAAGTGTGACCAAAAATATTATTTAAAAATATGAATATTGAAGAAAATATAGAGCCCAGAATAGATGCAAAATCTGCTGCTTGATAAAAAGCCATGAGTAAGACTATGCAAATTCTCAACAACCCCTTGAGATTTGTGGTGTAAAAATGTACTAGTTAAATCTTACTGTATGTATACTGTAATTATAAAAAGGAACACAGCGCAACTTTCTCATACTTCTATCCTAAACCAATGATGTCATGTCATTTCCAAACTTGGCTTTAAAAACAAGGTCACTTTTCTTACAGGAGCCTGAATCAAGTAAGAGAGGTTTAAATATTCAACCATCTTCCATTAGCTTTCGAAGGACGGACAGGGAACACAGCTCACACTTTCCATATAAGACATTAAAGAGAGGCTAAAGAAGAGATGAGACGTGTAAGAGAGGGAACACGTGTGTGTTGGATGGATGGATGATCCATCTTATCTTTGAGCTTTAAGCCAGGGCAAGCTCAATAATTTCTTAGCAGATGCGTCTAGCACAAGTTTATAAGTGTAACATCACATTTTCTTTATCACCAGCGAGGGAAGATCATTTATTTAAAATGAATCATTAATCGCGAACCACAACACTTATTACCGCTGGTCTGAAATCAAGGATTCAAGGGTTCCCAAACGGAGAAAGTTGAGGCCAATATCAGCGTTAGGAACATCATGTGAACAAATTAGGAAATCGGTGCCAGCTGTGTGTGTTAAGCATTGTGTTACAAAGTTTTTATAAGGTTTGGGCAAGAGAAGGGGATTGGGTTGATTGGGTTGTTGCGGGGAGGGATGCGGGGATGGATGGGGCCAACCTTGGCAACCGCTGCAAGATTTCCCGAACATAACGTGGGTTCTCCTCATTCATTCAAGCAATGAGGATATTGGACAAAAATCCTTTCTTTGTTGTCCAGCCGCTCACTTACAAGCAGTTTTATTGCAATACAGGGGGTCCAAGCACAAACCGATGGGCAAATGGTATCAAAACTGACATGATCGCTGGCAAACGCCAGGTTGTGAGGTAAGCGTCTTTGGTATGAGCACTGGCAAGAGGTTATCCATCACATCTGCCAAAGCCAAATAAATACAGAAAAACAAGTCATGTCGTACTCTTTTATTGTAATTGAAGTACACAGTTTAAAAGACCATCAGGAACGCGGTATGAATTTTCAAGGAGAACTGAGCCACTTTATCAGATCGCTGTAAAGAGAATACATTTTGGATGAACTTTAAACACCCTGCGATGCCAAATTTCGAATGGTTCACAAGGGAGAGGAACATACGCTAAAAAAATATCATGACATGGCCGTTAGCATAGTTTTAGGGGAGCGATGGATTTTCAAGTCTTCTCGTGTCTCACTTTCCATCGAGTCAGATCAGATCGCTGCAGACGGCCCTCTGTGGACGCCAGTCAGATCACTGTAAACGGCTCTTCCTGCGTAAATACATAATCTACCATACACCACATACTTCATTCAGTCGCTGTCTCTCTGAAGTCATTCTTCATTCAACGCTTGTCTGTCTAGAGGCCAAACCACTCATTAACTCCACCTCTTCTGGGATCTGGTTTCTGCCTCTGACGCTCGTCCTCCATGAACTTCTCCTGCATCTCCTCCGCAGAGCCCTCCTCGTGTTGCTTCTCCTTCTCGGGAAAGATATCTGGGAACTGGAAAGTTTGCTGCTGAGCCTGTAGGAAAAAACACAAATGCATTTAAGTCTTATCTGCTTATCGCAGGGCTTTTAAAACACACTATAATGTTGACGGTTTATACCCGTCGCAGCAATGTAGCTAGACTGCATGCAATTTTATCCAAGGCTCCTTACACTTCATCAATCAATGATTTTGCCCTCGCTGAAAGTGCAAACGTCTTATGAAGTAATAAAACTACAGGCGACGTATTTGATGAATAAAATACAATCCAAACGTTGAAAGGTTTTAAAATTACAAGCAATTGGTGTTGAACTTATGTACGGGATAATGAAAGTAAAAGTAATGTTCATTGGTTGTTAAAGGAATATTCCATTTTCTTAAAAGAAAAATCCAGATAATTTACTCACCACCACCATGTCATCCAAAATGTTGATGTCTTTCTTTGTTCAGTCGAGAAGAAATTATGTTTTTTGAGGAAAACATTGCAGGATTTTTCTCATTTTAATGGACTTTAATAGAGCCCAACATTTAATACTTAATTCAACACTTAACAGTTTTTTTCAACGGAGTTTCAAAGGACTATAAACGATCCCAAACGAGGCATAAGGGTCTTATCTAGCGAAACGATTGTCATTTTTGACAAGAAAAATTAAAAAATATGCTCTTTTAAACCACAACTTTTCGTCTAGATCCGGTTGTGATGCGTCAGCGTGACCCCACGCAATACGTCATGACGTCAAGAGGTCACAGAGGACAAACGCGAAACTCCGCCCCAGTGTTTACAAGTGTTGAGAACAAGGACCGTTCCTACGTTGTTCTATGTCAACTGATATTAATTAATGTCTTCGTGTCAGTTTATTGTTTACAATGGTCCGCAAATGTGCGTTTTATATATGTAATACGTGACCTCCCTACGTGACTACGTATTTACGTTAGGTCGCGCTGGA
Organism: Paramisgurnus dabryanus; assembly: GCF_030506205.2. Taxonomy (NCBI): domain Eukaryota; kingdom Metazoa; phylum Chordata; class Actinopteri; order Cypriniformes; family Cobitidae; genus Paramisgurnus; species Paramisgurnus dabryanus. The sequence goes on from NC_133359.1 coordinate 4,937,755, forward strand.
CCGGATCTAGACGAGAAATTGTGGTTTAAAAGTGTATATTTGTTATTTTTCTTGTCAAAAAATGAAAATCGTATCGCTAGATAAGACCCTTATGCCTCGTTTGGGATCGTTTATAGTTCTTTGAAACTCTGTTTGAAAAAAACTGTTACGTGTTGAGTTAAGTGTTAAGTGTTGGTGTCCATTAAAGTCCATTAAAATAAGAAAAATCTTGCAATGTTTTCCTCAAAAAACATAATTTCTTCTCGACTGAACAAAGAAAGACATCAACATTTTGGATGACATGGTGGTGAGTAAATTATCTGGATTTTTCTTTTACGAAAATGAACTATTCCTTTAATTAAGGGATCATGTATAGGCAGCAGGTTGCAGAAATAAGCCCGGACAGTGTGATCAGTCGAATTATCCTGAGGGGTCTTTTGTCGCAATAACAACCGGCTACCTGTACATTATCCCGCTAATTACACGGCTATTTACCTCATAAGTAAGGTAAGGAATATTAAAGGGGACATATCATGAAAATCTGACTTTTTCCATGTTTAAGTGCTATAATTGGGTCCTCAGTGCTTTAATCAACCTAGAAAATGTGAAAAAGATCAACTCAGTAACTTAGTTTTGGTAAACCATTCTCTGCACGCATGTGAAAAAAAAAGGTCATTGAAATTTGGCTCCCCTTGTGATGTCAGAAGGGGATAATTCCGCCCCTTAATCTGCACTATCCAACCACAACACTGCCATTTAGTGCAGAGATCAGCTCATTTGCATTTTAAAGGACACACCAAAAAAGGCACATTTTTGCTCACACCTACAAGTGGCAATTTAAACATGCTATAATAAATTATGTATGGGGTATTTTGAGCTAAAACTTCACATACGTACTCTGGAGACACCAAAGATTTATTTTACATCTTAAAAAAGTCTTGTGAAATGTCCCCTTTAAATATTGATTTGAAATATTTTATTTACTAATTTTTAATGAATGCAGACCTTCCGCGGGTAAAACCTGTTTACTTTTGGTTTTAAGATAAAACGAGACGTTTAAATGTCACAAACACTATTTGGTCAACTCTTTCCCCGACTTTGACTAGTTAACTTGTCAATTAAGAGAAAACGCTTACCTGCCAATGACAAGTATTTCCGGCTTTCCGCAATTACCGCAAATATCCACCAGGTGGCTTATAAAACCTGGAAGTATCGCCCAAGGGCAAACAGCTGTATGTCCGTGTACGTTTTGAGGATCGCTTCGTATCTGATCTCTACCAAGAGTCCTTCATAAAAATGGTCTGTTCTTTTATTTGATATATTTGGTATGTTTATATATTTTAAGAAGAACATTTTCTGGAAGGCATTAAACTTTTGTGAAAATCATGAAAAATGATGCCGCTGGCTGGCAATCTTTAAAAAAAAAAAAAAAACCGCTGGCGGGGAAAGAGTTAATCATTTGTAAATATAATGTCATGTATGTTATTAAAAGACAGTTTTATATTTCATTGGGTTACAGCATCAGGGTTACCATGTTATAAGTTTTAAGTGGATTTATCTGGAAATAACAAACGTGTAAAAGTTGCGACCGGCCAATCAAAATCAAGCATTACAATGAGTCGTGTAACAAAGCAAATTATATAAATTTATATTTATGCATTTGGCAGACGCTTTTATCCAAAGTGACTTACAGTGCATTACGAGCTAAATATTTTAGCAGTATTTATGTTCAGAAAATTAAACCCCAGCTAAGTGTTTGGCACACATAAAAAATATATATAAACATAAGTTTAAAGGATATTTCACCTAAAAACCACTATAAATGTCTTTGTTCTGCTGAACACAAAGGAAGATATTTGAAATCAAGCAGGAAGCAACATTGTAAGAAAAGAAAATACTATGGAAGTCAATGGTTCCCAAAAACCAATTAGATTACAAACAAAAATATCTGCATTTGTGTTCAGCAGAAAAAATTAATATATACGGATTTGTAACGACATGAGGGTGTGTAAATGATGACCGAATTTTCATTTTTGGGTCAACTATCCCTTTAACATTTGGCTGCTTGGACTCCATTGTCCAAATTGCTGTGGGTTAAGAAGACGATCTGACTATTATCTACAACCCAGTCTCACCCCATGGCGTCAATATTTGACGACACTTGACCATGCGTCAATATGTTGACGCGGAGAGTATACCTTTCGCGTCACTTTTTGACGAACTGGGGACTTCAATACTATCAGGTACGCGAAATTCTCTTTCCTATTTTCTTACCATTTTCTACCATTTTCGCGTCGGTTTAGGGTTAGATTTACATAATGACATCCCTACCCAAACCTATCCCTAACCCCAATGTCAGTTGACAACTGTTTAATTTCGCGTACCTAATAGTATTGAAGTCCCCAGTTCGTCAAAAAGTGACGCGAAAGGTATACCCTCCGCGTCAACATATTGACGCATGGTCAAGTGTCGTCAAATATTGACGCCATGGGTGTGAGACTGTGTTGTTATCTAAAATGTAACAAAAATAGAAAATAAAATCGTTATAGATTTCTCTTCAGTGAGCAGAACATTGTGACCTTTTAAGGATCTCGGAGTGCCTTCCGATGTCCCAAAACACTCTAGAATACATAGATCACCAGATCTCAGGCCTTGTCCTGCCAGAAAACTTAAATTTTAAACTTGTATTTTATTGCAGGTCTAGTACATGACAGCAGGTAGAGTACTGGCTCGTGTGGCTGTGCGATAAAATTCAATATCACATATTGATGCTATTTTGTATGGACATATTTTGTTTAGTTTTTTGTGCAGTCTTTATGGGGATTAATTTAATCGTTTTCACACCTTGGTCGCTTGTTGTCAACAATCTGATAAGGAATTATGTTTTGCGCTATTTGTGAGAAATAAAAAAGGGTGGTACCATCTTTAGCAAATTACTCGTACTATTCGGCAAGATTCGATATTGAACTAGATTTATGCATTTGGTTGACGCTTTTATCAAAAGCGCCTTACAGTGTCTAAATCTTATTATCAGTATGTGTGTTCCCTGAGATCGAACTAACAACCTTTTGCGCAACTAATGCAATTATTATCTCGATCATCTCTAATATTCGATATATTGTCCAGCCCTACGAGGGGGGCATGTTGGGTTTATGAGTTAATATAATAATAATTAATGAGTTAAAAATTTATAAAAAGTTTATGAAAAGTTTTTGGCATGTTGGGTTCTTGAATTAAAATAATTATACTAAGGTTAAATTTTTTTGAAAAGTATCACCTTTCTCAAACAAATGCTTCTAGCACATCATGCAGGATGAACTATTATTTTGGTCTATGAATTTGCTAACTTTCAAAATGACAGAAGAAGAAAGGAAGAAGGAAAAAAAACAAGTGAATGACTTAAAAATCAACAGCTTGGCCTCCTAGGCTCGGCAGTTGTGCTCCATCTAGGAATGCGAAAGCCCACACTATAAACACAGAAACCGGCCAAGTGAAAGTACGAGAACCAAACCTATTAAAAAACAGGACCATAGTAACAAAGTACTAAAAATGATGCCAAAAATCCCTGTTCCTTCACCTGTAGTAAACTCTCCGCGAAGAAAAACACAGAGGTTGAAAATCGTCAGGGGGACCCGTTTGCATGACAATCCAAGAGTGAAGTTCAAAAGTTTGGACGCTCTGCATAAACATTGAAAGCATGCGAGCACTGACAAAGAGGCGGCTGATTGACCAAAACAAGTCCAAAAGAACTACGCCACTCGATAGTACGCCAGATTCGAATCGACAACACATTCATGCGCTTTAAACAATACCCGCAGGGCCTGATTTACCAACAACTTGCGTCAGCGCAAACCATCATTTTGTCGTTAAAAAACGACTGTTGGGATTAACTAAAGACGCGCAGTGGTTAATTAGCGCTGAAAAGTTAAGGTCTAATTATTTTTGCGACTGACCTTATTGCAAATGCATTTCTAGGATTTTTCTTTTTTAGACGCAAAATTTATGGGAGGATATTATTTAAATATTCACGCAACACAATTTAACGAAATTTTTTATTTGCTGGAGGAAATAAGAGAGTCGTTAGAAGTCGTCACACAATACCAGTTATTTCAAAACTTCTTGTAAACCTTCACTTTTCAGTGTCCTATATCTTTGTTAGCGGTGATGTCCTCGTTGCTGAACTCAAGTGCATTACGCATTAGTAAATCACACGCAACTCATCAGCTCTGCTAATTTGCGCTGCTCTTATGCGGCGTTCGCACCGAAATAGGTGGAGTTTTCAAAACTTTCAGCGGGATTACTATAAATTGCTACAGTATTTTTATTTGAGTTAACTAATGGAAGAGGAATACAGACGCTGCTGTTGTCCGTCTCTATTTCATGTAACTTAAGCTGCCTACTGTACCTACAAAAAGCGACCTGACTTAAAACACACCTGACATGCCAACTTGAATTGATATGCGTTGACGCAGCTTTTCTTCCGACATCTCTATAGGAGCGTAAACTTGTATTATACAGATCCGTGAATTCCGACACACAGAGTACAAGCTTTTCGTCCATTTTGCTTTTTGCGCTTGTTTGGATGCCCTGTTTATATTGGCCGCGGAGTTAATCGTCACAGAGCGCAGGGCATAAGTTAAAGTATTATTTATTTTGAAGGCGGCTGGTCGACACAACAGTAAACCGCCCTCGCCTGGCGCATCTTGTTGAAATGAATGTGTATTAAATCCGTCCCTTAATGTTGGTGGCTATCAATAGCCCGCACACGTTTGTAAATTAAAGGAACAGTATGTAAGAAATGTATATCAATTAATCATAAAATGGCGCTGATATGTCACTAGACATTTACAAATCATTTTCATTTCAAATACTTATATCACTGACAACATTGGTCCGGCCAGGATATTGTCATTTAAAAAGTGGAGTTGCAGCCCTCAACTGATGTTTATGTTTTCATTTTGTGTATTGGCCACTAGTTGGGTGATTGCAGTACCAGTTTTAGCCACAAGTTTTGTTATTGCAATACCAGTTTTGGCCACAATCCTACATACTGTTCCTTTAAGTGTACAAACTCCTGCCGTCGTTTGCGTTAATTTTGCAAATTGCCACTCCCATTGGTGCATTTTTGGAATTGCGCTCATGCTAATTTGCCCCGTGTAGTAAATCTGGCCCTTATTGTTGGTGGCTATCAATAGCCCGCACACGTTTGTAAATTAAGTGTACAAACTCTTGCCATCTTTTGCGTTAATTTTGCAAATTGCTATAACGGAGAACAGCATTAATATTACAATTTCAAACGTATACTCCGCATATATATACACAAATGTATACAAATGTAGGCATATTCATCTGGTGGTCGGCTTTTTGGAATGTTATGGAAATGTGGAAATTTATATTTTTATAAAGTAAAATGTATTTGAACACCACAGGTAAAAATAAAGTACACTTGAATGTACTAACAAGATACTTAAATACCAGCAAATACATTTGTAGTACATTTGTTATTTTTGTGCTCAATAAAATTGTAAATGTTAAACATTACAAATATACAAATTAAAAATATAACTCTATGTCGGTACTTCAGTGCACTTGAAAATATTACACTAAATGCCAGTAATATTAAGACTGATTTACAGTGTATTAAAATTAATGTTGTCTCAAAATAGCACAGTTGAATACACTTAGATGTTCTAAAAGTAAACTTAATAAGTACTAGAGACTAATTTGTTATATATTAAGTAAAAAATAAGTGTGTGAAAATAGTACATTTACTAAGTTTACTTCACCTGGGGCACCTATTAACCAGTTGCGTGTCCCATTCGACTTCAAGATTTTTTCCCACTGTGTAAAAGGGAAAAATAATACATAGAGAAGACTAAAGCATGAAACAAAATGTTGTTGTTGGGTCTAACCCAAGGTCTGTCCCTGCTATAGACACCCGACCCCCCATAACTTAAGCTCTGAACTTGCACCATTAACTGTATATTTCGTGGTTTGGCGTCAGGAGTAGACTCTTTCAGAGACACTATAAGCAAGAGAAGTCTTTCATTAAATTTGAAAAGTGTTAAAAAATGGTGTTTCGAAAACTACATTATCAACCTTTGAAGGTTATTGGGAAAAATGTGTCCTGTTGGCCTGGACTGGAATGCAGAACCATACTGTAAAATCCATCTTTTTTTGTGCCAACACACACAGATAGGGGGATTATATATCATATAGCCTATAAGGTGATGGCGCCTCTTAAGACGGTAAACATTTATGCACTTGGCAAATGCTTTTACCTAAAGTGACCCACGGTGCATTACAAGGTATCCTTTTTATCAGTACATGTGAATTGAACCCATGAACTTTTGCACTGCTAATGCAATGCACCACAAATCGTGTTACAGAAACACTAAACGATGTCCTCCTTAACGGGAAAACGTCATAATTTACTAACCTTCATGTTATTTTAAACCTGTATGAATTTCTGTTTTTTCTAAAAATCACAAATGAAGATATTTTGATAAATAATGATAAGCACACAGCTGGTGGAAACCACTGACTTCAACAGTAGGAAAAAACGTCAACTCTGTGCCTACCATATTTTATCAAAATATCTTAATCATCATTTATTACAATACTTTCATAGTATTTTTTTCCTACTATGGAAGTCAATGGTTTCCACCAGCTGTGTGCTATCCCTTATTTTTTTTTGCAGCTGTAGATCCATCATTAAAGGGACACTCCACTAAATCTGATTAAACCATAGGAATCGTGCTAGAAAGTATCCAAAGAGTTTCAATATTTTTCCTATTTAAAACTGACAGAAAGTTGTGATTTTCTAGGAAGATATGGCTAGGAACTATACTCTCATTCTGGTGTAATAATCAAGGACTTTGGTGCTGTACCAAGGCTGTATGAGGCTCAATGATATTACACAGCAGCCGAAAATAGTCCCCTTAGTAACTTTCGATAGCAGGGAATTATTTTTGGGAACTGTGTAATATCATTGCACCTCCTACAGCCATGTTACGGCAGCAAGGTCCTTGATTATTACGGCAGAATGAGAGTTTAGTTCCTAGCCATATAGGCTTAGAAAATTGCAACTTTTAATTTTCAATCGGTCTTAGTACACGATGTAACTACAGAAGAGTCAAGTTTTAAATAGGAAAACTCTTTGATTATTTTTTAGCGCAATGCTAATGGTCTAATCAGATTTAATGGATTTTGCTAAGCTATGCTAAAAGTGCTAGCGCCAGACCCAGAGATCGGCAGAATGGATTCCAAAAAGTTAAAAAACAAATGTTTAACTCTAGGAGAGCTGGAAAATGAGCATATTTTCAAAAAAGTGGAGTGTCCCTTTAATCCAAATGATTTTATTGAGTGATCGCTAAAGATCACAATATAATTCAAAATATAGTTCAAAATATAAACACTGACCCTCATAAACGTATTGTTTGCTTTAGATGATATTAAATGACATTACATTTACGCATTTGGCAGCACTTTAATCAAAAGCCACTTATGCGTCTTATTCAGCCTGCCGCCATGTTGATTCCAAAACAAGACTATGACGTCAATAGCGCGCTTTAAACCTATTGTTTGTACTGGGGTGCTGGTCAATTAGTCATCAAAACACAGAAAATGCATTTTTTTACACATTTCCACAGGACAAAGAACCTCAAATATCATGGACTATAAAAATAAGAAGGGACATATGAGCTAATTTTGAGATAAGATCAGCGCAAGTGTACATCTTTTTTTAATAATTTGATAATGTTGTAATCATGCTAGCTTTTCTTTAAAACACCATAGTCCTATAACTATACAAGTACATATTTCCAATGTGTACAAATTATAAAAATGCAAGGCATGATTATGTTAAAAACTTTTCTCCGGTAACTTAATAATACATTGTATGGGTCATTTTTTATGCCACAAATCATTAGGATATTAAGTAAAGATCATGTTCCATAAAGATATATTTTAAAAATTTCTTCCCGTAAATATATGAAGAGTTTGGTTCCAAAACAAGATAACTTTATTATTATGTTATGTTTTTATTGTGTTTTATTGTACTACTTAGATGTATTTTTTAGTTGAGGCTTAAATCAAAACAAACCAACTGCAGTTTGATTGCTATTAATTGGAATGAAAAATCAAAAAACAAGATTTTTGAAAAAAATAATTAAAAACTGAGTTTTAAACTCTTCATATTAAAAATGTATTTAATATGTGTTGCTAAGGACTTAATTTGGACAACTGTAAAGACGATTTTCTCAATATTTAGATTTCTTGCAATCTCCAGATTGATTCCAGAAAAGATTCCAGATATTCAAATAGTTGTATTTCGACCAAATATTGTCCTAACAAACCATACATCAATGGAAAGCTTATTTAGATTTCAGATGATTCAGATGAAAATTGACACTTTTTGTGGTCCAGGGTCACAAACAAGACACATATTTTAAATACACGACCTATTAACCCAATGAATGCATGTATTTGGAAGTTTTCAAAATGAATACTAGATAAAACACAAAAATAACACTCAAAGTAAAACAGTGTGGAAACTTATTATTTTGTAATAAGTTCTTATTACTTATTACAAAAGTAATAAAACAACAGTACTGAACCATATAAAGGTTCTTAATGAAAAAAAAACTTATAAATAAAAACATATTAATTATATAAAATACTATCAAATGGTAAAATTCAAATTACATAAATGTATATTATAATGTGTGGTTTATTTGCTTCTGTTTTAACATTTAATAATTATCCAATCAAAATAACAAAAGTTGTACTATATTGATGATAAAAAAGAACTGAAATTAGATTTTGATTTATTGGATATGTTAACGTAGCCGACAACAGCATCTAGTTCGCTTTAAATGTATGGTTTACCCAAAATTGAAAATTCTGTCATCATTTAATCACTCTCATGTTGTTACAAACCTGTATAAATGTATTTGTTCTGATATTTTGGGAAATGTTTGTAACCAAATGTGGACCCCACTTACTTCCATAGTATTCTTTTTTCTTCATAAATTCATTTTTGTTCTACTGACTAAGTTATACACATCTGGAATGACATGAGGACAGGTAAATGACAGGGATGCACCGAATATTCGGCCACCGAAAATTTTCAGTGGCCGAATATTCGGTGCAAAGACTTTTATCACCGAAACAATACGGCCGAAATGTTGTGATGACACAAACAGAAACCGCGACCTGCACGTGCTTGTCTGAAGCAACATATCTGTGGTGTGGACGTATAACCACAAAAAGGCGCTAAAGTGAGCAGCTTTCTGTACGCACAGAGGCACATGCGGTTAAATGTGTCCGGTCCAGACGTGATCATCACAGTATGCCCTTCAAAGATCAGAACTCTTGATGTGTAAACTTTAGAGAGATTCGCGCTAACGTGTCTCATACTGTAGTCCATTAACACACATTTGGCGAATAAAGCAATGAAAAACAAAGTAACGTTTTTATGTGTCCACACGTTAAAGTGCCCTAAATAGTGCACACGAGAGAGACGCGTTTTAAAAAACAAGCGAACATAAAATCTTACTGTTATTGACAAGGCACATACAGTGTATAAACTAAATTATAATCTAATAAAAACATTTGTATAAACAAATGAAGAGTTTCGTTGCAAAACAAGATAAATTAAAAAATTTTGTCAAAACATGTTTGTTATTATGTTTTCATGTTATTATTTTGTTTTATGGTGCTACTTAGCTGTATTTTTTAAGTTATGAAGGTTTAAATCAAAACAAACCAACTGCAGTTGAATTGATATTAATTGGAATGCACAACCAAAAAACGAGATTTCTGAGTTATCTCGTTTTGCAACGAAACTCTTCAAGTGTATGTATAGATTACAGTCAGAAACCAGTCTGTGCTTATTTGGTCTTAAAGATTAACCTACTTAAGTCTGTGTTTTTAATGTTAATCAAACAACCCAAAACAAAGAGAAAATCACTTATGTAGCTCTTAAAATAATAATATATTTAATTTATACAATAAAGATTTATTTAATTTGTACCTAATGCTAATTTCAGACCTCTATAAATGTACAAATTTGTTCTTTTTTTATAAATGTTTGCAATTTCTTTATTTGTAATTAGATTTTCCACCCCTTTTTGCTGATCCGAAAAATAATCTGACCCATTTAGATTTAGATTTTTTGCAATCTCCAGATTGATTCCAGAAAAGATTCCAGATATTCAAATAGTTGTATTTCGACCAAATATTGTCCTAACAAACCATACATCAATGGAAAGCTTATTTAGATTTCAGATGATTCAGATGAAAATTGACACTTTTTGTGGTCCAGGGTCACAAACAAGACACATATTTTAAATACACGACCTATTAACCCAATGAATGCATGTATTTGGAAGTTTTCAAAATGAATACTAGATAAAACACAAAAATAACACTCAAAGTAAAACAGTGTGGAAACTTATTATTTTGTAATAAGTTCTTATTACTTATTACAAAAGTAATAAAACAACAGTACTGAACCATATAAAGGTTCTTAATGAAAAAAAACTTATAAATAAAAACATATTAATTATATAAAATACTATCAAATGGTAAAATTCAAATTACATAAATGTATATTATGCTTCAAAATATATTATGCTTGACCCATGCTTCAAAAACTGTTATGTGATCCGAACCGTGAGTTTTGTGATCCGTCACACCCCTAGAAAGGTTAATGCACAGTGATGGCCATAAATGCAATTGTACTGTACTAATAACTGGCATATTAATTTATTTCTGTGTTTTCCGCCTTGGTTTCCTCTTTTTCGGTTTCGGCCAAGAATTTTCATTTCCGTGCATCCCTAGTAAATTATGAGTTTTCATATTTTGGTCTTTCTTATCTTTAAGCATTGCCCTTTCAACTACTCAAAACACATTAGCAACCTAACAAAACAGCCTAAAAACTCCTAACACTAAAATCTTAGCGAAAGAAAAAATTTAGTGTGTAGACTTCTGCTCCATCATATAAAAACTTCAGACATTTTAGCCCACCTCATGCCTGTGGTCACTATCTAGAACCCCTAGCACTCTTGGTGAACTCCAGTGACTCACATCCCACAATCACTTCCACGATCAGTCAAACAGGAACAGCTGGCATGACTCGGGCCAGTCTGAAAGAATTAGCAGTAGATGGGGTTTCCGTACAGAAAGCACCACCCTCTTCTCTTCAGACGCTGCCTTATCTCCACTGTTTGCTCTCTGACAATGATGGCTAAACTATTAGGCAGAAGCCACAGTTTAGATGCAGAGTTTTCTTTATCTTCCCACTTAAGAAAAGAGAAGATGATAAGATACGACCGACACGTAATAAGTTCACAAGCAAAACCCTGTCGTGCAAAAATGCCTGCGGAGTGAGGTCCAGACCTTTGGGCATGCCAAAATCATAACAGAGGTGCTCATTTTTCTTTTCATGTTTATCTGTATCTTCTCAGCCAAGGAAAGGAGAAAAACACGACAATTATGATTTATTTCGCACTGAGGCAAGCAAAATTCATAAATCTGACACATCCCGTGTGCGTGTCTGCGTGTTCAGGGATGTTTATTGACAAGGGTATGTTTGCGTAATGTTGGAAGTCTATTAACGAGTTCATTACCAGACGAGAGAGCAGGAAATGTGGGGAGATGCTTGTAAACAGCTCCCTCTGTCAGTCTCACTGGGTGGGCCACACTGCAACTTCCTCTAAATCCACAACCTCAGCTGACAACCCATACTAAGTAACCACAGATATCTGGATGCCCTTAAATACCTCGTATCTCTCGGTCTTGACACAAAAAATGAGCTTGAATCGAGCCAAGACAGTGATGGTGGGATAGTGGGGACGGGCTGTTGATAAACGGATGATTTGTAGCCTTTGCGGCTCTCGCAAATAACAGTGGTAAGGCGAGGCGAGGATGGGCTAGACAAAAATTCAATGGTCGCGAAGACTCACGTTGGGAGAAACAAACAGCAAACTCGGAGACTTGACCACAAGGGAGGAACTGGTTGCTCCCGGAGTCCGTGACCTTCACTCCGTCTCAAACTTGAGAAGTTGGTGCGACCACAGTGACCAACAAAATGGGTTTGTTTATCTTTGTTTATTGCGTTTATGTGGAATGCAGTGTATGCATAACCGCAAAACTGTAGTGAAAACAACACAGACAATGGAAACCTTTGGGATTTGTCTGAAGTCAGTGATACGTCATATGTGACACTGCAGGGCTCCAGACTGCCACCAAAATTTGAGAGTGTGCCACTAAATTTTTCATCCAGTCGCACATGTGCGACCAGTAAATTTGACCTTTTTTTTGTGATGTGACACTAAATTTAAAACAGCACATTGTACTTTCTGCATCTATCATCAAAGTATTTATTTCATAATACAGTGTATTACTTAGTAGAAATGTGAACATTTGTTTAGCATGTTGATTTACGATATGTGCCCCTAAATTTTCTGGTTGCGCCCCTAAAATTTTCAAGTGGGGGCCACGTCTGTAAAACCCCAGCTGAAAGTTGTTTTTTGTGATTGTCTGTTTTCTACATAAAATCATCCTTCATCATGTAAAGGACATTCTGTGAAAATATAACCTTGATATCTATAATATTGACTCAGTAAGGTCACGTCAAAGATTGAAATCAGCACTGGTGGAATATTGTGTACAATTTGTTGCCCCCTCTAAAGGACAGCATGCACCCAATGGCACTAATGTAAAGCATTGCAGAAAAAAAGGACAGAATCTGGCCCATCTGAGGCCCAGCTGAGGTCTATCTGGGCCGGGGCCAACCTGTCTGTCCGGCCCGCTTCACTCTGACGCCTCGACTGGCTCCCAGCAGAAGACCAGCATTTGTGTGAAAACACTTCCTGTGGGCATTGGGTATAGTGGACCAGCTGTCAAAACCAGATTGGCCACAGCGGTAGAGAACATGATTCACGCACTGTGTTTGCCATGCCAAGAAACAGCGGCCCTGCCAAACGTGTGTGGGGGTCCAAAGTCTTTGTTCCCAAAACCGCTTGAATGACTCCTTAACGGCAGGGAAAAGTGTGTGAAGGGAAAAATGTAACAAAACAAAAATTTCTTCATTGAGGGCAACGTTTTTGTACCACTGCAACTGGGAAACAGGGGTTGACGAGCGGCTGGCACACAATCAGTCTGCCTCGTTAAATCATTATGGTTAAGCCTAGTGGTCAGTCTACAGGAATGGGTGGCAACGTGAGCACCGTGTCATTTTTAAGCCAGTGAGCCATTCACTCCACATTTGCTGTGATGACCGGTTGACTTGTTCATGCTTGTCCCAGCTATTTTTTGGTTCCTCAGGATATTGGACCCCATCAACAGCGTTCAAAGATAAACCCTACCACGTCGAAATTCCTCCAGGAGCCAGGACATGCGACCGAACCTCTCCCTCCATCTCCGGTGTCCGAAACACACAAAAGACAAGGGGGGTCGGAGAAAGAAGCAAGGGAGCAAATTGAGGAGGTGGTACCATAACAGGAAAAGCATTGCCAGTATCTGAGGAATTTATTTTGAAAGCGATACCGAAATAAAGCCGGGTGGTGCCTGGACGTCAGAGACCGATAAAAACTGTAATGGGGTGGAAAAAGGTCAGTTGCAATCAAAGGGTTTTTATGACGTTAAGTGTAAAGTAGCGCTAAATGAGTGACTTGGAGGAAATGCAAACAATGCATGCAGCTTATGAAGTAGGTGGGGGACTTTATCTCATTTGCTTGCATCTGCCGGTCTCGTAGTGGACGTACACTGGGGAGCGGAGTATATGTGTGTGTGTTTATTTCAAACAGGATGCTAGAGACCTTGCTAGGCTTTCCATTATTCATGATGTGCTTCTCTCATCCCTACTCGGCCTTATGAAAGTCCATGTGGTGTATAAAACATTGCACATCTGTAATTAGGAATTGTCCTTTCTCTTGCAGCCAAATAATAATATTCTGCATAAAAACAACTCGGCCACACACGCACACACATACTTACTCACTTCTGGTAAATGGATTTCATGTTTTTCTAACTTTCTCATTGGCAAAAACATCTACTTTATTCTCTAAAGAAACAATGACAAGCTAACCAATCACGTTAAACATGAAATAATAAATTCTGCGTCCTATTCTTTTTCCTTTCACTACTTACAGTGTACTGCAGTGAATCCATGACAGCAGTGCTGTAAGATCCAGCATTCATTTAACGCCAGTAAAGCCAAACGTTGCCATCTAGTGTTGATAAGATCAAGATATGAACTTTGACAAACTTAAACTCCAGCAAAAATAAAATGCAAGGGTGTTAATTTGTGCTGGGCATTTGGATGGAAGGTAACAGGAAGGAACCCATTTGAATAGAAAAATAATAGTATGCTTTAGTTTCACTGGGTTTTGTTTAGCGGTAATTGAGCAGAGTGTGCCAACGAGTTCAGGTGGAACATTGCGATCCGATCTAAAAGGTAGCCGGGCTACCAGCTGATCCAGACCGAAACACGGCCCCAAAAAACTACATGCACCGTTTTGTGAGACCCGGCAACGAGCTCTCAAACAACAACAAACATCCATTAGGAGCAACAACAGTTGCCTTGTCTTGCCAAACTCTGATGCTTGCAACAAGACCCTTACGGAAAAAGGCAGGGGGGACGAATATAAACAGTTGTTGGAGACAAACGGCCAAACTCGAGTGATCCCGAGATCACATCTTCACAGCTTCACGGGGCAAATGTTTCAAATGAGGCGTGCGCTTGAGCGCAACGTCAAAAGTCTGATCCGGAAAAGGTACGGATCAGTCGAGTCTTCAATCCGGTGATTCTGATCAGGCCGAGTTTACACAATAACATGTGTTGCGTGCATTATACAAACCGGTTGGGAAAACAACAGACGCAACATCAACAAACAGAACCGGGTCGACAAACAGGTCATGGACTTGCAAAGGGGTGCATCGCGTCTAACTGGAGCGGTGGTACGCCGAGCCTTGATGTTCTCTTAAGATTTTACATTGCCCTGACCTTTGTCTGGACCTCCCTGCTTTGGCACCAGTCCATGGTGCCCTCATTCACCTCCCTGGCTTCATGCGTAACCCCCTCCTCCTGGCCGCTGAACTTTCTCTCCTCCCGCGTGCCTCCCCTCTGCGGGGAGGTCTGATGAGAGACTGGCCGCCAAGGAACCGCACTACCACACGGCTCTGGAGTTTGTAAAACCTGGGGGTACGTGGGGGGGTCAGATAGCAAAGAGTGTTCCCCTCCGTGTTGCCTCTGGAATATTAGCTGATGTAGTGCGTTGGGGGAGGACGGGCCGGCGGGGGAACCGCTGTGGGTATCCAACCGCAGAACACTCCCCCACATGTGGTGTCAATTAGGAACAATCTTGTTTTTACCCACCACTGAAAAGAAAGGAGGGCTTTTCTCGGGCAACGTTTTTTTCCCCGTTGCAGACCTGGTGGAGGAGAAGAAAGAGGCCGGAAATTTGGTTTCATATCAGTGTTTTTTGCCACAGTCTGACATTTTCAGCTCTCGTGTTAGTCACACATAAATAAGCATGACTTTTTGAAAGTTTCAACGACAAGGAAGTACTTCTCCTCGGAAATGTTTAGGCAAGTATGGAGCTGCTTCTGAATGAAGACAAATGTTAGGAACAGGATGCAATAATTCCTTGAATCCGAGTTCCTGAACTTGGATTAAACTGACGGCACAAAGGTATATAGGAAGTCATTCGAGGAAGTCCACCTTTAAGCGTTTTTGTTTTGACCACTTAAATTATTTATCCCTCCTTTGATAGGCGGCTGATAAAAGGTACAATCTAATCCTTCTAAGCGTAAAAAAAAACAAAAGCAGCTTTTCAGATTGATTTATAAGAGATCAAATTAAGAGTATGTTCATGTCGGCATGCTTCAAATGTGGTTCATATGAACAGTCGAGGGCTCAGCCCAAATGCTGGTGTGAACCAAGCAGCATGGTTCAGCATTGGATCACGACCAAGTGTAATGTTCTGATGCCCCAAAAAACAACACCCTCATCTGCCCATGATAATAACCATAACTCTCCCAGAACTTTGTACTATAATTCCTGGCATG
The DNA here is from genome assembly GCF_030506205.2 of Paramisgurnus dabryanus. Lineage (NCBI taxonomy): Eukaryota > Metazoa > Chordata > Actinopteri > Cypriniformes > Cobitidae > Paramisgurnus > Paramisgurnus dabryanus. The sequence goes on from NC_133359.1 coordinate 4,953,811, forward strand.
TAACTAAAGGCAACCTTTTGCCTTCTCGGCTAGACCCAGAACCCAAACCAGGCGTAAATGTGCAGGAGAGACAAAAAAGGTACAAAGTTGTATTTGGGCTCGACCACAATAAGGTGAGGGTTTCGCATCAAAGAGTACCTGGGCCTCTGGGTTTTCTGCAAGAACATAAGCTGTGACGTATCGAAGAAACAAAAGCCGGAGGCTTAAACTCCAAAGCAACCCAATTCTCAAGAAAGTCTTGTTTTGTTTAATAACTCCTATAGCTCAACTGTTAAAACATGGAGCCGGCAACGCCAAGGTCATGAGTTTGATTCCCACACAACTGAAAAACATACGTTTGCTTTGAAATGGCATAAATGTGAAATATTAAATATTAAGATTCCCCAGCTGAATGACACTCACCAGTTGAACGTATGCAACTTTGTAATCTGGCCTCTTCACCCGCTGGTTTAAGTGGTTTTTTTTCTTGTTTGTACCTAGGAGAAAAAAAGGTTTGTCAAGATTCTTAAATTAAAAATGTACAATTTAATGACAATTAATAATAAATTGGTCTTCAATAAAGATATTTATATAAATGATGGTAAGCACACAGTTGATGGCACCAATTGACTTCCATAGTATTTTTTCCTACTATTAAAGTACCGTCAAATGTGTGCTTATCAATATTTATCTTCTTTTGTGACAGAATAAAGAAACCCTACAACATTAGGGTGAGTAAATAATGACAAGATTACATTTTTGGGTAAACTATCCCTATCCCAGCTGCCCATTATGTCATTGCACAAAGCCTGGGTAAAATCCAAAAAATAAAAAAGTTAAAACACCACACAAAAAAAACTCTTGGCTCCAGGATATCGAAATAGTACAACAAACAAAAAAGTGAAATAACAACTCAGAACAAAGGGAAAAAACTGGAACAAAGGTTTCAATATTAGCAGAAGTGTCTTAATACGTCTTAAGTCTCTAAGGCAGGTTGTTTTGCCAAACTTGAAGTATTATAAAAAGGTCTATTTTTAAAAAACTCAAAGAGATTTATTTTGTGGTGAACTATTTGTTTAAGTGAAAAGTCTCAAGGCAGGCTTGTGTAAAAGGTTGTCTCATTGTCCATCACATGCACATCAGTGGCGGTATATACCTTTACCAGTAGAAGGAAACCCTAAAAACACAAACACCCCCTCCATTTAGGGTTACCTAAACGGTCAACGCACAAAGCAGGTGAGAAGAGCTCTTGTTCATATATGCGACCCCTTCTTCCATTCTCGCGCTCCCACCCAACACATTATATTGTATAAATAAATATTCAATCAGGCTCTCTTTTAAGGTTGTGCGTTGGCTGGCTACTATTATGTTACAGATCCCAGACCCGAGGGGTAGTTATAGAAACCCCTTCCAAAATACCCAGCGTTCGAGAGGAAAAGAATAGACGCCTTGAGCCTGGGATTTCCCCCTTAGACCCCCTTTCCTCCACTTCCTTTAAAACATCAGCAGAGTCGAACCCATGACGCAGAGCGGGGCGCCTTTACTGACGTGCGCTTGTATACCTAATGGGTGTTATGCATAATTTTTCCTGCTTTGCGCTGCGGTTGTAAAAATGGCCACTTTGCTTGTTGGCCCACTGTTATGTTGGTGTGGAGACCGCATGGAAAAATACAAGTGGCGTAAACCCAGCTGGCAGCTTGTAAAAGTGGTTCCCTCTGCGTTGACCAGACGGTAAAGCCCGCAGTAACCTCATCCTTGTTTACTTACCCTTTGGCATTATTATTCATGTACACTAGTTAGGGCTGGGTGATTTAGCTAAAACATTTTACCTGTGTACTTTTTAGTAAGGGTGCTCAGCTGCCCATTGATTGCTTGGGTGCTGATCATTATCAGCCAATAAACATTTAGAGGACGTCTCTATAAAAGCGGACCAGAAAAGCTGATAAGAGAACACAAAACTAGAGAGACTTGCTGTTAAGCTAGACAAGTTTAGAACAACTTGAAAAAAAATCTTTTTTGGGTGAACTATCCCTTTAAGAACTAAAAGTTGAATCCAATTACACAGTCATGTTTGTGTTATTACAAAACTAACACAGGGAAAACATTTAACTGGATGATATTATTTCATCGGATGCACGTGGGGTGACGCGATTACGCATCTGGTCGAACTTTACTTTCGGTTTCTGTTTGACTAGTTGCTAAACTGAACTCTTGAACAAATACCTCGTCGAAAATAATAAATGTTTTGGTTAACTATGTACACTGCAAAAAATGACTTTCTTACTTAGTATTTTTGTCTTGTTTTCAGTAGAAATATCTAAAAATTCTTAAATCAAGATGTATTTCTTGATGAGCAAAATGACCTAAGAAAATAATACTAGTTTTTAGACAAAAAAAATATACAATTTAAGTGATTTTGTGCATAAAACAAGCAAAAAAAATCTGCCAATTGGGGTAAACAATTTTTCTTTAATTTTTCTTGAATTTAGTGTTTAAGAAATATTTTTTTTTGCTTGTTTTATCCAAAAAAATCACTTAAATGTAATATTTTTGGTCTAAAAACTACACTTATTTTCTTGGGTCGTTTTGCTCATCAAGAAAAAGCATCTTCATTTAAGAAGTTTAAGATATTTTTACTGAAAACAAGACAAAAATACTAAGATTTTTTTTCTTTAAATTTTTTACAGTGTTGGGCTATTCCCTATTTCTTTTTAGGAATACTGCACAATACGCATCGCGATACATAGGCTGCGATGCAATAAGTTGTGATACTTCGAAGCGGTATATTGGACTATTTCCTATTTTAGGAACATAATGTTATATGTATCACTGCGATTCAATGTGTAGCGTGATACGGTCAGTGACGCTGCTAGCCATTTTGGTACCCTAAGCATAATTCCTTTATGATGCCCCCCCCCCACCTGGACCCCGAGAAAAAAAACGTTTTTTTTTTTTTTTTTGCCAGTTTAACTTTTTACTAAACATATAACTCAAAAACACAATAGCAGCATCACAGTAGCCTATAAAACTTAAGAATAGGGCTGGGTATGGATTCAGATGTTTCAGATCAATTCGATTTCGATTCACAAGCTGTCAAATCGATTCTGATTCTCGATTCGACACAATGAATATAGATTTAATACAAATATTGTATTTATTAAAAAAAGAACAGTGAACATAAGTTTACAAGGTATTTAATAAAAAGGTATTTAATTAAACTCTTTTATTTTAAGTACACTTGGGTACATTAAAACAGAACCTATCTCTAACTTTTAAATGCATACAATTATGTTAAATACAATACAATTTTGATGCAAGATAAAAAATGTATGCTGAAAAAAGTCAGAACAGTTGCATTCCTTGATCAAACAGGATCAGATTATTATTATTATTTTTTTTTTTTGTGGCCATTGAGATTATCTATTTTTTTTGCCCAGCCCTACTTAAGAACAGTAAAAAGAGAAAGTAAAATCTTCACAGCTTACACACACTACACATTTGAAAGTGCAAACTTTTCTTGAGTAAATAGAAAAATTACATAACAGGGCTCAACGCAAAAAAATATTTATACTGGCCCAGTCGGGCCAGTGGTTCAGGTTTTCACTTGCCCTGCCAAAATTTTCACTGGCCCTAATAAAAAATGTCAGTGTCACATATTTAAAAATAATAATTCAAAAGTCAAATATAATTGTATACATACACAACAGACATGTTCCAATGAAAAAAGGCTCCCAACTTTTCTGCTTTACCTGTAAACTGACAGCAAATTGTGTAAAATATTGCATAATTTCTTTCGTCCTGTTTTACCCAAGTAATGTCTGCTTCAAAGATGTTAAATAATATACAGTGATGAAAATATATTTTAGTGACTGAGGGTGAAGCACTGGCCCGATCGGGCAAGTAAAGATACTTTTTACTGGCCCCAACATCTCTCACGCTTGCCCCGGGCCACCGGGCAGTCCTTTATGTTGAGCCCTGCATAATATATAAATATATAATGTCATTATGAATGATATAAAGCAAACATTACTGATGAATTCTGTGCATTATTGCACCTCATTTTATTATGCTTTTATATTACATAGCCTACTGTGTTTACAAAGTAAGTAAATTTGTGACTTTTAGTCCTCTAAATCTTTTATTTCAGAAGATTGGCTATTCTTGTTTGTAATTATTGATGATTATTAATTTATTCAAAGTGACCTTAGGGAATTACATGTCAGGATTATTTTGATAATATATTTAACAGGAATTGTTAGCCTACAATGCGCACTGCACTGACTGCTAACGTTAACTGTTACTGAGAAAGTATTAACCACCGTCACATCAAAATAAACCATTAACTAATGCTCAATATCTAAAGAAAGATAGTAAAGAAAGTAACAGCTATGGCTGTTGTTAGTTATTTGTAAAATGCATATGCATAGGTAATGTTTAAAAGTAAAATCTCAATTTAGCTTGCACCGAAGTTATAACAACATAGTAGCAAGTTCGAGGCGCATTATTGCGCATTACTATTAGCAGCAGCACATGCACATTTCCCATGATTAAACATGGACTTACCTGCAAGACTAGAGCAATTAAATGATCTTGTTCCACCTTTTTTGTTACATATACATGGCTAAAAAGTGCCTAATAATATTTCTATAGGAAAAAGAAATAATATTGTCATTATAAGGCTATTTTTTGGTGCCCCCTCAGCACTTGGTGCCCTACGCACAGCGCGTGATGCGTATTATGGGAGCAGCGGTGCTGGATACGGTATATTTGGGCTATTCCCTTTTTCTTTTTAGGAATATGAAATGATACGTCTCATGATAGAGGGGCTACGCTGCAATGAGTTGTGACACTGTAAAGCGATAAATTGGGACTGTAAAGCGATAAATATATAATAATACATATCACGATAGTGGGCCTGTAATGCGATATGTTGCTGTACAGTAAAACTGGAAGGTATATTGGGCTTCCTATTTTAGGAATATAATAGGATATAATTTTAGGAAAGCTGTCATATAGAAGACCCAATACCATATGCAAACCTTAGCAAAAAAATTGGCGCACCTCTAGGTTATAAACAAGAAGAATTCTATCTAGTGGTCAGGAGGAGTGGTATATTTTATTACACCCCTAAATATTAAATATTTATCGCACCCCTAAAACAAACATAGCCTTTTGCTTTAATCGCAACCATAAAAATCACGCATGGTTGTATAACACTTCTGGAAAAGTAACTCAGAAATAAACAGGGCAGTGCATTTCAGGACAAATGACGGTCAGAGCGCTATAGAAACACACAGAGAGATAAGCAGCTGTGAGGGGAAATCATGCAATCCGTTCCTCTGTTTTACCTCTCGCTGATTCCCTCCCCTGCGTCTCCAACTTTACACCAAAACACAGTTCCCCGAATTAGCCGTGTGTTTACACGTATAATTCAACCTCCCGCTCGGTGCCTAGTATCTCCAAAACATCTTGTCAGTATTGATCATTCTCAATGACTAACAAGCCTCCCTTTAGTGTCGGACAATATCGTTGAGCTCTAAACAAGTGATAAATGCAGAACATGGGTGGGGTGTTGCAAAAATAAGAGCGCTTTGAAGTGTTAAAGGTATTATGTACCCAAAAATCCTTAAAGCTGTCATTATTATACTGCTAAAAATAAAGGTGCTTAAAAGGTTCTCCAAAGTGATGCCACAGAAGAACCATTTTTGGTTCCTCAAAAAAACATTCCTTCAAGTAAAGAATAATTAATAATGGGTATTCAAAAATCACGCACACCCGAGGTGGTAATGTGGCCACACATGCATTTTATTTATTTTGGCTACCATACATAGATAAACTTGGCGTAGTGATATGGAACTATAAATCAGGAACTATAAGGGGCGGTATTATCCACTTCTGACATCACTAGGGGAGCCAAATTTAAATGACATATTTTTTCACATGCTTGCAGAGAATGGTTTACCAAAAGTTACTGGGTTGATCCTTTTTACATTTTCTAGGTTAATAAAAGCACTGGGGACCCAATTATAGCATTTAAACATGGAAAAGTCAGATTTTCACGATATGTCCCCTTTAAACAATAATTTCTTTCATACCTTTTTATAATCCAACGAACCTTTTTTTTTTTTACAAAAGAAACAGAAAGGTTCTTCAGATGTTAAAGGTTCTGTATGGAACCATTTATCAAAAAATTTTTCTTCTATGGCATCGTGAACTAGCCTGGTCCAACCAGACTCTCGTACATTCATTTCATTTGTACAGAGAGTCTGGCCACGCTCCATTGCAAAGCGTTACTTCCATTAAGGAGGGTCCATTGTTGAAGTTTAAAACTATTGGATCTGCCCAGAGTCACTCAGGATCTGCCAAAGCCAATTGCTAACGTGTGGTCGTGACGTATATCATGCACCGAAACCGTCCGGAAACAACAAGTCAGAATAATCAGACAAACAAAACTTAGCAAACCTGGTTCTTGCTCCGGCTTTAACTTCTGTATATTCGCCAGTTTTGCAACAACGGACCGAATAGCTTTTCTCACGTCTTTCTCCGCTGCCATTACTGAACTACAACTCAAACTGACGCACGACCTCAACGTCATCGTTCTTAGCCACCCCCATCTGTTCGCTGATTGGTCCTGCAGATTTTTGCAGGAGAAAACAAAACTCTATAGAGAAATCCCAGACGTACTGCTGAAGCGAAATGAAAATTAAGCGGAAGCACGTAGGAGGGCGGAGCCAGGCTAATCGTGAACACCTTAACTATTAAAAGTGAACTTTTGTTGCTGTCGAACACTAATTCTGCGTTTACACCAGACGCGTTAGAGGCGGCAAGCACGAGGGATTTCAATGTTAAGTCAATGTGAAGATGCGTTGATGCGCATCTGGAGGTCATGCAGCGGGTGAGTCGTTTAGCGCGGCGCGAGAGACACGTTTCCACCTCATTCGCTGGTCTAGTTTGTGCGAGTTGCGCGAATTAAGCGTATGGCGCAGTTTGCACGAATGGTGCCTTTTGTGCCTTTTGCGTTTGACGCGAATTTGCGGCTGACGCCCAAGTTAAATTTTTTTTTAACTTTGGCGGATTTTCAGCATGAAAGCTTGATATTGTCCGTGAGCTGTCACCTGGAGCTTAACGACACAAGTTCTTATTTCTATAGAGAGAGGAATAAAAAGGACCCCGCTTGGAAGAGTGTCAGGGAGGACATTGGGCAACCTAGAAAGTCGTAACACACATTTCACTTTCACGTGACGTTTATCGACCCGGGCCGTTTATTTTCCCCCTATAGACCAAATACAAACCGGTAACTCTCTCGATGAATGCACGATCAACATCAGCCATCCTGCAAACAGACAACCGCATAGCACTTGCCCCTCCCACAAGAAGCGGATTTAGCCTCTGACGCGCGTCAAATGATTGCTTTTTCCGCGCGTCTACTTCGTTCTACACGCGCAAATGCATTAAAATTGTTCAAGCAGCAAACTAGGCGCGGTAGACGCAATTTTGACGCCTAAAACGCGGTTGGTGTAAACGCAGCATAAGGGAAAATCTTTGAAAAATGCCTTAACATTCATTTGTACATATGACTTGTCAAACCAATTATATAATATCTAAGGCATTGTGGGAGGTTTAAAGACTTAGGCGGCACAAATATTATTCTATTTTGTCATGACCAAGTGCAAAGCATTGTGGAAAGAAGAATCAAATTTTCATTAAACACATTTCAGTCTTACAACGCTATCAAATTGCTTCCTCAGAATATAGATCGATATGGAGTTTGGCTTTGGTTTAAGATTTCTTAAAAATTCTCCGTATGTGTGTTTCACAACAATTGCAAGCTACAAAAGTAAAACATTGGTTTTTAAATAAAGTTAACGACAATTTTACTTACCGAACTGAATCCTCGTGCGCACGGCTGCTACAGGAACGCTGTAAATCTTTTCCATGTAGTTTCTCACATCGAATTTTGTCATTCTTAGAGAAAATCAAAACAGACAGAGATTCAAAATTGCAGTGGAGTAGGGAAAAAATTTTCGAGTATGGACGAATAGTTTTAGGCTAAGAGTACACATCATATGCAAGCATTTAGTAGCTGCGTGTTTGATTCAAGGGATGAAAATTGGTTTTGACTTTACATTTCGATACAAAAATCATCTGATGCAATGTCACATACAGTTCAGTTCTTTAAAAACATGATTTTAAATGCAAGAAAGCATCCTGTGTGACTGGCTGCCTACTTAACTCTTTCCCCACCAGCGTTTAAAAAAAAAAGTCGCCAGACAGCGCCATCATTTTTATGATTTTCACAAAAATGTGAAGCCTTTCAGAAAATGGCCTTCTTTAATCTCCTAAGACCCAAGCTTTGGTTTGGCTTGCATTTTAGATTTCTTCCAGCTATTTGGGGTTAAGAAGAACCAATAAATATATAAATAAATATATATATTATATATAAATATAATTTCTTTGAGCATGAAGCAGTATAATTGTCTATGTTTTTGTGTACAACAGGTTCCAGTTAAACAGAATTAAGTATATGGTGCAAACAACAAAAAACATGTGATGTCCATGTATGGGGACACACCAGGTCATAGGAGGTTAAATATACAAACATACAATATATCAAATGAAAGAACAGACCCTCTGCTTTTAAACAACCAAAAAAACGGTTTCAACATACTTTTATTTGTTCTTTTTTTTATCACATCTCAAATATGGGTAGGTATCTTCAAAAATACAAAATTTTGAGCAAAAAGCTGAGATAGTTACGTTTGTAAAGGACTTTTGATAGAGATCAGATTCAGAGCTACGATCAAAACATACACGGAGTTTGAACTGTTTGCCCTAGGGGAATATTACGTGTTTTATAAGTTGGGTAAGAGTGCCACCTGGTGGATAACAGCAGAAATACAGATCGCTGGAAAAACTCATCATTGTCAGGGAAGCGTTTTCTCTTAATTGATGAGTTAACTCGTCAATAGCGGGAAAAGAGTTAATCAGCTCGTTTTTCACATACATATCATGTACAAAAAATCTAGACAGTTTTATTATCGCACAGTTACAGACTCAAGTTAAAGCAACACCAAAGAGTTTTTTTTTACCTTAAAATAACGTTTCCAAAAAAGTTTCAGTCGTTCATCCACTCGAAACAGGGTGAACGGCACTTTCACATTCGCTTTGCAGCCCTCTATCGGCCAAAACCGCACTAAAGAAGTTTCCAACCATCGGGTCGCGGTCCTGTAGTTCGAGTGAAAACTACAAAAACTTGCTTTACGGCAGACCTACAATCCAATCAGATCCAGCTTTGCTGCAGTAGGCTAAATTATTTACGACAGTGGTAATGGACAATTCCGCTTCCAACCTTTAGGGGGAGCAAAGAGCAAAAACTCTTTAGTGTAGCTTTAACGTCCGATCTGTGTTTAGTGTAGTAGTTTATACACTTTAGCTACGATTTGTACTTTACTTGTTATTTATTTTGCTTGTTTTCAAAATAATTTACCTTTGATGGACTCTAGACTACTATTGATTCTTTGCAGAAGTATACCGGAAGTTAAGTTTGGGTCACAAAAACCATTTGTCTATGTTGTAAAACGTCTATATAACAATTACCGCTCAAATCATTCTGCCAGGTTTTGTTTCGCTACACTAATACGTTGTATATGTATTAATACATATGTTTTTAGTTACATACAAAACCAACCGCAACCTTTCCAAACACATGACGCCTGAAACTACAAGAAAGGAAAACAATGAACATCTTTCAAAAACGAGAATGTTTGTCCACAAGTGAATCCATAATAATAACAACCACTAAATTCTTTCTTTCGCAAAAGTTTCCAAGAACCCGACAGACAGATGCTCTTTCGGAAAGAGCATTGTACGCACGTCTCACACAGTCAGCAAGAGGGTGTGATGCCCAGATTGCAATGAAGTGGAGTGGAGTTTTGGCCATGTAATTTATGTGAGAGAGGAGAAGCGCACAAGCGTGCGTTTGTCTGTGTGAAAGTGAGTAAGGGAGGCGATTCCTCGAGAGCAGAGGACTGAGAAGAAAAGCAGGCAGAGCTGAGTGCTTCTGAGATCTGGGATCTGCCAGAGAAGCGGAGATCTCGCCGAAATCCTGGACCCCTGGTGACCTCTGCCACTCTGCCAACAGGAAAGACCTCTGCTTCCCTATCCACTTCTAGAGCTGGAGTGTAATGTTTACGGGAGGAAGGAGAGATGATGTCACAGAATTTGTATAGTGGGCAGCATTCCGACCGAATCGAGGTACTTTTAATCCAGTCCCTCTATCAATGCCCTGTAATTTCCTATACCATATTCCGTCCTATTCAAAATGTAAATAAAAAAGCTAATTTTAGGGATGTGGTAGGAAATCATCAAGATTGCAGCATTTACATATCTAATGTGGTATGGATATTCAAATCAAGTGCACTGACATGTGCTATATCTCTGCATCACTTATATATGAATATAGGAGAATAATTAAAAGGAGTATCCGTATTAAATCAAGCGTTGGCCAACACTGCCGTGACCCGAAGATGTAAACAGTGTCTCGAGTCTACAGTGCTTATCTTTTTAAGTGCTGACGTTTCATAAAGATAGAGCTCGTCTTGTTGTTCAGTGTCTTCTGGAGTGAGTCTGAGCTGCGCCCCACCCTGCATAAATAAACAATACACGCTCATCCCTAAACCTCTCGTTTTAAAGCCTATCCAAGTAGGTGACTCAGAGAGGCAGACGGACAAAACACTCCAAATTTAGAGGAAATACCAAAAAAGGGGGTTATCTTTTGTTTGTAAGTGACCTGTGGGTTACATTCACACCATTTGGGACTATAAAGAGCAGACAATGAGCTTTGATGAATATTTAAATGAAATCATTTATAAGAAATTAAAACACGAGGATGTTAGTGACGTACCGAATACTTAAAGGGAGATTAGGGTGGGCTTAAATAAATAAGGGAAAACACTTAAAATAGTCATTTGAAATTCTTTGGCTTTGATAATCGCCATGCAAACCAGGTCGGTTTCAAGCAAAACAACTCTCTGAAGTGTATCTGTGAAGAGTAGAAAGTGAAGAGGGTGGACGTCTTTAACGTTTTAATGATACCTTTGACGCTTTGTCTACTTTCGTACTGTTTACGGTGGGACTGTGTCAAACGTAGCTCTAGAGGAGACAAAACAGATCTTGAGGCCCAGTAAGGTGGCAATGGATTCAAAACAACACTGGATGTGGTTGACAAGGACGCCCGGTGCAGAATAAGACGCTTAAGATGTGTAAAAACAAAGCAGTGAGGGCAGATAAAAAAAAAACTACAAAAACTTTGCCGAGCTCTTGCGCAAGTGATAACATACAGCCCAATTAGGAACGTGTGCGGTTTGGAACAAGCATAGGCGAAATAATAATGGAGGAATAAGGCTCTGTCGTCACTGCCTTAGATGTACGCCCTGCGGTTCTGCAGAAAACAAAGCAGACCTTGTCCTTTTTTCTTACGTGGACTACGATTATACCCGTTATTAACAGTCTGACTGCCTGTTTCGTATTACACCGCGGCAATGCAATAATTACAGCTGTATTTTTAGTGACGTTTAACAGCGTCACTAATACAGGCACAAGATCTTGAATTGTAACGTAAGCTGTAAACAAACATTCGAAAGAGTCAGGGAGCAACGTTAGGGCACAGGGATATCTATGAATCAGGACTTTGTTTTGCAATTATAGATGTTGAGGACCATCTAAGATGCTTTTACACTTTGTGATCAATGTGTGCATAATATGTGCAATAACATTCCTACTATGCAATTTTCAAGGTTTTTTGTTTGATGAGTCTGCCACCTAGTGGACAAGACTGAAAGGTTCTGGGATTGCATTATATATAGGAATTAAACATGAGAACATAATGGTGTTTATATCAATGATAAATAACATCCAGTACTTACTCCAAGGGAATACGAAACTGTACTGTATCCGGTGGCTGTTCTTTACCGGGTCTTACTAGGGTCATGTTGAAGGTAGGGCGAAATATTCTCAGCTGAGGGTTTCCAAACTGATATAAGGGAAATCTGAGCAAATAAAAGAGAAAATATAGATAGATAATATGGATATTTATACATACTTGCACATGGAATAACTCATTGAATTAACAAAAATGTAATCATGTGACTGGAAAAGTTGCCTAAAATTCTTATAAATGTACTCTTGTCATTTATCAAGCAGCTTTTTGAGGTTTCACCCTGAAAGGCTTTTTAAACAATACTGAAGGAGGTATTATGGGCTCTTATTGACTGCTTTACTTGATTATTTAGTTAAAGTCATTCTTTAAAAAAAAAAAAATATATATATATATATATATATATATATATATATATATATATATATATATAAATTATAATAAAAAATGAATGTGTTGGTACAATATTAAAATAATTTGAAACATTTAAGCAAACGCCTTCAAATCAAATAATTTCTGATCAGAAAAAGTGACTCTAAACTTTTGACAGGCAACGTTACTGTATATCATGACGGTACCGAATTGTGGGATAAATAATCTCAACAGCTTAATATTTTTTGTAAAGAAACACTATAAATTATTGTATATTTGAAACTATTAGCTCACAATCACTACAAAGCAGGTCATTTTACAAATTTGTACACGCTTCTATAAAGATGCCTAAACACATTGGCTTTACAAAGGACGGTAACATAAACAAAATAGGAATTATTTACTGCTTAATCACTAAAAATATTAAAAGACACTCACAATATCCGCTTAACGTTAGCCATGTCTTATAAAGTGTTGATAATAGTCACAAATGCATGTGCTGTTATGATTTTATTTTCATGTGCTCAAGGTCTTCAATAATGTGATCACTGCGTCAACAAACGCCTATCCCAAACATGACGCTTCAAAATAAAAGTCTCAGTTAACGTTACTTTCGTTTGCAGTATTTGAATTGTAGGCTGTTAGTTGTTCAAATGATTTGAAATGTATAAGATAATTTAGACATTTTTTAGATAAATGCTATTTGTTTTTTACAGAGTACAAATTAAAGCTTAATTTAAACATGCTAAGCTACTTAAATGATGATATATTACTGATTTTTACTATATAGGTCTTTATATGGCAATTTAAACTGGCTACTTTAAAAAGCATAATACAATGGCAACTCTAATAACCAAGTGCTGTCCTAAATTAAATGCGAAGCACTGTAATCTACTAATAAGAAAGCTGTAAGGACACTTTTACCTCTACATTTGATCTCTTCATCTGATCATGTTCAGGTGATACCCCTTCCGTTATTTCTTTTATTTTTTTAATGTATGTTATTTCTTGTGTTTCTTTATGTGGATCTGACTATTATGTATGTCTACTTATGTATGTAGGCTATTGTATGTTCTGGAGGGTTTTTTCAATAAAAACACTGCAATTGATAAAAAGTTGATGCACTGATGGGAAATTTAAAACAAACTAAGTGTTGTGAATACTATAAATATGAATATAATTTTAAAAGTTTAAATACAAAATAAAAATGAAGGACTTTTATAGTGATTACACGTCATCAGACGCTGCCATCAGATCCCGCTGTTTGTTTGTTGCTTCACGCAAGTTCCGTTTATGACATATAATTGGTTATACTAATGAATAAAGTTATAATAAATTACAAAAATTTTTATAACATTTTGATTAAATTGATTTAATTTATTTGATCACAGTTTCTGTTAAAACAGCGATTAAATACTAGTGTACAATTACTTTGAGGTTATAATAGCATAAGCTGTGAATTTCAACAGTTACTAATAAAAGAAATTTGAAATTTTATAGTTGTTGTGTAAATAAACATTTTGGTTAAATGTAAATAATCTTTTATATCTTACAAAACCTAAATGTTTAACAATAGCTAATGAATAACTTAGCTAATAAATTTATCTATACATTTGTATTGTTTCAATTAGAAAATATTATTTACAGTTTTTTTGAATTGCTAAAACACTAACCCCCAATCTCTGAACCAAATTCATAGTGGCCTAAACCCATTTATCAAATCATGCACTCTTTTTGCAAAATTCTAAACACAAACTTCTCACTAAAACACACATTTCACACTGCAATGCACTTGTTTTATAAATGCTAAACACAGGCAGGCAAAAGTTGAACACAACTAAAACACCGTTATCATCGAGTAAACACAACAACTCAAAATTCTACACACTTTTATCTAATGGTATTTTTTACCAATTGTGTGAATTGGAAACAGTCTGAGAGGCAGATGAAGAGTATGAGGAAGAAAAGGACACCAGAGACGATGCAATTGGCAAAATGTGCAGTTGGATTGATGACTTTTTACAAAATACAAGTGCTGCTTACAGTAATATTGAAAACTTACTATTACTTGCAGTACTTACAGTAAAGTATTCATTATATTCACTGAACTAAACTTGTGATTACAGTAATAGAGATTTTTTTACAGTATTTGTCAAGTGTGTTGTTATGTACAGTAAACATGTATTTCTGTAAGCAGATCTCCTGGATGTTGTGTTTTCCATTTTTTAAGGTAGTGTCTAATGGATGCTTGTAGTGTTTTATATTATAGACTTATGTGTGTATGATTTGAAAGCTTAGTTTGATTTTGAGTACAAGTGAAATGGTTTTGAAGCAATTGTTTGATTTTGCTAGAAGAGTCAGGTGTTCTGTGAATTTTGTTTAAAATTGGGATTTGTGTTTAAGGTTTTGAGAAAATGAGTGATGGTTTCAAAAAAAGTGTTTTAGCAATTCAGAAAAACTGTAATTAATTATTATATAATTATTATTGCAAAAAGGAAACAGTACTCCATCCAGAAACAGATAGCATAAATGGATAATAAAATACAGTATCTCAAAATCTTTGTCATTAATGTACGCATGCGCCATGAAGTGAGGACACACCGCACGTTAGGTTATAGCATAGATATGTATATAAAGGCTAGATGGCTCGTCCGCGCTGATGGCCAATTGAGTTGAAGGTCCGCATTTTGGCGGCCATCTTAGGACAGGGCGCTCGCTCACTCGTAGCATTGAGTTTTAATGATGCAGGTACTTTTAAATGACCATAACTTGCTTAATTTTTTACCGATTTTCAAACGGATTGGTTTGTTATAAACGTCAAAGATGTACCTATGACACTGAATACGTATACTAAAAATAAATAAAAAATTAATGAAACATGTTAAAGCATCCATAATTATAGCCACGTTAATAACGTTTGTAAAAAACCAAACCGTTTGTAAATCCGTCAAGAATTCAGCAAGTTACGAGCATTTTAGTTGGCGTATGTCACTCACCTTCCGTCCACAGCAGCAGGGAGCAGCACTATGGCAGCACTGACCTAAGATGGCCACCAAGTGACGACACAGCTGACTCCGCCTTGAGCCATCTAGCCTTTATATACATATCTATGGGTTATAGCACCAACCGCTGGTTAGACCTATGTAAATACATCGAGGATATATCAAAAACATATTTATTTATTCTTCACGCCATTTTACAAACCAATTTCAATTGTTTTAACTATAATGTATTAAATAAAAAAAATGATGTCTATATAATGTGTAATCTGTAGCATTTTTATGCTATTTTACATCCCATAGATTTTTAATGCTCTTTCACGTCTCAAAATATTTGTGGTACTAGATTAATAATATTGACATTTCTACATATGTCACCAAAGCACAATATTCTCCACTATACAGTAGATTACTAGTGAGCATAACCGATGCCATGTGGTGTAAAAATCTCTCTCAGCAGAAGAGGGAAACCTTTCCCACAAAACAGCCACTCAATCATAAAAAATCATGTCATCTGCATTCTTGTCTTCTGGAAGGGCACACAATATCTTCACTGTTTTCATAACAGGATTGTTTTCACTCTTGACCTGTAAAGGAACGTCTCAACTATCACAGCGGAACGGAAAGATTTGCAAAAATAATATTTTGCATTTATGCTAAAGGTATACTTCATATTAATAGACTACAACAGTTAGAATGAAGATAGTAACAGGTTAAATATAGGTGGAATGTTAATCCACATTAACTGACTATTTATATAAAGTTTTAATTAAGATTAAAGTTCAACTGAGAATTTTTTTACCTCTTTATCTTATTGATGACCTGATTGGGATGTTTGCTATTGCCATAAAGAGTTCCTTGGTGGTAAAAATAACCCCAGAAATTAATTGAATGATTACAAAAAAATATACATTTTTAATGATACAAATAATATATCTTTTTTTTTTTGTTTACTTCCCATCTATACATCAATGCTGTGTTTTGAGAGATATTAAGTATTTTTGTATCTGTTTACCACTCTACACCATTAGCTTACCTGTAAATAATCAAATTTTTATGAAAAATTCACAAACATTTTGATCTAAATTTGATCTAAATTATTTTGTTAGAAAAAAGACCATAGAGACCCATTCATTTTACTGGATGTGGCCAACTGCTCAACATCCCCACTTTAGTGAAAAGTTTTGTGAATTTATGTTTATATAAACAAACATAAGAAAGGACATTAAAAATAAATATTATTTCAAATAGAAGAACTTTGTGTAGTTTTGTTGCATTTTGAAATGTCTGTTTTTACAAAATACCACAGAAATTTGAATGAATGTAAGTATGTGTCTCTGTGTGTGTGTGTGTGTGTGTGTGTGTGTGTGTGTGTGTGTGTGTGTGTGTGTGTGTGTGTGTGCGTGCACGCGCACGTGCGCATTTGTGACTTTGTCTTTCTGTGTGTTTGTCTTTATGTGTGTGTAAGTTTTTCGTGTGTGTGTGTGTTTGCGCGGGCACATACCTGTGTGAGCATTTTACATCTTTGTTTTGCATCTGTGGCTGTTTTTTGCCCAATTCTGTAAAAAATGCTCTATGTGGCAGTCATACTATTGTGTGTTTGTGTGTGTCTGTTTGTGTGACTGTGTGATTGAGCATTTCTTTTCTATATTGCATTCATTTCAATTGGGATAATTTTTACCCCCAAAGGGCCTCTTTTGGTGATTTTTTACACCTCTTTAGAACGACCGAATCAAGCCCAGTTTTTTTATATGAATCTTGACAGATAATCTGGAAAAGTCACAAAATCTTATTCCACTGAGATGAAGGCAACCATGTTTTTAAACTAAAGAAAACTGGCTTGGGGTTAAGATTGACCCCAAGGGACTTATTAGGGTTAATATTATACAATATAGATACCTAAATGAGATTAGAAAGGGCTGATCTTGGGTGCTGGGCATTGGCAAAGGCCCTTGTAATGGAATCACAGTGCAAGAGCCCCTTGTTAAGGTGCCAACGTTTAGCAACGGGTGGGCTCGGATGGACTAGAGGAGACGTACTCGTGCAACTCGACCCCTCTCAACCTTCATGCAAAGGTCTGTTCACACACTGTTTTCCAGTGTTGCCATTTATAGACCCTGCAGTTTGTTTGTGAGCGAAACTGATGCCTGTTGTGCAGTGGGGCAAAAGTAGGCTAGTCCCTCCGGATCGACACTTTACACCCAACCAATGTTAAATTACTATAAGAAATTTACTAGTAAATATATGTTAAACTCTGCAGTTTGGATTACATTGCGGCATCACCAATTCCAACACAACTCCAAATCAGAATCAGACCTTGATTTGATGAAACAAGACAATTATCGGACTGGAAAATCCATCAGCAAGATAACAACAAGAAGGGAAATATGATTACTTTGTTTATATAGACAAAAATGTTAACCAGAAAAATAAATAAAAAATAAAGATTTAGCCAAGATGCCTGAAATGCAGCCGCGAGAAAAGCTATGGAAACTTTCCCAGCTAGAGTTATATTAAATATCCAAAAGGAAAGGGAAACTGTAAATTGAAGATCCAGACAGGAAGATGGAAAAGTCTTTTCACTTAAAGTGAATATTTTTGCTTGTAAAACTCGGCAGGTTTTTATAACTTTTGTCAAACAGCATTTTTTATTTCCTTAAGGGAGCGCCATATTTTCCGTTATTGCATCGACTGGGATATTACATTACATGAATATAGCGAAAAAGATCTGTGACTAAAAATCAAGATGGTACTTAACATTCCACAAGGTTTGGTCCATGAGAACAGAACAGATTGCATTCAATTCAGTCCAATGACTTTAACACACTGATTCTTTATTCGTTGATGTTGCATCCTCTTTAATCCACAATTAAAGGTGCCAAAGAATGCATTGAAATAATATGTTGAATTGTTCTACTAATATCTCTACAGTACATAAAAGGTAAGTGACTTTATTAAGTGCAAAAATGATCTAGAAACATTTTTACATTTCCATTCACATCCCCAGGATTTGCCTTTAGAAAGAAATGGTCTATTATTGCCTTATTTGAAAGGCTCATGAATAATAATGTTGAGCTCTGCTCTGATTGGCTGTTTCTCAGAGCAGCTCCTTCAGTAGCTCTGTGAGTGTGTAAACAGATCTTATGTTTGAGCCTGTATTAGCCAAAGATACAGAATATGAGGAATAATCAATTGTTTGGAGATTATTTATCGACGTTTCTGTAATTTGTTTCGGTATGGACCTGCAAAGCGTAACTGTAATGTCCAGTGTTCGAATTATGTCAAAGATTATGGGGGGTCCCCTAGCAATGCTTATAGGAAGTCATTGACCACCCCAGCCCCCCTTAATTCGAACACTTTTAATGTCAATAGTAAAACTTCTGCCTAAACGTTAGCATACAGCATTAGCACATAGTGCTAACTTAGCATTTACTACTTTGTGTTTAGCATGGTAACAACATTGTAATTAATTAAATGTCTAATTTAATGTTGGGGCATACATCACAAATGTAACATCACAGTCGGTGTTGAGATTGGACTGTTTTCCAGCCATCTTTTGCATGCACGAGATTTACATAAGAAGGAGGAAACAATCATGTTTGGTACATTACCATGTACTCTTATTATTCGTCTATGCCTAGGTAAATACCTATCTCACGGCAAGTCGTGTTATAGTCAAGAAATATTTAATGAATTTATTTCTGTTCATGGCACGATATTCTGCTTTTTCGTGCCATTGAGCACAAATGTCTTTTTCGTGTCACTCAGCACTTATTTGTATAAATTGTTTTTCACGTCCGTGGCACAACTTTCTTTTTCGTGTCATTTTAAGTATTGTTTTCTCATTGTCTTTTCCTATTTTTAAATCATTGTCGCTTGGTGTTCGATTTGGGGTTTGGGTTAGGACAGTGGTTCCCAAACTTTTTCAGCGTGTGGCCCCCCTTTTGTATGGTGCATTCCTTGGCGGCCCCCCAAAGAAGATTTGTGACAAAAAACTGTTCTAAAACTCAACATTTTAATAAAAAAACAAACTTATTATACAAAAAAGTAGTGCTTTTGGTTAGTAGCCTTATTTTTTTTAGGTTTAATTACACAGATTTCATGATAAATTAATGTAATGTGCCCCTGGCACCATCTTGCGGCCCCCCTGGGGGCCCCGGCCCCCAGTTTGAAAACCACTGGGTTAGGATGTAATTTGATGTATTGGTTTCGACATGTTTTTCTTCCACTTTTAAAACGTTTATTTTCGCTTGCGGCTGGAATAAGAGTTGGGGTTCGGATGTCTGAAATGTAACAGAAAGTCATTCTTACCCTAACCCCAAGCGACAATGGTAAAAAATAGGGAAAACTTGTAAAAACAATACATAAAATGACACAAAAAAGAAAGTTGTGCCACGGACAGATAGAAACGGTTGCGACAAAAATTTCAGCATTTTTTCGTGATCGTATCACGAATTTCTGTTTATGTGTCATTGTCACATATTGGTTACTCAACTTTTTTTGTCCTATTTTCTTTGGTTTAGGGTTAGATTTACATAAAATGATGCATCCTTACCCAAACCCAAATCTAACCCTGACGCCAGGCTACAATGGTTTAAAAATCAGAAAATAAAAAATTCAGAAACATTTGTAAACCAATACTTAAAGTGACATCCTAACGCCCCATTCAGACAGCCAACGACAAGCAGTAGCAGAGCGACGCGATCTCATTCATTTCAATGGAAACCTGGCGACTTCCGGCGACACGAGCGACAGTGACCGTTGGCGACAGTATGGGCGTGTCCAGCGACGCGAGAAAGTTAAGAAAAGTTTAACTTTGTGCAAATGTCGAGCGACTTTCGGGAGCGACTACCAATGAGAACAAAGCAGTGGAGTTCACATCATCCTTCTCTCGACAGTTACTGGAGTGGATCGTACTCATTTGTTTATGACAAGCAGATTTAGAAACGCCTCATTGAAAGAGACAGGCGACACACAGCGATAACGTCGCTGGCTGTCTGAACGAGGGGTAACGCAAACACCAAATCCATAAACCCTAAACCGAAGCGACAATGGTTGGAAAATAGGAAAAAACAGTTGAGTAACCAATACGTGACACATAAACAGAAATTCGTGATACGATCACGAAAAAACGTGGTGACAGTATCACGAAAAATAATCAAAAATGTACGTGACTATACGTACATAATTTCATGAGACTGGGTAGCAGCAACACGACTTGCCGTGAGATTGGGTTGTTATATTCTGATGCACCTTTAAAGTCGTCTTTGTGACTTTGGGGTCCAAAAGACCCATTGAAACTTGGAATTTAAGAATTTAGGATGTTGTTAATACTTTCAGACAAAATGGTGAAAAAATAATCCCAAGCTGTCACCCTATTAAAAGGTCCTAATATTTAGGTAAACTGTATATTTGGCACCAATTTGTACCTCTGAAGGAACATGTTACCTTGATGTACTAATATGCACCCTTTGGTACCACCTCTGAGATACTAATATGAACTCTTTAGGTGCAAATGTGTCGTTTTTGAAAGGGTGCAACCCCAAAGACATGCAGCCAGGGAGCGTTTTTTGGCTATTTTTTTCTGACTGTAAAGTAAAACAAAGAAATCATCACGCTTTTGCAGATTAAATGTAAGTAATCATTTAAGCTCATTCAACAGTTGGGATTGTGTTAGCTTTCCTGCAGCTCCACTTATACAGGTTCAATTCCCAGTGAATGCATGCATAAGTCAAATGCATATTCTGATAAATACATAAATCGATAAATGTGATCATAGACCCATCTCTATATGTATGTTTTTCTGCATACACAACTTTTTTATGCTTCAGTGTGATTCACTATGGCTGATTCACATTTGTTTTTCCACGTTCCATGCTATGGAAAGCAGAGCTGGCCACCAATCAGTCAGACGGTTATTTATAGCACTTCTCTATGGAGTCGTGTAGTTGATGTGTAAATTGAAACTCTTACTCTGGACATGGCCCCAATGCATGCTCAACCCTGACCCTGAGCCACTGTAAAGTTGAACTTGACTTATAATCACATATGTAAAACACACACAGACATTCAAAGTTATATCACCTTCTTATAAAGGCATGGTAATGTTATTATTCAATAATGATATTTAATATAACCTGACTTAAAGCCAAAATATAGACTCATGCAAGCCCCAGCTATATGCATGATTATATTGAAAGCACATTTGGTTATGTTATATCTTTGCTTTTTAATATGTTTGTAATATGTTAATATGTTGACCATCAGAAGTACACACATAGACACACACACATATCAAAATACAGACAAAAAGTAACATAAAAAGTATGCATTTATCTCGACCGACTTTCTCCACCCATTTTCAAAATGTGCTGTAAAATGAGTCGAAGGAAAACTTCAGTGAGTTGTCAGCTGATAACTGAAGCCATCTAGCGTTTATGTGATTATTGGAGGAGAGCGACCGGCCAAGGTGAGGTTCCCACAGCCTTATCCAATGACCACAGGCTTGCCAACAGAATCCTGAGGCGCAAAAGGGCTGACTTACAAAATCTGAGCCAGATGCAACTAATCTTCAAGGCATTCGGGCTACCGGCCGCTTCGACGCATCTCGGGGGCTTTCGTGATGAGTTTTCTGGGAAAGCTGGTTTACTTTTAGATTAGAGTCCATTCAACTTTATTATCATCGTATGGATCACTTCACGCTGAACTGAATATAGACAGTGCACAGTAATAGAGCATGTGTAAAAACCCAGCTAAAGTCATTTTTTTGATTTCATACATGATGTAAAGATCATATAAAGAAATATAACCTTGATATCTTTATATTGACTGAGTGAGGTCAGGTCAAAGATTAAAATCAAACTTTGAAATCTCATTTGCACGGTTTGACAGACAGTTAAATTAGTTAAATTGTGATATTTAAGTACAGTCAGAGAAATTGTCAAAAATGGTCCCAATATGTCACAATGAAATTTGTCTCCCCTTGTGATGTCAGTAGGGGATAATACCGCCCCTTAATCTGCACTATCCAACAACAGCACTGCCATTTGCATTTAAAAGGACACACCCCAAAAACGGCACATTTTTGCTCACACCTACAAAGTGACAATATTAACATGCTATAATAAAATTTCTATATGATATTGTGAGCTAGAACTTCACATACATACTTTGAAAAACCAAAGATTTATGTGACATTTAAAAAAAAGGCTTGTGAAATGTCCCCTTTAACAAACATGCCTTAAAAGCATTACTTGTGTGCATTTTGAGGCAAAACAAATGGCACTGATGTATTTTAAGATATGTTGTTTTAAGTTTGGACAGCTCTTACATTTATTTTTGTCTAATCCCTGTCCGGAAAAAACGCCACATAGAGTATATATGTCTAAATGGATGTTTTTACATTGTAGTATATAGCAAACTATCAAACCAAATGGCACAATTATATTTACAATTTAAGATATTTTCTGGTCGTCAGACATTCGTTTGTTCGTGTCAAATTTTACTTGTGGTTTCCTCTGTGAACTCTGTGTGGACTCTGAACATCCACTACGATGACCTTGGGACCAGATGGTTAAAAGTATTTCAAAATATGTTTAAGAAAAATTTGCTCTGGCATTAGCTTCAATGTCCATCCAGTCCCAATTTGGGTTTGAAATTGTATCTATTTATAATAATTATTACAAAAGGGTCCAAATATATTTTGGGTAGACTTTGTACTGGAAAAAAAACATTTATTAGAATCAAATATTTGAGTTCACCCACCAAAGTCAGAGAGTAAACTAGCTCCTTAGCCCCATGTTTTTCCTCAGCATTTTTCCTCACTTAATATAATCAATTTTTATTTCACGAGGCTAACATACTTCTGCTGTGTTTTTTTTTCTTATGAGAGATCTTTTGTTCAGAGCTGGACAGGAGCACATTATACGCCTGAACACAATGGCTGTTGACAGACAAAATTCCAAAGGTGCCATCTCCAGTCATCCACGTTCTCATGCCATTAATCTTCGGATTCATGAGGGGAATCCCACTGCTTGTGATTCATATCCCTCTGCTCTGTATAATAGCGTTTGCTTCATGTATTTGCTTTTACACATTCTTAAATTGCACAGCCTACAGTTTGTACAAGTCAAATGTTTGGATCTTTGATAAGTCTTGTGCTTCAATGCTTAAAGTTTGACTTTTCTTTTGCAGTTGCACAAAATTACATGAATAATTTAGCTGGAGGATTCATGCATGTAAAACGTTCGCAGATGCGTGTCCACATGCAAATTAATTACTATTAATGCCTTCCCACCATTCGGGACGCTCTCGCATTACAGACATAATGGGTTTGTCTCCGCGCACTAGCTGCGCCCCGCGCACGGCCCCTGACCGGGGGCCCAGGCACTCGCAAATCTCTCGGTCTGCTAATCACTTTCTCTTCTACCTTTCTGAAGAAGCAGTGTGAGGTTACGTCAGACCACCAAAAGTGCAGGCCAAGCAAATGAGCGGCTGAGGAGCTATTTGTAGGCATTGCTGCTGAAGCCGGGGACGGCTGCTCACCCTTCTGCGATCAATGCTTTAAACTCGCTATAACACTAAGCAGCATGCACCGCATTTCTTTATTTCGTTGGGAATGAATGCACTTGGAGAAATGGGATATTGCGCATCCATCCAGTGCGCGTAAAAGCGCAATTAGTTGGAATTCAACATTTAAATCTAAAAAAATGAAAACTTAAAAGGAGCGCGGCACACGATGACGATTCTGCATATTTCAGCAGGCAGATTGTTGCGTTATAAGATACGTTTCTATTAAATCTCTTTTGCTTTGAATTCACCATGCCTCACGCGCGCAACAGGAACCCGAGTCCAATCCCTGAGGGGTCATGGGACACTGGATTGAAAGAGATGAACGAGACCTGGAAGGGGGCTATTGCTTGCTTGGGGGTTGCCATCTTTTTTGTCATGACAATTGGGATCATTTATTGGCAAGTTGTGGATCAGCCCAACAAGAACTGGATTCTGAAGGGGACTTTCAGCGGGCTTATATGGGAGAGGCGGACGCAAACCCTGGTCATCCAGACACTGAGCGAGGACAAAACTTTCGCCGAGATTGACGTCGGGAACGTGGGGAACCCCGACATTGAGGTTCCCTTCGTAAGGAACTTGTGCTGGCTTAACAAAACCGAGTTCTGCTATACATGGGACTCTGTTGCAGAGGTGAAAATATCTTTGGAAACAGAGGAGGCATCGGAAACTGAATGCTACACTGTAACCTGGTCTCCAATTCACTGTCATGTGGACCTAAAGGTAAAAATCTTATTAAAATTACACTATTAAAACTAAATTAAATGTTCTGCCATAAGAGAACCTTTAAAAGTTCCACAAAGAATGTACACTTTTTAAAATAAAGGTGCTTAAAAGGTTCTTCAAAGCGATACCATATAGAATAACCATTTTTGGTTGCTCAAAGAACCATTAGAAGAACCATTTCATACCCTTTTATAAAAAAAATGGTTCTTTATGGATTTATTTAGCCAACAAATGGTTCTTCTGTGGCATCATGCAACAACTTTATTTTTAATAGTGTACCTGCTTCTATCTTAGTTTTGTAGAAAACTTTCATGAAAACCAAAAAAATAATCTAAATGAAACATCAAGAACTTGTTTAGTTTCAAAAAATCATGTATCACATCTAAGAACCTGATATGTCATATAAAGGGTCTTTGCTTAACTTTAGATGGTTTAATGAACCATAAATATTTTTTTTAAGAGGATGTGGAATTAAATTTATTTTTTGTAAGATTTTACATTTGATCTGTATGCTTTGCTTCATAACTGTATTATGTAACTTTAATTTACCATTTAATTTTATGTGACTTCAAATAGTACAACATGTTTGGTTATCATTGTTATTTTTATAGCATTATTTTCATGTTAAAAGTATAAAGGGGATTTATATGCATTCTTTCCCTTCCAAAATGTTTAACCCCTGTGTTCAGGCACTCATATAGATCAAGATACATTTCACTGTTATGCAATGAGACAATACCTGTCTTTGTTCGGCTAATCTTTATGCATTTCGGAGGTTTTGGTCATTTAATCCCTTAATTTTTTTACCCTAGTAAATCCCTCATGTGTTACTTCAGATTCAAACCCAAGAACACATTGTTTAGTTAAATCCTTTGCAATGCACCTGTTTTTATGTGTTATGAGAGCAAAAAGCTGTTTTGGTGGATAAGAGTTAAATAAGAGTCTTTACAGTAAACTAATAGCCTTTACTAGCATGCACTATTGTATTATTCAAACATAACAAGATACATATAATCTCTTCTTTAATTCTTACTGTGCATTCATGCATATAACAGCTATTTCAATTCAAAGCAATACAGTGCATTCAAAGTCCACATGTGTTATTTGGGAATCGAACCCATGGCTTTGGCGCAGCTAACCTAAAAAGCATTGCACCAAAGTCATGCTCTTTCTTCATCCTTCAGGACTGTTTCTCCATGGCGAACGTTTCGTGGTACGGAGGCGCCAGCGTCCACGCGCCCAGCTGGCCAATAAACGACGCAAACATTTCCATGCAATCCTTCAGAGTCAGCGACCTGAGGGACAACCCCTCTGGCTTCGGATCGGTTTTAGAGCGTTACTTCCTGGGATCCTCAGGTAAGCGACGAGGAGCTCCATCTCACCGACAAATTTAGCCACCCTGTCCTTTCACACTCTGTTGACCAGTCCAAACATGTATCCATTTGTGACTATGTATACAATGCAAAAGCGTCCCTGGCCCGGCACCACAGGGACCTACTGTACATAGAGAGCGTAACACAATACGGATGGTTACTTCTGCGTGGTGAAAGATTGCAAAACAAAGAACATCAGCCCTGTGTCTTCAACGAAGCCGTTGGCATCTGTCAGCAGTTGCCTCGGGTTTCTATTGAGGGGTAATTAAACAAACAAGGTCAGATTTAAATAACCTGTGTGTTTATGTTTCACTGCTGGTTTGGAGAGAGGGTGCACGGGATGTTCATGGAAAGATGATGAGTTCAGACATCATTAAGGACACTGTCTGACATTTTGTCTGTAATGTTTTGGAGATTTAAAAACAGAAATATCTATTTTTAATTTAAAAACAAGTGCAAGGATTTTTCACATCTTTTTAAATAATCCTAAAGGATTATTAGGAACACCATACTAATACTGTGTTTGACCCCTTTTCGCCTTCAGAACTGCCTTAATTCTACATGGCATTGATTCAACAAGGTGCTAAAGGAGCATTCTTTAGAAATGTTGGCCCATATTGATAGGATAGCATCTTACAGTTGATGGAGATTTGTGGGATGCACATCCAGGGCACGAAGCTCTCGTTCCACCACATCCCAAAGATGCTCCATTGGGTTGAGATCTGGTGACTGTGGGGGCCATTTTAGTACAGTGAACTCATTGTCATGTTCAAGAAACCAATTTAAAAATGATTCGAGCTTTGTGCATTTTCCTGCTGGAAGTAGCCATTAGAGGATGTGTACATGATGGTCATAAAGGGATGGACATGGTCATAAACAATGCTCAGGTAGGCCGTGGCATTTAAACGATGCCCAATTGGCACTAAAGTGTGACAAGAAAACATTCCCCACACCATTACACCATTGCATTAATGAGAAATTGGACAGGTGTTCCTAATAATCCTTTAGATGAGTGTATGTTATTAAAATACATATTTATCTTTAATTTTGTGTAATATAAAATGGTACCTCTCATAATAATTTGCAGCATTTGGGTTATTGTGCGTTATTAGTTTTAGGCAGTTGTTATCTCGAAATAACATACCTTGGAATGATGCGACTGACCAATCAGAGTCAAGCATTCTAGAGTGTCGTGTAAAAAGACTTTATAATTTGGGGGGAGGGGCGTTTACTTTCTATATGAACAAACGCCTGTTATAAAGATAAGTATGCCAGTAATTTTACTCCATTTCACAGACTGGAAAAAAAAAATGTAACACTATCGATGTGTAACATAAATCAGAAATGTGTTCATCTGCAAGTACATTTGTAACTTTTGAGATATTCCCTTGATTGAGAAGTATTTAGTAAGGCTTACAGTGCCGCTCGTGACTATTCATCTGACGGACGCAAATTCAAAATATGTGTTCGGAGTGTCATGTGTGTTGCTCGTGTTTTCAAAATATGTGTTTGTTGTGTAATGTGAACCATGTGCATCACGTGTTTTGTCAAAATAAGTGCCTGCTGCACGCGCGTCAAAATCGTTTACGATGAAAGAGACGCTCACGTTCTCAAAATACACACAAGACACTCCCTTAACAGTAAACTCTGATTACGCATGAGATTATGCGAGTATCTGGCAAACGCGAGTGTCTCTTTTATCATAAAGCCTTTAGATGCATCTACAGCAGGCACTTATTTTGACAAAACACGTGATGTACATAAGTTCACTCAACACACGAAACACATATTTTGAAATGACGAACCACACACATGACGGGCTACAAACAACTTGTGACGAACTTCGCATCGTCGCCCTCAAAAAAAGAAGTCACCGGACGCCACTGGGTGCTTATCTGTTCATCTAAACAAGCTCGCTACCTGTTTGTGATGTAGGTAGTGAGTCTTATTACAATAATATTGCACTTTAATATGCACTATCCAACCACTGCACTGCCATTTAGTGAGGAAAGAAAGAGATTGACAGCAGAATTGAGTTTCAGTTTTCATTATTTGCATTTTAAAGGACACACCCAAAAACGGCACATTTTTGCTTACACCTACAAAGTGGCAATTTTAACACGCTATAATAAATTATCTGTGGGGTATTTTAAGCTAAAACTTTACATATGCACTCTGGGGACACCATAGAGTTATTTTACATCTTTTAAAAAATATCATAATACGACCCCTTTAAATGCAAATTTTGTGTTATTTGATGGCAAAAAGTTTGGTTGGAGATGTGGCTTAGTGGTGTATGCATGTGCAGCATTGCACTGTGGTGCTCAGGTCGGCGAATTAAATTCAAAGTTGAGTAATTTTCTTCTTATCAAGCACTGAAAAGGGTTGTGAAACAATATCAAGTGTGCAAAGGCTCTGTATGTTAAGCTAAAAGTTAATATGTTTATTGGAGAGGTGCTGAAATGACACAGTGTCCGGGCTATCCAAGCGTGCCATGAGAGGCTCGTGTGGGTGGGCAGCTGCTCTCCAAACTTGGTTCCCATTCGCACCCTCGAAGCAAACCTCGCCAACCACACACAATCCAGCAATTAATAACCACATTTACTCGACACAGTCACGCTTTCTTTTTGAGGTTGTGTCGTCTGCGTTTGTGTCTGCGTCCGAACAGTTCGAGAGCTTTCAGCAACTAGAAGGTGAAAGCGGTAATCTGTGTACCAGACAGCCGAACAGAATTAGATTATAGCAAAAGGGTTACGGTCGTAATATCCATCATGTGACATAAACAATGGCCTTTTAGGATTTACTCGATCCCGCCACAGCCTTACGTAACGTCCTGAGCAGTTTAACCCATGATTTTAATCCCTTTTCCACCTCGCTAGAGGACGGCCAGAGATCTCTAAAACCCCTCTTTAATTGGCTCACTTTAAAAAGAGAAACGTCGAGCTTCCTGCCAACGCAGCTGTCTCGTGTTGCCAAGTAACTACAGACATATGATGGTATACTGTATTATGACCAGTGGCACAACAATGACAACCACGTTGGCTCGGATTCGTAAGGCAACACAGCAGCTGACCGCCACAACAGGTCAGCATCTATCGGTAGACGGTGTGTTGAAAATCAAGGTAATTGTTTTTCATGAGTCGGCCTGTAAAACGAGACCCAAAGGCAAACTCGAACATTTCAGCACTGAATATTTACATATACTGTAGGCCTTGAAATCAGATAGCGGCTTTGGTCATGCAATGTCTGTCGAATAACTTGTTGATGAGAGACATTATTGAAGTGTCCAGACATATTGTGTCCTTTACCGGGTTCGCCATGATGATGGCACTGTCTCTTAAAGAGACAGAGAGATTTTACATTCGCAGCAGTTGCACGCAGCAATTTTTGCTATTTAGATTTTTTATGAAATGAAAAATTCACATTTCTACACATTCAGGTAGCTGTAAAAAGATGCACAGGTTGCATAGGTAAAACACATGTTGGAATGTTGGTAAAAAATTCTCAATTTAAAATTTCAGACAAATTTTTCTCATCTTTGTTTTTAAAAGGGACATATCATGAAAATCTGACTTTTTCATGCATGTTTAAGTGCTATAATTGGGTCCCCAGTGCACCTAGAAAATGTGACAAAGAGTAGTTACTAACTAACATTTTCTTCAAAAATAGGTCATTAAAATCTGGCTCCCCTTGTGATGTCAGAAGGGGATAATACCGCCCCTTATTCTGCACTATCCAACCCCGGCACTGCCATTTAGTGCAGAGTTCAGCTCATTTGCATTTTAAAGGACACACCCAAAAACACATTGCTCACACCTACAAAGTGACATTTTTAACATAAAATTATAAATTATCTATGGGGGTATTTTGAGATAAAACTTATATGTACACTGTAAAAAAATCCGTAGAAATTACAATGTTATTGCAGCTGGGTTGCCGGTAATTTACCGTAGATTTAAATTTATGTTATTTACTGGCAAGAGTTTGTTCAAAGTTAAATAAATTTTAAATATTAACAAGTCTTTATCTTTACAGAATAAAACTATACAGTAACAGCCTCATGCAAAGCATTCTGGGAACCAGAAATCATCATCAACCTTTTTCTGTTTTTTGCCTCAGATTTTGTTTCCCAGAATGTTTTGCTTGATGCTGTTTTTTTAGTTTTTTCTGTAAAGACAAAGACTTGTAAATGTTAAATGTTCATTTAACTTTGAACAAAATGTTGCCAGTAAATAACATAAATTTAAATCTACGGTAAATTACCGGCAACCCAGCTGCAATTTCTACGGATTTTTTTACAGTGTACTCTGGGGACACCAAAGATTTATTTGACGTCTTGTGAAATGTCCCCTTTAAAACATTTAAGCAGTGCATAAAATCAAATTGACCCAAACAGTGCACATTAAAACAAAGCAATACTTTTTTTAAATAACCTGCTTTGGCTTTGTCTGGTATTAAACACCCGATTTATAGTCGTCCGTAAGCTCTACGCCGTAAGTTATCCGTAGCCTGTGCGTAGCCTGGCGGTCTGCGCGTGTGTTTGCACGACGACGCAAAATAATAAATGAAAACCGACGCGGAACCTACGCCGTCGCTGGTACGCTGTAGGACTTTTCACCATTCAGTCATTTATGACCTTAAAATAAAACCCATCCTCCACTATTTTACATCACTTCCTGCATGGAAGTCTAAGAAAAATTTGCCTAGATAAAAGCTTTAATAGAGTTAATAATACATGTTTTTATATTTAATGAAATTTTAAATACACTTATATATACTATAAATGTAATTAGTATACCTTACATTGCCATAATTGTTTAACTTTCATTACACCTTTTCCCCTATTAAAAAAATCCATTGTTTCAAAATACAGCTGTTTCGAAAAATATTTTTAAATTTATTGTTTCTGTTTTACATAATTTTTCATTGTCACTTAATACTGTATATACACTGTGAAAAGTTGGTTCAACTTAAAAAATTACTTTAATTGGTAAAAATTACTTTTAAAGTAAAAAATCTTAATTTTTTTAAGTTGATTGAACTTTTCACTTTTTATAGTGACTCGTGTGTATGCAATATGCGGTATATTTATTATAAAATCTATTCTTTATTCCTATGAAATTATTCCACTTTTTGCTCTTATCCAGCCCATATTAGGTGAAAAGAATGAGATGGATGCTGTTATTCATCTTTGCTTTAAAGACAGAGTGGAAAATATTTCAGGAAAGCTGGTAGTAGTTACTGTGGGGAATGATTCTAAAAATAAGAGTCCCCCCCCTTTAAAGTTCTGTAGAGTCCACCTTGCTCATAACTCAAGCCAAAGTCTCTTAAACGTCAGCTAACGACAGTTATTTATTTCCCCTTCTGCAGATTCCTGTATGTTATACACACCTGAACAAAGAGGCCTCTGAGCTTTTCAAAACTCAATGGGAAAACTCACAGAAGCATTTAACTCCATAAAAATCAGATTTTTTTTCTTAAATGTAAATCTATATTAGTTTAATGCACCTTGCTTATAAAATGTGTGCTCACATAAAAAGATAAACCAAACAAAAATCTACTGTTATAAATTTTGACCTATTGTCCATTTTTCTTGCTCATCGGAGTAGTTTCACCACATTATTCAGTAGTTTTTATTCATCCAAAAACGAAAATTCTGTCATTATGCACCCTTAATTTGTTTCAAACCTGTATTCAAGAAGTTTTGAAGCACCATTGACTTCTATAGAAAGAAAAATACACTATGGAAGTCAATGGTGCTCCAAAACCGTTTGGTCACAAACATTGCTCAGAATATCTTCCTTTGTGTTCAGCAGAACAAAGAAATTTATACAATTTGTGGGTGAGTAAATGATGACAGAATTTTCATTTTTGGGTAAATTATCCCTTTAATGGTGAAAAAAAGTAATCACTGCAGCAATGCAACAAACATGATTGAATAATGTGCAGCTACTTAATTTATCTATGTTTGATTCACAATTAATGCATTTGGCTGATGCTTTTATCCAAGGTTATCCCATTTCTCTGAATTTTGAACTTTTTTTGTTGCTAATGGGAAGCGGTACACTAGCATCTTCAGGGCTAAAGGGACATTTAAAGGTACAGTTTGTAAGATATTTGCACTAAAATATCCAAACACCTCTTGGACAGTGTTATATATTTTGTCCAGCTGATTACTTACAATATCTGTAATGTTTTCAACTACTTGTAAATTATGAGATCAATGCCATTCTTAACAGTGACATGGGGCAGTGCAGTCGCCTGTCAATGATGTTAATATCCACATTACCCTTTATAACTAATGTAGAAAACACATGACAACAATGAAGCCTGATTTAAGGGGCGGGGCTGAAAAGTAACAGGGCTGTGACCTCATCCAAAAAGAAAGTTTTATTTTGATGAAACGTTATGAAAACAAACTTTATTTGAAACAGTGTACATTAAGGTGACCAGACGTCCCTGTTTCCCGGGACAGTCCCGTTTTTTGAGACATATAAGAAAGCGTCATTATCATCAATCAAGTTATCATAAGATTTGAAAACAGTTAAAGTTATCAGGAGTTAAGGTACTAACTACTCGTGTTAAATTAAAGTAATAAACCAATAAAGTGAACTGATCACAGTATGGTACTGAGCATTTGTTTTGTGTAGGCTAAATATATTTACTTTTTGCATTATTTCTTCTTTTCTTCACGTTTACAATGCTATCAAATCAGCTGAAATAGTACCTTAGAAGTCGTTTCTTGTATAAAAAAAGGAAAACATTAGATTTAGGCTACAGAAATTGTTCAATTAATTGAATTAGAAACACTGCAAAAAAATGACTTTCTTATTAGTGTTTTTCTCTTGTTTTCAGTACAAATATAAAAAAATTCTTAAGTCAAGATGTATTTTCTTAATGGGCAAAATTAACTAAAAAAAATAAGTCAAATTTTTAGACCAAAATATCAAATTTGTGCTTAAAAAAAAAAAAAAACTATCTGCCACTACTTAATTCAAGAAAAATTTTCAAGAAAAATATTTTTGCATGTTTTGAGCACAAATTCACTTCAATTAAATTTTTTGTCTTAAAGATAAAATTTTACTTATCAAGAAAATGCATCTTGATTTAAGAATTTTTTAGATATACTAAAAACAAGAAAAAAATACTATTAAGTAAGAAGTAAGTTGTTTTTTGCAGTGAACCCACAACGATAAAAGAAAACTTTCAAAAAACGTTTTGTCCCCATTTTTAATTCATAGATAACAACAAATTACATTTTAATGATATTTTGACAATTTAACTAGGAAATGTCCCTGGTTTTCATTTAAAAAATCTGGTCACCTTACATACACTATAAAAATAATTACTGCCTTAAATTAAGAAATCAATTAATTTAAATTAATTAATTAATCAAATTAAAGTCATTTAAATGTACTCTTTTAAATCTTGACTAAATAAGTTGCTTTAACTTAAAAAAAAAGTTGTAAATGCTTCACTTATTTTATTGAGTTAAAATAATGTAAAAAAATATGTTGCAATGACTTATTACAGAATTGTACATTTTAATATTTGTTTGTAAATTATTGCTTTTATATTAACACCATTAACATTTTTGAATGTCATTTAGTCTCAAAAGAGTTTACATTTACATTCTATGCAAATGTCAACCTCAGCAGTTTTTACCTAAAGTTTTTATCTCATATGTCAATATTTGGTGGTTTAAATATCCATGCAAAATCTCTGTTAAAGTTTATAAAGCATTTTTTCACTATTTACCATAGTTAAGTAAGTGCAAATTTCCATAACGGAGAAAAGTCACATGCATATCATTGCTTCTTCCTCATAAATGCGCATACAAAAATGTTATTGAAATAAATATTACATATTCCCAGAGCCGTCCATTCTCCAGTTATTGGGTATTATTGCTTCTGCATTTCACATAATTCCCACAAAGTATGTTGTCTCCCAAAAACTTGTGTCTGGACACATCAGGGCGGGTTTATAAAAATATCAACTTTAAAATGTCACATTCATAATGCTGGAATCGCCAATTTTTACATCTCAGAAATGCATTACATGTTTTTCACAATTCAAACGTCCCCATAGAGGAAGAATTAGGATGAGACTGTGAGTTAGGGGCAAGGGTTGAAATCCGAGAAGCAGGAGGAATTCCAGCCAGGGCAGCTACATCTGCGGACACAATTATCCAGTTCACATAATCTCAACCTTTCAGGTGCATAAAGAGGCTAGAAACAGTGCCACACTCTTCAGGTCTCTGAGCTTTTTGGAATACAAAGATTCACGTATGTATCCCAGTGGTTCCTCTTTCAAGCTTCTTGGAATTTCCCTGATGCATCAGGCTTTAAAGTGTGCTTTACTGAGACAGGTCGAAAGATGGTGTTTGGTTTCCATCATGCTGTTTCTGCCATTCACACAGAGTCACGGATGGAGTGATCGTGTGATCTGACGCGCGACTTCTCCGTAGCGGATGAGAAGATTAGAATTCTGGAAACGTGAAACGCCATAACTCGTTTTGCTTCCGTTATGTGATGTATTTCAGAATCAAATGATTTAAAATGTAGGACGGGACTTTATTTTAACTGGAAATTGAATGTGATAAAGTGGAGCCTGGTGGTTGACAAATAAGACGGTTTTGTGATGTGAGCCAAGGAGGAAAGTCATTTGGGAGTTATTGCATTCATGTTATTAATTCATACTTTTTGCATTGGATTACAAAGTTTTAGATTAATATGCACGGGTGAATACATGCACAATATTGAGCGCACAATATATGTTTAAGGAAAATAAATAGATATACTGTATAATGTACCAAAAAAACAAGACATTATTGCTCCCAACATGTGAAATAAGGTGCAATGACATGCTGTGGCATGACATATACACTCACCTAAAGGATTATTAGGAACACCTATCCAATTTCACATTAATGCAATGGTGTAATGGTGTGGGGAATGTTTTATTGTCACACTTTAGACCCCTTAGTGCCAATTGGGCATCGTTTAAATGCCACGGCCTACCTGAGCATTGTTTCTGACCATGTCCATCCCTTTATGACCACCATGTACCTATCCTTTAGGGGACATCATAGTTTTTCATTTGGCAAAAACTAAAGACTGTATGCCCTTAAACTGGTGCATTTTATATTATATTTTTATTATATTTTAAGATATACTATGATGATACTATGCCCTTTCAATGTGCATCTATATTAACATTTATGTATTTTATCCAAAGCAACTTTTGTGTTGCTAATGCAATGCTTTGCCATTTGAGCTCCATGAAGAAATAAGAATAAATGTTGTTTTTCTTTTAAAGGTGTGTCTGTTCTAGTGGCTCCGAACGTCCCTCTACATGTGGGATTTGAAAGCAGACAGCAATTTTGTTTGCAAACCCCCGCCAGTATGGAGCGACCGCCCCTGCAGTACACCGTGTGCGTCGGACACAACGTTAAAGCCGTCCATCAGGAGTCAATGCGGCAGCTCTCCACAGCCACTCGACAAATGCCGAACATGGATGTCTTAAGGTATAGACAAACACATTTGTGACAATGTATGATTTGTTGGAATCGGACAAAAAACATTACAGATGTGTTTGGAGTTCATAGAGTCAGCAAAATCAAATTTGAGAAAAGATTTTTGAAGGTTTAATAACAAAATCTCTGCATCCATACCTTAAATCACTGGTTAAAACTAATAGATTTAGACATAAAGTCAAAAACATTACTATAGGAAAAATATATGTTCTTTCTTTTATTGTTTGATTGACATTGAGACAGACAGTTTTAAAGGAAAACACCACTGTTTTTCAATATTTTACTATGTTCTTACCTCAACTTAGACGACTTAATACATACCTATCTTTTATCAATGCGTACACTTAATCTTTGTACAGCGCGTCGTGAATGTGTTAGCATTTAGCCTAGCCCCATTCATTCCTTAGGATCCAAACCTGGATGAATTTAGAAGCCACTAAACACTTCCATGTATTTGCAATTTAAAGACTGTTACATGAGTAGTTACACGAGTAAGTTTGGTGGCACAAAATAAAACGTGGTGATTTTTAAAGCAAATAAAAAATTAGAACTATATTGTATGGCGGAAGATTGAATGCCAATCACAACATCAGGCCCTATTGTGCACGGGGCACAGTCTAAAAGGGTGTGTCTGAATCCACTTTTGCTAATTTAACGACGGAAAAAATGGTTTGTGCGCCAAGTGCACAGTCTAAAAGGGTTGTTCCTATTCTTGTAATGAGTAATGGGTGTCTCCTGTAAAAGCCAGTTGTGCTCGTGCCATGCCGATTCCCTATTTAGATGGCGGAATTTGTAAACTGAAAAACTAAAAAAATTGCATTGTTTTTATTTGTATTGAAATTGTTATTTTTTGTATTAAAACCTTTGGTTGTCTTTAAAAGTCATTTTCTTTCAGTCATGGAAGAGAAATTAGCAGGCTTTTAATTGCTGTATGGATAGCCTACACGATCAGCGTAATCTGAAAGAATAGTTTACAAATATGCAAGAAAGGGTTTGTACTCTAAAAATTCTTTATTTGTAACAAAAAACAGGAGATAAAGAATTTACAAACGTTTGGAGAGCCGAAATGTTTCAGCACTCCGACAGTGCTGTATTTTTTTTTAAAGCATTACTTAAAAAAGGTTCTCATCTCATCATATCCACAGGTACAAAGTCATCATATACAATAAACAATAAAGCATTAAAAATAGATGCAATATTTGCATTTGTAGAGCTCTTTTCCAAAACGCGATAAAAGCCATTTAAAAAGAGAGAGAGAGAGAGAGAGAGAGAGAGAGAGAGAGATGTGAAATATATTAAGCAAAAGAGGTTCCTCATGCCCTGCTAAGAAGAAAACTTAAATGGTGGAGGGAGTAATAGCAAGTTCGTTATGTGTAATTCTGTTTATTTCATACTGGCTCCAATGTATCTGAATAATTTACTTATTCATTTATAGTATGAAGAGTTCCTGAGTATATGTTGCATGTTGTCTTATTTTATTTTTTTTGTTTGTTTTTTTTTAAAGAAAAAAACAAATTTATGGAAAAAATATATGGATTCAGTGGCGGTCCTGGCTAGATTTACGCCCTGGGCGAACCATCCCTTCGCCGCCCCCAGAAATTTTTTTTACCCCCAAATCCCGCCACCAACACGTATTATTTTATTATATATAATCTTAAATACAAAAAGGTAACAAGAACAGAGAAAAACAAGATAAATAAATGTAATACAGTACACACACACACACACACACACACACACAAACACACATGTCTGTTGGCCATGGCTGCTGTGGAAGTATCTGACTCCTCATTTTTGCCAGTGGGTGCTCTAACTCCAAAATATTTCAGAAGTGCCCCTGAATTTACAATTAATATACAATATGTAAGTTAGATACACTTACATCACGCATCAGTTACCCAATTAAAATGACCATAACACATATTTTATTAGTTTATAGGATGTTAACAAATGCTAAGCATACACTAAAATTATTTAAAATGCTATCACTGTGTAGCTTACAAAATGGCATGTCAATTTATATTAGAAGTTATTTAAGTTCACATATAGCGTATATAGCAATAAAAAAGGACACAGTCAGGAGGTCTGTGTGAGTTTGCACTTGTTGTGTTGCAAACACAAACTAGACTGTGTGTGTTGCCTATGGGTGAATTTAGTTGCATGACATGGTGCCTCAATTCTAATAGTTGCTAGTTCAGCAAAACTAAAACAAAAAAAAAAACAGTCGTGTTCTGTGGCTAATAGCAACATATTAGCAAGGCTAATATAAATAACGTTAGCCTATTTCCTACTTTCACTCACGTCGTCACTCATAAATCGGCATACCTTTATCTTTATAATTTTTCCTCATCTTCTTTTCTTCTTTTTCTGATCTGGGCAACTTATGGCTTCTTTGGTCTTTTAATTCGATCCATGGAATGATGATGATGAAGACTCGACATCATTAACTTTGCATTACATTTTGCCAACAACATCCGTTCGCCCGTCAATCAACCGGTGTCACGTGACGTGAGTCACGTAGATGACTCTACAGATTTTTTTTTCACAAAATCCAATTGATAACATGTTCGTAGGTATATGGGTCTATGTTAATTTTAGGAATGAAAAATACAATTTATGTGGAAGCAGACGCAGCAGTTTGTGTTGTGTGGCCTCTGGCCTGGGATCAGTCTATCCCTCGCTCGCCCCCTATAAGGCGAGCGGTTTAGAGTTGCAAGTTGGCCCGCCCCTTTCTCCCGTGCCTCTTCGTTTCTGACACGCACACAACCTGTGTATGACTCTCAGCACTAACTTGACATGGAAATGAGCGTTAGTCTAAAAAACCGCTTTGATGTTTTTTTTTTTTTTTTTTTTTTGAATGCGCTCGTGCGCCCTCACGTAGATTGCGCCCTGGGCGTTCGCCCACATTGCCCATAGCAAAAACCGGCCCTGTATGGATTTATAGTGTTTTGAAAAAAAATTAAATTAACTTTGAATTTATAATCAACAATATTGTTGTTTCATTTAATCGTCATTATTCAACATGTTCAAATTGAGCAAAAAACTATTTTAACAGAATAAATTGAATATTCACAAAATGTGTGGGTAAAAAAATAACTTTTTCTGAAAACTATTGAAATGGATTTATAGCGTTTTGGAAAAGAGCTCTTAATTTGTTTAAAGCAAAACATTTAATTACTTACCAGTCTACAAGTGAAGCAGCTCTTTACGCCTTCTAACGTCTCGTAATCGGTCCTCATTTATATCCAAGAGACTCAATAATAATCCTTTACATTTTAATCCCTTTAATTTTTCATATTTAAAAACGTTTGTGTGCTACTGCGCATCCATATGTGTGATAAGCAAACACGAGTTGTTGTCCCGTTTATAGGTGCATATTACTAACGCGCTCATTAAATAACAAAAACAATATTGCACCATTGACTTTAGATTTTAGAACAGGTTTTTGTTGGTCAATGGTGTAGTCTATTTTAGTTGCCTCAAAATAGCAACACGCCAATAATGCGCCTGAACACACCTCGTTTTTAGATCAGAACGCCCATGGGAGTAAAATTGGGCGCAAACGCATTTGCTATTTAAACAACGTGGCACTAAACGTGAAAATGGTAATTGCGCCGAGTTGAAACTAGCAAAAAAAGACACTTGTGTCGCGCATTGCGCTGGGTATATGATAGGGCCCATCATGTTACTGTCAGGGTTTTGGAACACAAGACACGAACCCAAATGCGGACGTTGACAACAAAGGACTTTATTGAACAGACAGGGTAAAACAGAAAAACAAAACCCACGAGGGGGCAAAACAAGACAGCGAAAACACGACACTTAACTTAACAAAACTAACAATAAACTTTTCCAAAACATGAAACAGACTAAGACTAAGCTAATACCAAATACTCACAATCAAACCAACAGGATATGCGACAAGACGAACGTGCACAGAACAGCAAACACAAGGACAATAAATAGGGACAAAGTAAATTACATACACCTGGAAATCATTACAAGTAAGGGATCGGGGAAAAAGTGACGAGACCCAGGAAATGCGTGGTCAGAATAAACCAATACTAAAACCACACATCTCCCACATAGAACAGATGTACTGTCAGAACCCTGCCATGCTAAACTAGATCTAAATACAAACAAGGATCTGGCAGGATTCTGACAGTTACAAAATAATTGTCAAAAATAGTCTATATATTACTTATAAGTTACGTTTTTGCTGTTTTATAATATTTTTATTATCTAGTGAACCTCAAAGAACATTATACAAATAAAAATAAATTGATATAACATTGACCAGGGGCGAAAATTTCATCTAAATGTTGGGGGGGACAATAAACATCTCAACAATTTTTGAAGGGGACACCAATAATACAGGCAAAATTGTACTTGCAAGGAAATGTGTACAGATAGAAAACGTTTCTCTTTCTATATAACGGACGCAAATGTAATTTTAATATACATGCATGCAGAGGTGGAAAGAGTAATAAAATATATCACTTAAGTAAATTAAAGTTAATAATATTTTACTTAAGTAAAAGTAAAGTTACTGGTCTATAAATATTCATGTAAAAGTAAAAAGTCATTTTAATTTTACTCAGAGTAAAAAGTTACTTTTTTACAGCGGGGAGAGGTTTCTAGTATAGTTCAAAAAGGACAAGGAAATATAAATCTCAAACTAGTTGTTTTTTGTCGTAGGAACATCTTTACAATAAAAGTGCAATAACAAAAAGTTAATAAAATAAAAAGCTTTTTTATAACTAAGAAACAGTTATGGAATTATTTAATGATTTTTACAGGTGAGTTATGCACTTTTGAAGCAAAAATAATATGATTCAGCAGCTAGTAAATACAATCACTATAGTAAGATTGTAATTGATGTATTGCTGGTAACATACATTATTTTATTAAAATATATACCTAATTTAAATGAGAATATCATGAGATGAGTGCCACAATACTTTTATCCTTTACACGTTTATTGTATAGCTTCCCTGACCTGTGTACCCGATGTCTTTCACTCTCTCTCTCTCTCTCTCTCTCTCTCTCTCTCTCTCTCTCTCTCTCTCTCTCTCTCTCTCTCTCTCTCTCTCTCTCTCTCTCTCTCTCTCTCTCTTTTTGCGCGTTCCCCCGCCCATCAATCAATCATCCGTGGCGCTTCTTGCTTTTTTATTTTTCACGGATATGATTTAAAATGTAGCGAAGTAGCCTACTATACTTTTTTAACAAAACATACTTAAGTAAAAGTAAAGGTACAGATTTTAAAAACTACTCAAAAAAGTAAAAGTACACAAAAAAAAACCAATTACAGCAACGTGAGTAAATGTAATTTGTTACTTTCAGCTCTGCCTCACCTCTGCATGAATGCACAAAAATGTTTTCTTGTTCGTTTATCTGCTTCTGTTCTCATAAAACGAAATATGTTCATGTTTATATGTCCAAATAGGCCCGTTTTAAAACATATGAGGATAAACTGATAAGTGGTGGGAACGTTGGTTTGTAGGTATATAGCTGATTAATGCGTCGGCTCCGTACACTTCTCAACCACCCGACTGTGTGGCGCTGACAGTGGACTAAACCACTGTGAGGCAAGGGAGGGGGGAATCCAAATGTTTACAACGTTTTTTGGTGTTGTTCCGTTTGCATTTGTATTGTTTTCTTCTTACACATCTATTTTAAGTATTATAAATCATTAAATTATTTTCAATACAGATATTTTAATGATATTTTAGGGGGGACAACCCTCAGATGGGGGGGTCCTGTCCCCCCCGTCCCCCCCCCGGGATTTCCGCCTATGACATTGACAAAAATACCTCTGTGTTTCACCAAAGATTATTCAGTCTTCTTTTTGGACATTAAAATTAACTTTATAGTTTCACCTGTCAATTTCACATTTGAGGTTTGTAATGTATAAGAAATTGATTTATACCATATGTTAAATATTAACCATTTCATCACTTATAACCAGGGGTTAAATTGGGATTTGTTATGTGGGGGGGCTCTGCGGGGAGGGGTACTTCAAGGGGTAACATGTTTAATACTGATGATAGCAAAGCCACTGGTGCACTCTAAAAAACAAACGGTGCTATATAGCACCAAAACAGTTGCTTTGGATCGTAACGATAGAAGAACCATTTTAGTGCCATATAGCACCGGTGAAGAACCAGTGAAGCACCAGTGAAGCACCAGTGAAGCACCTGTGTAGAACCATATAGTGCTATGTAGAACCATATGTGGTGCTATATGGCCCCTATATGGTTCTACACTGGTGCTTCACTGGTGCTTCACTGGTGCTTCACTGGTTCTTCACCGGTGCTATATGGCACTAAAATGGTTCTTCTATCGTTACGATCCAAAGCAATTGTTTTGGTGCTATATAGCACCGTTTGTTTTTTTAGAGTGTGTGTTTCAATGACATTCTGGACCTCTATAGGATTTGATAAGTTTCAGCTTTAAAGCTGTGCCAGAGGTTGACCCAAAATATTTTAAAAAGAGCTTCTGAATTTTAAATGATGCAAATCTATGAGTTTGACACCCTATATCCATTTGTTGCACATGTCATTATGCACAATTGATCAAATTTTAAAGGAAGTTAAAATAATTAACCTCCTTGAATAATTCTAGGCATAAGATAGGCTACCCCAAAAGACTCAATTAACAAGAAAAGGTACAACACACAGTACTGTATCAGCAACATGTCTTAGAAATTAGCCATAGAGATTCCCTATGCTGGTCAGCAGCTAAAACAATCATATAGTTAGGTTTGATTTGTGTTATCAAAATACATTATTTTATTCAACTATACAATAGTTATATCCAGTGTTATCCTTAACATAATGTAATTAGATGAGAGACATACATACTTTAATCCTTTACACGTTTCTAGTCTTCTATGAAGTTTTCTCGACGTGGGCACCATTCTTACCTCTCTGTCTCTCTCTCTGTGTCTCTCTCTCTCTCTCTCTCTCTCTCTCTCTCTCTCTCTGTCTCTCTCTCT
Source organism: Paramisgurnus dabryanus (assembly GCF_030506205.2). Taxonomy (NCBI): domain Eukaryota; kingdom Metazoa; phylum Chordata; class Actinopteri; order Cypriniformes; family Cobitidae; genus Paramisgurnus; species Paramisgurnus dabryanus. The sequence continues at coordinate 4,996,295 of NC_133359.1, forward strand.
CGTCAAATGATCCTGCGTGAGAGCGCGTTCTTGAAGTTCTGAGTGTTTTCGTTTGAGCTGCATAACTTGCGCGAAGACGCATTTAAAGGGAAAAGCGCGGGTTTTCGCGGCAATTGCGGCGCCCAATTCGTGTCATTTTCATCGCCCCGTGCGAGGACGCGCCTGGTTGCGTCTTTGCATTGACTTTGTATGTAATCTGCTCGCGCAAATCGTTAAACTTGCGTTGGTGAGTATGCATCATAATGAATGAAAACACATTATTCCCTTCGCGTCAGTGCACACGCACCAGCGCAGCGGGTACACTGGCAAGAGCAGAGCGAGACCTTCAGCCTATGTGCCGGGGCTTAGCCCCGGACGGCCCCGGCCCAATTTAAACCCTGCTTATAACGTTAAAATCTTGATCGTTATGGCATTGTCTTTAAAGTTTTGAAAAGTACTGACTTGGTTTTATTGGTGTTTTAGTTAGTTGTTTGCCGATTTGGTCTCCCAACCTGGCCAGCTAAAATGTATCCGAAATTCATGTGAACCATCACAACTGACCAGCCTAACCAGTCTTATTGTTCAATTCAGTTTGATGTACAGTAAAACCTCCACCCTAACACATAAACCGTTTCTGTTAAGGTTGCCCTTTTGGAAGTTTCTAGCAAATGTGGACTCTGGGGCCAAGCTTGAGAAAGAGCTGAGAACCTTCTCAAACCGTCTGAAGAGGCATCGCCTCAGTGAGGGAGTTATCAGACTCGATGAACATTCCACTGCTCTCCTCTCCAACATGGTGAGTTTCCACTTTCTTTCACCATTCTTCTTGCTTTCTTATTCTGATTGTCTTACTTTAGCCAAACAATAAACAACTACAGTACTTTATGGGGCAGTTTCTCAGACATGGTTTAGATTAATCCAGGTCTTAGTTATTTTTATGACATTTAAGAAGTTTTTACAACAGTGAACTCATGGTCATGTTAAAGAAACCAATTTGAAATGATTCGAGCTTTGTGACATGGTGCATTATCCTGCTGGATGTAGCCATCAGAGGATGGGTACATGGTGGTCATTAAGGGGTGGACATGGTCAGAAACAATGCTCAGGTAGGCCGTGGCATTTAAATGATGCCCAATTGGCACTAAGGGGCCTAAAGTGTGACAAGAAAACATCCCCCACACCATTACACCATAGCATTAATGAGAAATTGGACAGGTGTTCCTAATAATCCTTTAGGTGAGTGTAGCTCAAACATGAATTTTAGTCTTGGACTAGGATAAGCTCGCTCCAGGAAACCGCCCCTAAATGAATACATGTTTCGAATAAGGTAAATGGCCTCATCATAGCTGTGGTTATAGTCTTCTAAAATGTATACCCCGGCCACTGACCTTTAGTCTGCTCGGCTCTGAGTTGTTTAATATTTGGCCATCAGGGACTGCACCTGTTGTAGCTATGGGCCTTCAATTTCCGCTTGAGCTGCCATCTGGATCGCATGGCGAGGAGAGCAAACTGCTTTTGTTTTATTTGACATTTACCACATTTGTGTGAATATTGAAAATAATTATTGATCTATTACATTTTTTTAATTCATTTTATTTTGGATATCAATTGTGCAAATCGATACTATTAAGATTTAAAGGGGTCATATGATGCGATTTCATGTTTTTCTAAATCTTTGGAGTGTTAAAAACTGTTCTGGCATATAGAACAGATGTGCCCAAACTTTGGCCCCCGGTGACCTTTAATGTGGTCCGTCATAAAAAAAAGGATAAACGTTGTTGACCCAGATGTTTATTTCTAATTAAATTAAATTATTTTTGGTTTTGTTTTACAGTATTTTTACATTACCAAAATGTAAATTGAAATTAAATGTAAGCAACTAAAGTGGATACTTTTTTTAATTTACATGCATACTTGAAGGTGGTTAGCATGCATAACAATACTGAACAAACTCGGGTACTATAGGCTAATAATGGAGAGGACAAAAGGAAATTAAAAAATGATTGGCAACAGTAAACTTTGAAAATAAAACTGCATTGGTTATGCATAAACAGAGTAATGTTTGCTTATTTATTTTTTAAATATTAGAAAATTATAAATTTGGAGAATCAGGGCAATTTTTATTTTAATATAACACAGCAACATTTACTTTCTGTCCACCGCCCTCAGTCAGGTTTGATTTTTGGCCCTTGGTAGAAAAAAGATTGAGCAAGGCACTGACAAGCAAGGCAACACTGTAAAAAAAATCCGTAGAAATTACAATGTTATTGCAGCTGGGTTGCCGGTAATTTACCGTAGATTTAAATTTATGTTATTTACTGGCAAGAGTTTGTTCAAAGTTAAATAAATTTTAAATATTAACAAGTCTTTATCTTTACAGAATAAAACTATACAATAACAGCATCATGCAAAGCATTCTGGGAACCAGAAATCATCCTCAACCTTTTTCTGTTTTTTGCTTCAGATTTTGTTTCCCAGAATGTTTTGCTTGATGCTGTTTTTTTAGTTTTACTCTGTAAAGACAAAGACTTGTAAATGTTAAATGTTCATTCAACTTTGAACAAAATTTTGCCAGTAAATAACATACATTTAAATCTACGGTAAATTACCGGCAACCCAGCTGCAATTTCTACGGATTTTTTTTACAGTGAAGTTTATTTGTATAGCACATTTCATACACAAAGGGTCATTCAAAGTGCTTTACATAGAAATGAGAAAACAATATATCAGAGAGAAAAAATATATATGTAAAAATAAGAGGCACACAATAAACTCACAATAAAAGCAAAGATACATGAGAATTAAATATAACAATTAAAAGATTTAATAATGATTCTAATATATTTCCTGCATGCCTAATTTGCTAAATTCGGGAATCCCCTAACTGAATGGAAAAGTCGGAGAAATAGGTTTTGTGGCTTACACTAGTCGACATACCCGAAGGGTCTATAGTGTCTTTTCCTCTTCTAATGGAGATTGGAAAACTCAACACACTTTCTAACAGCATCTAGTGTATATACATTTGTTTTTGCCATTTGTAATATACATTTTTGCCAAATAAAATGACACTTGAAGACACTTTATCCTGGAAAAAAGTCATTGTTTGAAACAATGCGAGGTAAAAAGTCAAAATTTTAATGTTGAAATGTTTAAAAGAGTCAAATGACGTTGCTAAAAAAATTGTGTATTTGGAGTGTGTTTACACGTTACAATTTTCCACATACCGTAAATTATTGTTGCTCCTCTATGCAATTCTGAAACACGGCAATTTTATACAAAGGTCGTCGTTCTGAAAAGTATGGTGTGCTCTGATTGGCCAGTTATACAGTTCGTTGTTTTTTCCATCTCTTTTATTAGGCAACAGTTTATATTACAAATGGTTGTTAAGCTCTATAAAGACAAACAAAAGAACCAAAAGACTCCAAATAATGTCTATTTCAAGTTTTCTAAAGCCCTCCAGATACAGTAGCTTTGTGTGAGGAAATAATAATTAATAATTATTTTTTTTTAAATCCGAAAACTCTTCCTGTAAGACTTGACCATTTGCAACCAATTTAATTCACACACTGGGTACCCACCAAGCAATTTTTCATTTAAAAGACGTCTAATAGTCGTGCAAACACAGCTCAGATGTCTCGGCTAAAACAAGGCAAATTTTGGGCTGTCAGTGAAAATTTTATAGACGTCTAACCATAACCCAAGAATAAATGAAATAAAATAAATGAAACCAAACACCTTTTAATCATTCTTGACCTTGCAAACATAATGGAATATCATAGATCTCACAAGTAATTTTGACATGCAATTTCTGTGTAATCAAATTTAAGTTTATTTTGGCTAGAAGTGGGTTACTTCTAGCTGGACTATATCGGGTCTGTTGGTAACCTAGACTGTGAAATGACGGCTATTGCTTGCTGGTTAGAGTTCATTTTAATCAGAGAAATGCAATTATGTTATACTATATTTTCCTACAGTATGTCAGTCTACTATATAAATAAGACTTTTATAGGTTAGTTTCCCAGAAACAAGTAAACACAAATATTTGAATGTTTGATTGACTGTCAACCAATGGACTATCAGTGTTGCTCTTTTCAAGATATTTTTCACCTATAACCATTGAGCGGTTCGGACATCATTGAAGTTACTATAGGTACTCATTATAATCCGCAGGAAACAGGAACATTGTGTCCAAGCAGAAGCATCTCATGTTAAAAGCCACCAGCTGGGCTGTTAAGTTCAGTCTGACAAAACAAAACAGTCCGAGCTGAGCGTATTGAGGACATGAAAGACTTTATTTTTTAAGCGGATCTGAAACGACCTCGCAGAGGTCAGGGGAGCGCGGGGTCTGATCTCCTGGGAGAAAGACACACTTCTTCAGTTCACTAAAATGCCAGCAGGAAACTTTCTAGTTAAGTGATGCTTGCTTTGTTTAGGAGACTGATATGGTGGAACCATTGTGGGTAATGTGTAATATGCTTGGTATAGGTTTCTGGTCAAGAAAATTGAGTTTTGGGAAAGAGACATTAGAAAGTGTACTTAAAGGAGTAGTCCAATTTAAAGATGGGGCCCATTGACTTACCATAGTATTTTATTCCTACTATGAAAAGTCAATGGACCCCATTTTTAAAGTGGACTACTCCTTTAATAAGTTCATCAACATTGTTCTGTATTCAATTGATAAGAATTGAAAACAATTAGTGCGTTTGCTAGACACTTTTATACAAAGTGACCAGTGCATTTAAGTTAATGCATTTTATTAGTATGTGGATACTCATGACCTTTGCACTGTTAAAGGGATAGTTCACCCAAAAATGAAAATTCATAATTTTCTCATCCTCATTTTGTTTTAAACCTGTATTTCATTTTTCTGATGAACACAAAAGAAGATATTTTGAGAAATGATGGTAAACACACAGCATATAGGGCCCTATTTTAACGATCTAAGCACATTGTCTAAAGCGCAAAGTGCACGGTCTAAATGGACATGTCCGATGCCACTTTTGCTAATTTAACGACAAAAAAATGGTTTGTGCACCGAGTGCATGGTCGAAAAGGGTTGTTCCTATTCTCCTAATGAGTAATGGGTGTGTTTTGGGCATAACGTGCAGTAAACCAATGAGAGTCTCAGCTCTGATCCCCTTTAAAAGCCAGTTGCGCTGGCGCTATGTCTAATCCCTATTTAGATGACGGACTTTGTAAACTGAAAAACTAAGCGGAGGAAGAAGATCCCCAGTTTAAGAATAATGTAAAAAAAAATTCGTTTTCATTTTTATTGATTTTTTTGTTGTTGTTGATTAAAACCTTTAAAAGCCTTTTTCTTTCAGTCATAGAAGTACAAATATCAGGCTTTAAATTGCTGTAAATGTATTGATATCCTTCATAATCATTGTAATCTCATAAAATAATTAGCAAATATGCAAGAAAAGGTTTGTACTCTAAAAATACAAACAAGAGAAAAAGAATTTACAAACGTGCAGAGAGTCGAAGCGTTTCAGCACTCGGACAGCGCCATGTTTTTTTTTTTTTAAAAGCATTACTTAAAAAAGTCATCATGTACAATAAATCCGTAGGGTAGCATTTAAAAAACATTTAAAAATAGATGCATGTTTAAAGCAAAGCATTTATTTACTTACCAGGCTGCAGGTGAAGCAGCTCTTTATGCCTTTTAGGGGCTGTCCACACGGAGACGCGAATCACTGTATACGCATAAATTTGTTATCGTATTGGCGTTTCATCCACACGGATCCTGCGATTTCAGAGAGTGAAACCGCTATTTTTTGAAACCTGGTCCTAAAGTGGATAAATCTGAAACCGACACCCTTGCGGTTTCGTCTGTACAGCCAATCCGTATATTTTGTGTAGCGAAAACGTCATCACATCACGTGTCGGAAGCGTCACACGTAACAGCAACAACAATAACGGCGGATTACGTGATTGTGTTCGTGCTACAGAAGCTACTAAAGCCTACTAGCTTTATTACAGCAAAATCTATTGCGTCTATGCAATTGTGGTGACCAACAAGCGATAATGGACAACACCATACGTTGGCTATGCGCATGCTCAAAGTCTTCTTCTCCGTGTATAGTGTATATCTGTGGCAGAATTACAGCGCCCCATACTGGTCCAGCATATATACTACACCGCTTTCAGTCGGTTTCAGTGGTTTCGTGTTTACGGATTATTTTTTTAGAGCAAGGAAAAAAAATGATCGGATAGGGAATGCACCGGCTTCGTGTGGATATAGCCTTAAAGTCTCATAATTAGTTCTCATTTATGTCCAAGAGACTCAATAATAATCTTTTACATTTCAATCCTTAAATCTTTCATATTTAAAAGCGTTTGTGCTGCTGCGCATTCATGTATGTGATAAGCAAACCCGCGTTGTCATCCCGTTTATAAATGCATATTACTAACGCGCTCTTTAAATAACAAAAAACATATTGCGCCATTGACTTTAGAGCAGGTTTTTGTTGGTCAATGGCGTAGTCTATTTTAGTTGCCCTAAAAATTGCAATGGGTCAACAGTGTGCCTGAACACACCTCGTTTTCAGACCATGGGCGCAAAAGGGGGCGCAAATGCATTTGCTATTTAAACAACGTGACGCTAAACGTAAAAATGATAATTGCTCCGGGTTGAAACTAACAAAAGACACTTGCGTCGCGTGTACCGGGTGTATGATAGAGCCCTTAGTGTCCATTGACTTCCATAGTAGGAATAAAAAACATGATGGAATTCAATGGGTACCGTCAACTGTGTGCTTTCCATCATTTATCAAAATATCTTATTTTGTGTTCATAAGAAAAAAGAAATTTAAACAGGTTTGTAAAAACATGAGGATGAGTAAATGATGACAGACTTTTCATTTTTGGGTGAACTATCCCTTTAACACATTGCTTTTCCAGCCGAACAACAGGGACACCTTTCCTATTACATAATATTACTATTACAATAACTATTTCCTATTACATGCTTCTTGCTAGTACTCCAAAAAATATTCCTAGAAAGTTTTTGCATGAGTTTAGAAATCATAATTTGGACGTGATGTTCATTTAAGTGTACAGAATGAAACTTGTCTAAACTTGTGACAGCAGCAGAAAGCTTGTTTAGTGCTACTGTAGATTAACAAAATGAGGAGAACATGATGCACTTTTAATGTATAATTTATGTGTATTTATCATTCACATACAGTCACAGAAAATTACAATTCCTATATATATAATGAGTTCCTATATGAACTCATTATATATTTAATTTACTCAATTATTTAAAAAATAATAAACAAATGTAAAATATTGTTTTGGGGCATAACCCATTTGGCAAGTCACAGTTTTTGCACATACATTTTATCTACAAAATTTTTCATTTGAGTTTTTCCAGGTTTTTTGTATTGATTCATTTTGACACACCCAATGGATGCATGTTTGAACTTACAACTTTTATAGGTGGCTTTATTATCCACATTCCTCCAGAAAGATTAGTGGCAGGTGAAAAAGAAAAACAGGAATAAAAGCTGGGTCCTTTTTGCCAGGAAGAGAATGTTCTCAATGTCTTAAGTACTTAAAAGGCTTATCAGAACATGAATGTCAATGCTGTAATAAGTACAGCCCTCCTGTTAAAATAACTCATGACTTACCAGGCATTTACAGTACATGACTTAGTCTACACATGTATCACACTGTATGTTTCTTGATTCTACAGTCTAAAAAATGCCGGGCGTTGGGTCAAAACTCATTCCCCGCCAGCCATTTTTTTGATAAGTTGCCCGCCAGCAATTTTTTAGATTTTCACAAAAGTTTCACAAAATGCCTTTCAGGAAAATTTTCTTCTAACAATAGGTATATTACATTTAATCATCTCTCTTTATCAGATAAAAAATGAAGCTTTTTGTCTTTATTCAGGACCACAGCTACCTCAATAGCAAGAAAAGGACGTCTAAGAGACATACCAGGGACATCCCTTTTGTAAAGCTTCTGAACATTTCCATCACCCTCTCCCCGTACCTGAGCGTAGATTCCCAGCAGTTCCAAACATCCATGCAAGAAGGCATTGAAGATTACTGGCTGAGCCTGCCGTCGGGTCCACAGGGTCGACTGGTAAAACACTTGACATGTTTTTCACTAGTCGTCTGCAACAGTATCTGTGCATTGATTTGTTTGTCTTTCAGGTGCCTCTGTTGACCCAGTGGAAAGGAAAATACAGTGTGAAGCTCAACATCACCAACCCAAAAGCCACTCATTGGTTTCTGGACAATGTAGACATCTTGCATAGCCATTTGGGTATGGAGTATGTCATACTGGAAGGCGGCGAGGGAAACCCTTTTGAGGAACAGGCACTACGCTCCCCTCTTGCACTGGTTGGGGACGAGTACATCGGGCTCCTTGCTCAACTTGCAGAAAGGATAGGGGACAATACTATTGTGACCTCAGGAACAAGGTATTAGATTGAATGCTGTACATCATGTTATTCGCCTGCTGCGAATTTTCAAAAAATGATTGCGAAGCTTTCACGCTAAACAATTTTGATTTTGGGTGGCCCCATGATGCAGCACTGCTACAGTATATAAGTAATATCTGCTGTTGGGCTATTATGTAGCCAACACAGTGCGTGGCAATTCCTACGTATTTTACAAGATGGCTAATGACTAAATTTGTAGTTTTTGTATGATTTGCTTACACCCCTGTGATGTTGGGTTTAGCAGGAGGGTTAAGGGTAGGGTGTTATTATTGTTTTTTGTTTTTGTTTTTTTAAACTTACATTATTATGGAGCCCCTAAGGAGACATGGAGCAATAATTAAATAAAGTTTAGTTTCACGTGCGCACGTGAAACTATCGCGTGCGCACGTGAATCTATCGCGTGCGCACGCAAAAGTTTCACGTGAGCACGCAAAACTAAACTTAAAAAATAGATTCTGTGTTCCGGTATTCGCAAGTGTTCCTGTGTTAGGTTTTGGGTTTGATTCCCAGGAAACACATGTATAGTATAAATTTTAATGTATAGTTTAGGGCTGCAACTAACAATTTTTTATAATCAATTAAGCAGACAATTATTATCATTATAATTATTATTTTAAACCAAAAACGATGAATGAGACGACGGTAATTATTATTTATTTATTTCAATTAATAGGACAATTTTTTTCTATTAATTTGACAGTTTTTTATTATTATTAATTTATTTTTATTTCAATTAAATGGATGATCTTTATAATTATTATAATTATTATTTTATTTTATTTATTTTATTTTATTATTTTCGATTATTCAAACAATTATTTGCAGTATTATTATTAATATATATAACTTCTTTATTTTAATTTTATTTATTTATTATTTATTTATTATATATTTCGATTAATTGGGCGATTTTTTTTTATTAATCTGACGATGACCCCCCTACCCAACAAACCTGACAACCCTGACAACCCCCCGACATTAATAGAAAATATTTATTTATTTTCAAATAATCAGACAATTATTTGCGATATTATTATTATTACTTTTTTAATTAATTGTATTTATTTATGGACTGTATTATATATTTCGATTAATTGGGCAATTTTTTTTTTTTTTTGATTAATCTGACGACGACCCCCCCTACCCAACATCCAACCAACAATTTTATTTACTTATTTATTATATGTTTTGATTAATTAGGCCATTTTTTTTATCTGAAATAACCCGGCCCCCTATGGAAGGTTTTTTTGGTCTTTTTTAAATTAATTAATTAAATTATAAAATAATTAATTAAATGATAAAATAAAAATAAAATTGCAAAATATGTCCCAAATTTGAAAATTAAATGCTAAAATAAAAATTAAAACATTATTTCATTTTCATTTTTAACGTGATGAAGCATCATTCCGGCCAAATTAAAAAATAAAATTAAATTGATGATTTGACATTTCATTTTCAATATAATCTTGAGTCAAGAGTGACAATATTAAAATAAAAAGGCAAGCTTGAAAAGGAATCTGTAAATAAATTTTTTTAAAGGCTTTTTATTCATGCCCAAGCAATAATAGGGACAAAATTAAAATGTAAAGTTCAGTTTTAATTTTATGTTCTCTTTAAATTATTTGTTTTCATTTTCTTTTTCTTTTTCGTTTTCATTTTCATTTCAACTTGTATGCAAATTCAATGTTAATCAATGGGTGGCGTTTACTTGCTTAAAAAAAAGGGGATTGGCTGAAGCAGCGTTGCCAACTCAGCGACTGTGTTGCTAAAATAGCGACTTTATTGCTACATCTAGCGACTTTTAGGCCCATTTAGACAAACTTAGCGAATGTTTGGATGAATGTTAGCTTCACATCTGTACAGATAGGCTACTGTACGCTTGTACTGGCCCACGAGTGCCGGGTGGCGCTGTCCCGGTGAAATGTGCGTCTGGTGTCTCTGTGCATGGAGCTGGGCAGTGTTGGAGCTGACGCGTGGATGGGATTCGCGTACATTGTTTACATTTCAAAGGAGGAACAAACAATAAAAAGTGGCTGGTCCGCTGATATGTGCGTATTTTCACACATCTGGTCCGGTGAGGCGTCAGTTTAACGAGCTGATACACCGACCAGTCACTTACTTTTAAATGAACATTATCTGTTTATTTAGCCTATGTGTTGTCTGTACAAGTATCAGAACTTGCGTCCTCTGTGAAATGCGAGTCTCTCGGAGTCTTCTGTGTACACTGCACTGGACACAACATACAGTTCTTCTGACCATAGCTGAAGCATGGAAGACGAGCTACGCACATAAGGGCTGTGACGATATCACAGTAATACTGCATCACTGCTGTAATAAGATGCCAGCTGCGGTGATGTCACGGCCGCAACCTTATAAAGCGCGTCATGCCCAAGTGCTCTGATTTCTTGAACTGTACCAACTCACTCCCTGGTTTTAAACCCCTCCTCTCATTCAAGGAGAAGCACTGTGCTGGTGATGATAATGCCAGCATAATAATAATTTAAAACTATAATGGGCAAACATGACAACTATCGTTATGAAGGCAGGAGCGCGTATACTGACAGCACAACTCGTTATTTGGTTGAATGCTGTGCTTATATCTGGAGCTACTGTAAGCGAATTTCTGAAAGCAATGATTGGAGAGTATCCATAAGTTTTGCGCAGTTATTTACGTAATGATGCAATTGTCGATTTCGTTTTGTATCCACTTTGAGAAAATCTAATTAAACATACTAACAATAATAACATTAAATAATATTTATTTTCTATATCTTTTGAGTTTAATATCAATTATGGAACAGTTTTTGTCATTGTTTGTAACCCATTTTTTGTACAATAAATTATTAAAAGTTGCAACATGTTTGAAGAAGTGTGTTTCTATTCACGGAGAGTTTACCGAAAATGAATGTCTAAAGAAATAGGAATCAGGTTTTGCACAACTCATCAGAAACAATCTTAAACTCTGCATGTTCTTTCTGCAGGTTTTCAGGTTGTTATTCTATGAAATGTATTGTATAAAATGGGTTATAAACGATGACATAAAAGGTCTATAAATCATTGTATATTCAAAAGATATAAAAAACAAAAGTTAACATATAGAAATACATATTATTTCACATTGTTATTGCTAATATAATTTGTTGTTTTAATAATATGGGGTGGGTTGTTGTGCTAACAGTCTAACCGCGTGATTCTGTTGCTTCTTCACCACGGTAAAATAAAATCCCGTACGGTCACAGCCCTACTCACAAATCAGCGTTACAAATGAGGACCACTTACAAATACCACAAAGGCTGAAGGTCTGCTCTGCCAGTGTGCCCGCTGCAAAAGTAAGTGACTGGTCACTGTATGTCCATTTTCATGAAATGCATACAAATAACACGCAGTGTGATTATAGTGCTATATATACGCCAATTTTGCGAGCATATGATACTCCAGTCCTAAACGGATTTTGGCATAATTATGTATTGCACAATAATCACACTGTGCTATGTGTATGCATTTGATGAGAATGGCTGACGCCTCACCGGATCAGATGTGTGAAAATACGCACATATATAACAGCGGACCAGCCACTTTTTATTGTTTGTTCCTCCTTTCAAATGTAAACAATGAACGCGAATCTCATCCACGCGTCAGCTCCTACACTGCCCAGCTTCATGCACAGAGACACCAGACGCACATTTCACCGGGACAGCGCCACCCGGCACTCGTTGGCCAGAACAAGCGACACAGTACCCTATCTGTACAGATGTAAAGCTAAGATTCATCCAAACATTCGCTAAGTTTGTCTAAATGGGCCTAAAAGTCGCTAGATGTAGCAATAAAGTCCCTATTTTAGCAACACAGTCGCTGAGTTGGCAACGCAGCGTTAGCCAATCCCCTTTTTTGAGCAAGTAAATAAACGCCACCCACTGATTAACATTAAATTTGCATACAAGTTGAAAATGAAAATGAAAACGAAAAAGAAAATGAAAACAAATAATTTAAAGAGAACATAAAATTAAAACTGAACTTTACATTTTAATTTTGTCCCAATTATTGCTTGGGTATGAATAAAAACCCTTTTAAAAATGTTTTTACAGATTCCTTTTCAAGCTTGATTTTTTATTTTAATATTGTCAGTCTTGACTCAAGATTATATTGAAAATGAAATGTCAAATCATCAATTTAATTTTCTTTTTTAATTTGGCCGGAATGATGCTTCATCACATTAAAAATGAAAATGAAATAATTTAATATAATGTTTTAATTTTTATTTTAGCATTTAATTTTCAAATTTGGGACATATTTTGCGATTTTATTTTTTATTTTATAATTTAATTAATTATTTTATAATTTAATTAATTAATTTAAAAAAGACCAAAAAAACCTTCCATAGGCCCCCACTCCCAGATAATTCGACTAATAGGATAAAACCTTGAATATCTACTGACTTTTATTTAATTATTCATAAATTAAAAATGCGTTTTTAGTAATATAGTATTCAAATATTTAATAAAACCTCATAAAAGCATATTGATCATTTACTTAAATTAAGTTTGAGAATGATAATAATTTTTATTGATTAAGATTTTGTCACTATTTCAGAACGAGCTGTACAGCCAGCTTACATTATGTCTTGTGTTTAAAAAAGTGCAGAATAATTATGAATAATAAAATGACTTTTAAAATTTGAATACACACACATGCAGTGTAAAACAGGCGTCATCATGAAATTGCGATTGATGTGGTTGCTTGTCATCGGCAGTCTCTTCAATAGCTCAGTATAACGTTTACTGTGACAGCTCTACTTACCAACCTCTCACTTCTCTCTAATTTTAGTTAATGGATAGTGTTAGGGTTAGGACTTGACAACAATTTGACAACTATTTGGCAACACTTTAGTTCCAGGTGCATATCCTACTTGTCAAAATCACAGCCACCAATTGCAACACTATTACTATTACTATTTTGGGAGCAATTAAAATACTTTGGACAGACATGGAACATAAACTTGATCTTTGCCATATGTAATGAACACAAACACAAATTTGTATCTGACCTGTCAAGGCTCAAGAATTGATCTTGTCTGCATCAAGATACAATATGCACATAGTGAATTTAATAACGTAAAAAATTCTGAACAAGCAACAAATTTCCAGTTCTTCCATCCACGCTGACCGCTACTGTATTTAGTCCTAAAAGTACAGTTGGTTCTCACCAAATGCTATCCCATCACTACAGCAACTGACGTAAAGCAGATAATGATTTTTGTCAAAACAAACAGATCCGATTTCATCAAATCTGAATTGTGTACAGTGTAAACAAAGCCAAAGTGTCCATTTATAATGATGGGAAGCGTCTTCATCACAGACATGTTGAAGGCGATCTGAACTGCATTTGAACCGCACTATTTCCATTACACAGGTCCAGCCACAAGCCGCTGTTCATCCATATGAGTGCACTGCAGTCCGACTGGAGTTACTCGGGCCTCAAGGGCATCATTCCATCCCTACTGCATCACAGTCTTTTGGGATATAATTTCTTCATTCCTGATGCAGTAGGTAATACCTGCCTACACACATGCACACACTTGTACGCACTTCTTTCATCTTTTGCAAAGATGCATAACATAGATAGATAGATAGATATTTACAATGCATTTATTTAAAGGGGACATGTCACAAACATTTTTTAAGATGTCAAATAAATCTTTGGTGTCCCCAGAGTACACATGTAAAGTTTTAGATCAAAATACCATATAATTTATTATAACATGTTAAAATTGACACTTTGTAGGTGTGAGCAAAAATCTGCCGTTTTGGGTTTGTCCTTAAAAATGCAAATGAGCAAACACTGATCACAATGATGGTGGTTTGTTGCAATTTAAACTCAATTGTGCTGTGAATAATTTCTCTCTCTCTCTTTTTTTTCTCTCTGCACTAAATGGCAGTGCTGTGATTGGATAGTGCAGATTAAGGGGCGGTATTGTTATAATAAGAGTTCCTTATGACATCATAAGGAGAGACAAATTTTACTTAATTTTCACGTCCTTGCAGAGAATGATTTACCAAAACTAAGTTACTGGGTTGATCTTTTTCACATTTCCTGGGTTGATAGAAGCACTGGGGACCAAATCATAGCACTTAAACATGGAAAAAGTCAGATTGTCATGCCATGGCTCCTTTAAAATACCCATGTATTTCTTAACATTAGTTAAAGGTGCAGTACGTAAATTTTAGCGGCATCTAGTGGTGAGGTTGCAAATTGCAAGCAATGGCTCAGTTCACTGTTCACCCCTCGCTTTTGAAACGCATAGAGAAGCTACGGTAGCCGCCACCGGACAAACATGTCATCGTTGGAGACGACTTAAAAAAAGCTTGTTCGTTAAGGGCTTCTGTAGAAACATGGCGGCACAAAATGGCGACTTCCATGTAAGGGGACCCTCGGTGTATGTAGATAAAAACGTCTCATTCTAAGGTAATAAAAACATAACGGTTCATTATATACACAACTGATAATATAGTTTTGTAAATTATTTTAAGAAATTCTTATAAAAATTACACACTGCACCTTTAATGCATTAGCGAACATAAAATAACAATTTACAATACTACAGCATTTATTGGTTCATGTTAATTTTAGCATTTACTAATACATTTTAAATCTTAGTTAATTTATTGAAATGCATAAAATAATTGTTTAATTACTGCAATACTATAATTATAAAATTTAGTGTATTTTATTTTATATTGTATTTTATGGTAAAAAAAATACAGTCAAAAAATACTCAAAAAGTAAACATGCAAACCCATTGTGGGGAAATAGGTTTCATGTTCATGAAAATGATATTAGAAAACAATTTGGTACACAGCAATAAACAGCTTTACACAATATACACTGTTATGGATTGTACAAAGCCAGTAACACAGCTGTCACACAGGAGGATCACTCTCTGTCGAACCGGTTGAAGACGAAGAGCTTTTTGTCCGCTGGCTGGGGATTGTGGCTTTCCTTCCTGTCATCAGCTTCCAGACACCTCCATGGGCCTTTGAGAATGAATGGGTGAGTGACACCAGATCAGATATCACTTGAGCCAGCCTGATCTCACGAGAATTCGTACATATTTTACGAGTTGGCTATGAATTCATACTAATATTAGCCAACTCTTAAAATATGTACGAATTCTAGTGAGATAGCCTTGGTTGAGCTATAATAACTTGATCAATATACTGATCACGTAGTGAAAATTTATTTAATTAATTTAACCGTTAACATTGTCTCACATGTTGCTAATAAAAATCACTTTGGAGAAAAAGATGAAGGAAATTGTGACCCTGTCTGTGAATTTAAAGTCTCATAATCTGATGATGAGATGAGGAGCATCAAAGTTTAATTTCACTCATCGATTTTAATCTTTGTCATGACCTTACTCAGTCAATATTCAATATATCAAGGTTATATTTTCACAGAATGTATTTTACATAGGATGATTTTAAAATTATGATTATAAAAAATAGACTTTAGCTCTGTTTTTACAGGAAGGGTTACAATTTTACATACACATGGACTGGAAATTTTATTAACCAAGATCAATGCTTCACAAATGGAAGTTCACAATTTATTACGATGGGGCATACACAACTAATCATTTGCAAAATAAAAGTTTTTTAACATCATATACCAGCCTGATCTCACGAGAAAGTTGACATATTTTATGAGTTGGCTAATTTGTATCAATTCATACGAAGTTAACCATGCAAATCATATCACGAAAAAACAACAACAACGAAAGCAAACCCCAGGGGTCAAGGCAAATCATACAAAAGCGTACAAATGTCGTCATATAAATTAATACAAATTAGCCAACTCATAAATATGTAAGAATTCTCGTGAGATAGCGTTGCATATACAGTACAGTATGTGTCTGTACTGTGTATAATAATTATGCATATTTAAATACACACACATCCATGAATATATATACTTTTTTGTTTATATTTAATTTATATTATATAAAAATAGAAATACTTAATTTATAATTATATATTTTTAAAATTATTGACAATAAATAAATGTGCTTGTCAATTTACTGGTAATTTTACTTTTTGTATTGCCCCCCAAAAAGCATTTCTTAAATTGCTGGTTGTTATGAAAATGAGATGTTGTGCCTGCTCTGTAAAATGTATAGTAATAAAGCATAAAGTTAAAACAAACTTTTTTTGCAAATCAATTCATCCTATTTTGAGTTTTGGCTTGTGAAGAGATCAGTGCTTTAAGTGGCCCAAAAGAAGTGCCGGTACTCTATTTTTCTTTCTTTTTTTTTTTTTTTGCTGACTGGACTTCTATATTGAAGGGGTTTTATATTCAGCAGTCAACAGACGACCTTGTAAAAAATAATAAATCCTTATATAAGTTTGTTGATTTGCTTGAGCTAGAAATAGCTATTGAACATACATAAAATGTGCAAAAGGTAGATATATAAGTAAAATTTTCAGCATGGTCAAATGCTAAAACTAGTTGTTCAGATAGAAAAAGCTTAAAAACTAAAATTTTAAAATGACACCAAGACCATGTCTATGGGTTCAAGAAAAACAAAATACTGGCAAGAAAGTCGTCACTTTATTTTTTCCCATTGTTTTCCATTTTGCGGGTGGTAAACTACTGTGTCCGTCGTTCAAATTCATTGAAATTTCGTTGGGCAGTGTCCCAAACCAAAATGGGCACTAAGGGGGGTACTATTAGTATGGTTTTAATAAAGTATTATAAATATTATGTGTTATATTACTACCATCAACTTAGACAAGTGATTATAATGGGAAATATAATAACAAGAATTAAAGTGTGACAAAAAAATATTCAATATGATTTACCTGCTGGCTTGATGGATCTTTGAATCCATGTTTGCAATGTTGAACTGCCTTTAGAAGCAGCCTCCCTTTCCGTTCTCTGTCTTTATTTTGTGAAGGCATTTGTGTTTTTTGTATTTTTTGCCTACAAAGTGTTCCAACAACAGCAAATTTAGTGTTTATAATAACTTACATCTGATCGGGAACATTAAATCCATTGATAATAGTAAGAATGTGGATATTTTTGTTGTTTGCTTGCTAAGTTGTTAGCACTTTTACATTTTACAAATACATAAACAAACTTCCAAATGAGTAATTCTGCGGTTTAACAGCTGATATAATGTAATCAATCTACCTGTTAATGCAACGAACTTCAGAAACTGTCGTCCAGCAGAGAGTGCACACAGAGATGCTGCGGAGCGGGCGGGAAAACACGAAGTGGATTAGCGGAATCAGTGGATGTTTAGCGATCTTTAGGATGTTTTTATAGATCACAACCTTTGCGTGCGAAATTACGGAGGATAAAATACGGGAGATTTAAGGGAAAATACTAATACGGGAGGACGGCGGGAAAGAAGGGTAAAATACGTGACTTTCCCGGCCAAAACGGGATACTTGACGGGTATGGTGAGTCACACCTCTCCACACCATGTTGAGGCTGACTGACAGCAAAGGCGACGCATGCGCTTTTAACTTGTAAACTCAAGGGTGTATGGGTAATGTAGTCTCTGCTCTCGGTGGGACGAATTAGGAAGTGTACATTGTGAAGAGCACTCTGAAAAGCGGCCGCCCAGCCAAAGGATTAAAACCTCTTATTTAAACAGATGTGCAAATGAGCGTTCCGGTACGCTAAAAGCACGTTCTGGGCTCAGGGAGAGGTGGTGGTACGCTCAAGAGCTATTTTTAGAAGTGGCGGTACTGAGTACCGGCGCGTTCCGGCCCACTTAAAGCACTGGAAGAGATGATATAACTTATAAAATCAAGTTGAAATTGTTTAACCTTATTTTTAAAGTTAAAGTTACATAATGTAAAATTACAGATTTTTTTTATTTGTGTATGACGGAAAATTTCTGTAATTTATTGTTTCCATTATTTTACAGCATCATACCCCAGTAGCTGTAATTTTACAGTTTTTTTACAGATTTTATTTTAATATAAAATTACAGAAAAAACTGTATTGTGTATCACAGAAAATGTCTGTAATTTATTGTGCCCGTTATTTTACAGCATTTTTTCAGCACCCCAGTAGCCGTAATTTTACAGTTTTTTTACAGATTTTATTTTTATATAAAATTACAGAAAAAACTGTTTTGTGTATCACAGAAAATTTCTGTAATTTATTGTGCCCGTTATTTTACGGTAATTTTACGTTAGCAAATCTGCCGTTTTTTTACGGACTTTTTTACAATGTATATTTTGATCTGACAAAAATGTGTTGTCCCATCTGCTTTTTGGGAATTGCACTCTTACGCTAATTTACCTTGTTTAGTAAATCAGTTTTTTATGATAGTCTTGCCCTCTGCATTAGGTATCAAGCCAAAGTGCTCATTGTGGCATATATGTACTGTATGTCGATGGGCATGGCTTGCAATGGGCACTGCCTCCATTACATGACCCAATGTATGTCTCCCACTAAACTGATGTAAACCTGTGTCTTTTAAACAACTCAGAACTTGTTAAAACATGGATTAAGAAGAAACATAACATTAGAAATATAATATTCATTCACACCATGGAGCATCATGGGAATGCCCTCTTCAAAATACTTTCTAAATAAACGACAAAATATCTTGTCTCATGCATTGATATGTTTAAGCCCTTAGAGTCCTCAGGTGGTTATTTTTCTTGCGTTTCAGGGTGTAATTGCTTGGCTTTTCCCCAACGTCACCTGTGGTTAAGGGTCCATCTGGTCTGCATTAGCGTCTCCTTCAAATTTATGACTCTCGATAATAATGAAAACCACTGCAGCAGAAATTATAATGAATCGCCAAATAAGAGGAAAAGAACATTTCCAGAGACAATTAAAGGTTTCGTTTATAATTAGCGGTGCTTGGTAAAGCAAACACCACTATTACTAGCGGTCAAAGTTGTTATATTTTCCACCCGTAATTTTGGTGCAAAAATCCCACAATGCTACAACCATGAATAATAATTTTGTGACTGAGTAGGTGTGCTATTATTTCTCCAAGCTATACAATTGTTTACCAAAGGGAGATTAAATGGATGGAAAAAGGGACCGTAAACGTATACAAAGTTCAGATCATAGTGACTTGGACTATTTTTGCCGAGGGCATTGAGTAACCACCTAATGAGCTGGCACTTATTCACAACACCTTATCAACCTCCAAAAACACCAGCAACACCCTAGAAATCACACTCCAGAAATTACGCCTAACCAGTAAATCAGCAAATACTGGGAAAGTTGTAAGATGAAGTTTTTAACATAGTGGTGGTGAGATAGATTTGCAAAGCATCCTCTTTGGAAAGGTTGAAATATAGTTGAATTTATAGTCTAAAATAGGTGGTGGTCAGTGTAAAGTACTATAGGTATGTGTACGAGTTTGATCCGATTCAGTAGAAATTTAGAACTGTATGACTTTTATTGAAACAATTAACGTTACACTGCAAAAAAATTCTTTTCAAGAAAAAAATTCTTATTTATAAGTCTAGTTTTTAAACCAAAAATATCAAATTTAGGTGATTTTGTGCATAAAACAAGCCAAAAAAAAAATATGCAATGGGGTAAGCAAATTTTCTTGGTTTTTTCTTGAATTTAGTGTTAAAGAAAAAATTGTACGATTTTTTTGCTTACCCCATTGGCAGATTTTTTTGCTTGTTTTATTGCACAAAATCACTTAAATTTGATATTTTTGGTGTAAAAACTAGACTTATTTTCTTAGGTCGTTTGGCTCATCAAGAAAAAGTTCTTAATTTAAGAATTTTTAGATGTTTTTACTGAAAACAAGACAATTATTTTCTAAATTAGTATTTTTGTCTTGTGTTCAGTAGAAATATCTAAAAATTCTCAAATTAAAAGATGTATTTTCTTGATGATTTAAAAAATTATACCATTAAAGTCAATTAAAGTCACAAGCAAAAATATCTGCCAATGGGGTGAGAATTTTTTTCTTGAATTAAGTGTTTAAGAAAAAATCTTATTTCAAGATTTTTTCTCCCCCCCATTGGCAGATATTTTTGCCTTTTTTAAACACTAATTCGCTTAAATTGTATATTTTTTGTCTAAAAACTAAACTTATTTTCTTAGGTAATTTTGCTCATCAAGAAAAAGCATCTTGATTTAAGAATTTTTAGATATTTCTACTGAAAGAAAGTCATTTTTGCAGTGTACACTGCAAAAAATGATTTTCAAGAAAAAAATTCTTAGTATTTTTTTCTTGTTTTCAGTAAAAATATCAAAAAAAATTCTAAAATTAAGATGCTTTTTCTTGATGAGCAAGAAAATAAGTCTAGTTTTTAGACCAAAAAGATCAAATTTAAGTGATTTTGTGCAATAAAACAAGCAAAAAAATCTGACAATGGGGTAAGCAAAAAATCATGAAATTTTTTCTTAAACATTAGATGCAAGAAAAATTCAAGAAAAAATTTGCCGATTTTTTTTGCTTGTTTTATGTACAAAATCACTTAAATTTGATATTTTATTTTCTTTGGTCGTTTTGCTCATTAAAAAAACTATTTTTTTATAAATTAAACAAATTTTTTTACTGAAAACAAGACAAAAATACTAAGATTTTTTTTCTTGAAAATCTTTTTTTGCAGTCTATTAGAACATTCATGGTTTTGATCTTGCAATTACCTGGACATTCTTAATCCTCTCACATCAAAAAATATAACCATTAACAATAAAAGTGTTGATCCCATTCAAAGACTTTACTGGCCTTTCTTTTCCACTCTTGATAAGTTTTTGGCATCTGAAGCAGGCGGTATGTGTGTGTGATTATCCACAACCCATTAGAGACTGTTAAATCAATGACTATGTTGAGTCTAAATAGGAGGAAAATAAGAATGGAAGCCACAAGCCTGTTTTCTCCATTTAAAATTAGGTTGAACTCGGGCAGTTTTTCAAAATTGATCTCACGAAATGTTTCTTTTTTTCATCCAGAGGATACATTTTTATGAATGTGGTTTTGCTTTGTTTCCATCACCAGAGACTGGTCGGATGTTAACTGAAGGATGTGACCTCTCAAGGAATGTTAGATGAGAACAGTGTTGAACAATAACGCCAAAACCTCACATGGCAACTTTTATTAAGCATTTCTAATCGTTTTAACTTTCGTCTAGGTCCTAAACATCACCAGATTCTACATTACCAAGCACCATGACTTTGTAGTTCCTCTGATACTGAAATATGCAGACGAATGGCAAACTAATGGAACCCCCATCTACAGACCACTATGGTGGCTTAGCCCAGACGACCCAATTACATTCACCATTGATGATGAGTTCCTTATAGGAGATGAGGTAAGATTCTTCTAAGAAAGGTATAACATAAGTACTAATTTTACCAACATATGGAGTAACGTATGGCAAGGGTTACCATGATTGATGATCACCAAACAGAACATGTTTCTTAAGTATCATAAACCTATCCTAATCTGGAGGTCCTAACCGTATCCCATACTACTTATAATAAGATGGGAATTGTTGTTGAATAAGATGTTAACCTCTGGCAAAGAGTTCAAACAACCTTTTGGTTACTGCTAGAATGTAAAAAATATGGACTCAGTGTCCGTGATGTCACCCATAGGTTTGTGAAGAGGTTTTTTGAAGACAATAGTTTGCAGGGCTTGCCATCGCCATCTTAGCATCATGTCACTGTGCGACTTGCGGATAACTGGAAATGGGTAAAGAGGCGGGACATGGGTGAAGCTGAGGTGGCTGGTTGCTGAAACCAAACCCGCCTAGCTCGACTCTAGACAGCAGTGGCAGTTCATCCGTCACTCAAGTGGCCACGCCCTTAATTACGCAGAATTTTAAGGCTTAAATGGATAGTTCAGCCAAAAATGATATTAAACCCATGATTTACTCACCCCCATGCTGTCCGAGTTGCATGTCCATCGTTTTTCAGACAAACACATTTTCGGATATTTTAGAAAATGTTTTAGATCTTTCAATTGATTAAATGTAATGTTATGGGGTCCATGACCTTCAAGTCCAAAAAAGTGCGTCCATCCTTCACAAAATAAATCCAAACGGCTCCAGGATGATAAACAAAGGTCTTCTGAGGGTAATCCGCGCGGTGTTGTTGTAGAAATATCCATATTTAAAACTTTATTAACGTAATTAACTACCTTCCGGTAGCGCCGCCATCTTAGACTCCTCTGTATTCAGGAGAGAGTATTAGCGTAGTGTACGCCCTTTTCTTAGTGACGTATGACAAATTCGGAGGGCGGGGGCACAGAGCAGCAGCAGAGTAGCCTCCGTACGCTGCGTAAGCTCTCATCCTGAATGCGGACGCGACTAAGATGGCGGCGCTACCGGAGGGTATTTATTTACGTTAATAAAGTTTTAAATATGGATATTTCTACAACAACACCGCGCGGATTACCCTCAGAAGACCTTTGTTTATCATCCTGGAGCCGTTTGGATTTATTTTGTGAAGGATGGACGCACTTTTTTTGGACTTGAAGGTCGTGGACCCCGTAACATTACATTTAATCAACTGAAAGATCTAAAACATTTTCTAAAATATCCGAAAATGTGTTTGTCTGAAAAACGATGGACATATGCAGCTCGGACAGCTTGGGGGTGAGTAAATCATGGGTTTAATATCATTTTTGGCCGAACTATCCCTTTAAAGGCACAAAAGAGGATGTTTCTGCCGACCAAGAATCCAAAAACGGTTACTGAGTTTATCGTCGTTTAAAATGTTAACATACATAAAAAAAGCCAAGCTTATATAAAAAAAATGTAATAAATACATTTTAAAATTGATAGAAGTGCTTTTGCGGGCACCTCACAGACTCGAGGGCACCCTGTTGGAGACCACTGATTAACATCAATGCAGTCAAAATGAAGAATTAATGATACTTCTATTGCTTTTTCAGGTTCTTGTTGCACCTGTGACTGAAAAAGAAGCTTTACGAAGAGACATTTATCTGCCCGCAAGTGACTTTCAGTGGCAGGACACAAAAAATGCTCAAGTGTTTGACGGAGGGACGTTTCTGGAAAGTTACCCTGTTGGCCCCGGGGACGTGCCGGTTTTCGTACGACAACGATCCTGAGGATTATTTTTGTACCATTTTTGAAAATTTCACTTCTTGTGAAATTGCACTTTCCACAAAGACCATTATATGTGTCTCAAGGTGAATTGAGAGTAGATAGAAGATCATTTTACATTTGCACTTTAAAAAGTGATTTATATTTTCTCACGATTTTTACATCTCTCCTGTTTTTCTCTCCAGTTTTGTTTTGTTAATCATGAGCTTCTTGGCTTTATCCTTGGAACGCTGTGGTTTACACTTGATCAATTCTTACGGCCTCCCAAACGTTCACGGTTTCCAACTCTCATGACCTGGAGCTGGAACTCGAACACTTTTTTGCTTAACACAATCAGTGGGATTTTATGATGAAGACGACCAAACAATCACAAAAAATGCTAAATCGTATGAGCAAATATAGACAACAAGGAAAATCCGTTGAGCTACAGTTGAATGAAGACAAAAAAACTCAACTCGGACGGGTTTTTGCTTTAACTTTAATGAATGAGTTTTGTAATGTTTTAAAATGTACCTCAACTTTTCATGATGACTTTTTTTAGGGAAAAAATGTGTGGAATTACAAGAAGCACTTACTGATGGAAATTGAAATGAAGGGGTTTTTAGTAAATACAGCACAATCATTTTTGACAATGAAAGAGAAAACGTTGAGCCATTTGCAAACAAATCATATCTGTACAGTCTTAGCTTTAATGCCACATACTAATTTAAAATAATTGTTTCATAATGATTTTTTGATATTATGTTGATTTTAATGATTTGTTTAGCTTTCTACAATTGATCACATAATACCAGTATTTATACAAGTAGCGATCAAATTGAAATTATAATATTTCAAAGTAGAATTAGCATTTTATATCAATTCTGATTCAGACTAAACGTGATCATTCAGACAACTGCCTTAACGTTACAAATACTTTGAGTACTGTGGACATTTGTGTATTTTGTGCTCACACACTGCAAAAAATGATTTTCAAGAAAAACAATTCTTAGTATTTTTTAGTAAAAATATCTAAAAATTCTTAAATTAAGATGCTTTTTCTTGATGAGCAAGAAAATAAGTCTAGTTTTTAGACCAAAAATATCAAATGTAAGTGATTTTGTGCATAAAACAAGCAAAACAATCTGCCAATAGGGTAAGCAAAAAAATCTTGAACATTTTTCTTAAACACTAAATTCAAGAAATAAATGGTTACCCCATTGACAGATTTTTTTGCTTGTTTTATGTACAAAATTACTTAAATTTGATATTTTTGGTCTAAAAACTAGAATTATTTTCTTGGGTCGTTTTGCTCATCAAGAAAAAGCATCTTAATTTTTTTGATATTTTTACTGAAAACCAAACAAAAATACTAAAAAAATTCTTGAAAATAATTTTTTGCAGTGTTTTTAACAAATTATATAGTTGGTACACTGCAAAAAATTATTTTCAAGAAAAAATGTTCTTAGTATTTTTGTCTTGTTTTCAGTAAAAATATCAAAAAATTCTAAAATTAAGATGCTTTTTCTTGATGAGCAAGAAAATAAGTCTAGTTTTTAGACCAAAAATATCAAATGTAAGTGATTTTGTGCATAAAACAAGCAAAAAAATCTGCCAATGGGGTAAGCAAAAAAATCTTGAAAATTTTTCTTAAAAACTACATTCAAGAAAAAAATTGGTTACCCCATTGTTAGTATTTTTGCTTGTTTTATGTACAAAATTACTTAAATGTGATATTTTTGGTCTAAAAACTAGAATTATTTTCTTGGGTCGTTTTGCTCATCAAGAAAAAGCATCTTAATTTTTTTGATATTTTTACTAAAAACAAAACAAAAATACTAAAAAAAAATCTTGAAAATAATTTTTTGCAGTGTTTTTAACAAATTATATAGTTGGTACACTGCAAAAAATTATTTTCAAGAAAAAAAATTTCTTAGTATTTTTGTCTTGTTTTCAGTAAAATATCTAAAAATTCTTAAATTAAGATGCTTTTTCTTGATGAGCAAGAAAATAAGTCTAGTTTTTAGAACAAAAATATCAAATTTAAGTGATTGTGTGCATAAAACAAGCAAAAAAATCTGCCAATGGGGTAAGCAAAAAAATCGTGAAATTTTTTTTTTAAACATTAAATTCAAGAAAAATTTGCTTACCCCATTGGCAGATTTTTTTGCTTGTTTTATGAAATCACTTACATTTGATATTTTTGGTCTAAAAACTAGACTTATTTTCTTGGGCCGTTTTGCTCATCAAGAAAAAGCATCTTAATTTAAGAATTTTTATATATTTTTACTGAAAACAAGACAAAAATACTGATATTTTTTTTCTTGAAAATAATTTTTTGCAGGGTAGATTTTATTAAGCTGAATCTCACCATTACTAAATCTTTTCGGATAATGCTTCCAGATTTTTTCCTAAAGGAAGACATCGTAAAACTATGTTCTGTTCTGGTTTATGCAGCATAGGATAACGCTCAAATGAATTTTAACAATCTTGTTATGTCGAATTATAATAGTACAATAATGCTGCTACTTTCATTCACTATTGAATCTCTTGTGCCTTGACAAGGAACCTTGAATTGTCAGTCCCTGTGTAAAACACCAAATCACAATTGAGACCGCATGACTCAACAGTGCAGAGAACTTGATCGGTATAACCTGATACTTGTGGCCTACTGGGAATGTCCTCTTAATCCTCACTGTGATTGTGAATGTTTACTGTAACTGCAGGTTTCTCAGGTCAAACATATCAAATCTGAAAGAAAATATGTCTTACTCCCCAGCACAATGTCTTAATCTATTGGATTTTTGATGCTCTTTTCATTTAAAGACACTTTTTTTGGAGACAATTAGTGATGATCTTACATCAGAGTTTTGGGAGCCTTTTTTCCTTGTATTTTATATTAAAATCATGCTATGGCAGATATACTGAAATGTTCCCTGCTGAGGAACTTTACATTGTTTTTTTACCTTAGACTTCAGGTGTCTCAAGCCAATCATCAGTATGCATACATCAGTGCCTTTCAACTTTTTATCTTCTGTAAATCTGCAAAATAGATATGTCAATCTGTAATAAAGTTTACATTTTGTTACTGTAGGAATCAAATGTTTCGACTGTACTGTACATGGATGATTCTTGTGAAACTTGTCATTACACGCAAAATCAATATCAAGAAGAAATAATTATAAAATTAAGATATTGTGACGTAGTTTCAATTAAGAGCACTTTGTAAACGTGTAACGTCTTGTAACGTCTTTTTCTTTAAATTTTGGAGTGGCATAGTCATGAGATGAACACATGTAGTAATGTGTTAAATGCAAACAGATACATCTGAGACATTAGATCCAGAGCAACACTCGTGGTGTTTGAAGGGAGATTCTTGGTAAACTATCTGATAGGGTGTTGAAATTTCCATCCTGTGTTATTTTAAAAAGACATTTGTAGAGGTAGACAGCATCTATGGACCATCCAATGATCATACTGTATGTCTATACTGCGTGTTAGCTTGTGTCCGCAGAAATACACTGTAAAAAATAATAATACGCTGGATTTACTTAAAAATATAGTGCATGATTTTTGCATCCACTTTTTTACGTAAGGTTTGATTGAAACTTTAAGTAATTGCATAAATTGCTTACAATTCCATGTAATATATACTTAAAAAAATGGATGCAAAAATGATGCACTATATTTTTAAGTAAATCCAGCCTTTATTTTTTCAGTGTACTTACACTGCAAAAAATGTTTTTCAAAAACAACATTCCTTAGCATATTTATCTTGTTTTCAGTAAAAATATCTAAAAATTCTTAATTTAAGATGCATTTTCTTGATGAGCAAAACGACCCAAGAAAATAAGTCTAGTTATTAAACCAAAAATATCAAATGTAAGTGATTTTGTAAATAAAACAAGCAAAATAATCTACCAATGGGGTGAGAAAAAAAATCTTGAAAATTTTTCTTAAACACTTTATACAAGAAAAATGTAATAAAAAAAAATGCTCGTTTTATGCACAAAATCACTTAAATTTTATATTTTTGGTCTAAAAACTAGATTTATTTTCTTGGGTCGTTTTGCTCATCAAGAAAAAGCATCTTAATTTAAGAATTTTTAGATATTTTTACTGAAAACAAGACAAAAATACTAAGATTTATTTTTCTCAAAAATAATTTTTTGCAGTGTGGATAGTATAAAAAATCAAGAGGTTAATACTTAAAACAAGTAAAAAAAATATGTCAATGGGGTAAGAAAAAAATAAATAAATTGAGTATATTGAAATAAAATTGATGGAATTAAATTGATTTTTCTTACCCCAATGACAGATATTTTTACTAGTTTTAAGCAAATTTCTGTTGAAATTTCAGTATTATTGGGTGGCCAGTAACTTACGGTAGATTTACATTTGTGTTATTTACTGGCAACAGTTTGTTCAAAGATAAATGAACATTAAACATCAACATGTCTTTATATACAGAATAAAACTATAAAATAACAGCCTCATGCAAAGGATTCTGGGAAGCAAAATCTGAAAGCAAAAAACAGAAAAAGGTTGATGAGGATTTCTGGTTCCCAGAATACTTTCAATTTTAATTTATAATTTTATTCTGTAAAAAAGTTTAATGTTTAATGTTTATTTAACTTTGAACAAACTGTTGCCAGTACATAACAGTTGGAAAAACTACACTGCATAACTACACTTTTTTACAGAAAATAAACCTCTTTAATTGAATGTTTTTCAGTAAACAAGACTTCTTAAGCCACTTTGCTTATCAAGTATGGATCTCAATTTAAGAAATCTTAGATATTTATACTGGAAAACAAGACAAAAATACTATGCCAGACATTCATTTTTGCAGTGTAGTAATTGATATTCTCTCACAATAACAGTGACTGTGCTGACGATGAAGAGCATTCATTTCACTTAAACCTAATAAGAATTATTTATAGTAGCAGAGAGCATGCAAAGGGAATCAGATGGGAAACACATTAAGGGACCCCTCTACTGTAGCTCACCTTACACTGGACATATTCAATAACAAACTTTCCTGGAACCATACACACATACAAATGTAAAGGTATTTTTGATCATATATTATTCATTTATTTATTATATCTTATGTATATAATGCATATAAATGTGCAGGAAACATGCATGCGTTATGGATGTGCCAAAAAAGGAGACAAGTTTTTGGGAGACAACATACTTTGTAGGAATTTTGTGAATTAAAATGCACAAACCAGAAGCAATAATACCCAACACATGGAGAAGTAGGGCTGCAAAGCGGTTTCTGGTAAATTTCTGGAAACTTTACATGGCAACATAATTTGAGGAATGTTTTTGATATTTTAAAATGGAAACTGAAAGGAAGTTTATGGGAATTATTTGGAAATAAACTGTATCATAAACAAAAATAAATAAACATTTTGTTTGGTCATAAGCACACATGCATGCAAGGTAATACAAATTTTGAAGAATCCTGATACTTACGCTCATCAAGCCTGGATTTATTTGATCAAAAATTCTTCAGAAATGCACCCACCCTACTTTTAATGCACCACAGTTAAGGCATTTTTACATATACAATCAGTTATTTTACCATGAATAAAGAAACACACTACAAGTTTGGATTGGTGTGGTATGTGTTGGGTATGTGTATTATTATTATTATTATTGATATTATTTAGATTATTATTAATATTGTTATTATTATTATTATTGATATTATTTAGATTATTATTAATATTGTTATTGTTATTATTATTATTATTTAGATTATTATTAATATTGTTGTTATTATTATTATTATTATTGATATTATTTAGATTATTATTAATATTGTTATTGTTATTATTATTATTACTGTTATTATTATTATTATTTAGATTATTATTATTATTATTATTATTATTATTATTATTATTTATATTGTTGTTGTTGTTATTATTATTATGATTATTATTAATAAATTATTATTATGGGCATAAAAAATATTCCTATAATCATAACCATCTTTAAAATTATTATTGCTATTACTATCATTATTTTACATACTTTTATTCATTAAATTTATACTAATATGTATGATTTCTAAAGAATTTTTTTATCAGATAAATTCAGGCTTGATTAGCATAAGAGACTTCTTTTATAAACATAAAACATAGTAATGTGTCCAAATGTTTAAACAAACTTAGAGACACCAAATATTGACATTTGAGATTTCAGTAGTTATCACATAACTTTATCACATTGCATTCAATCTTTAAACTTGAAGTTAACCATTTCACTTTGCATTCTGGGTAGTCTGACAAAAAATAGCCAATAAAATCATGACGAGCAGTGGAAAGGAAGAGCAAGTCAAATGAGTTGCATTGTGGGAATTTAATACTCTGCACATGCGATGTATGCAGTACAGTATGTGCTTAGGCTATTTTGTGCATACAGGCAATTTGCATACTGTTCACATTAGCCTATACAAACACTGCAAAAATTGCACGACACCCCGCTACACCAAATTTAGCATCTGCATCTGTTATTCAATGCAAAATAGCATAACATTTTTCTAATAGCATGCAAGCGTTGTCATTTAACGTTCTAATTATATGTCCTGATATCTATATAAATGTGAACATCTTTAAGTTAAGAGTTGATGGGGGATCTTGACAGACAAGAATGCAGCCCTGAAACATAAGCTGGCCTGAGGAAATGGGTGAATGAACTTTTGCCTTCACCAGGAGTACCCACAGAGAAATCTCACGTGTGCTTCCAATTTTGCCCTTCTGAGATATTTGTTAGCATGCAATAGTGCCTGATTTATATGGTGAATGACATTTTATTTGAAAATTATGAATCACAACCTCTGTTTTCTTTTCTGGTTATTGGGGTCGTGTGGAGTGTTGGTGCCTCCTATCCCAACTTAGACTAAAGTAAGGGAAACACCCTGGACAGATGGTCAGTCCATTACAGGACTGAAACACATCCAACACTTTCACTCTCACCTAATTTAGCATAACGAATATCATAATATATACTTGAGGCACAAATGCATGTTTATAAGTAAATAAAAAAATAAAATAAAAATAAGAATATGTAATGCGATGTTTGTAAGAGTTTTATTAATAAAGCATAGGAAAAATAAACACACAAAAAGTAAAAAATAGCCAGACATTATGTTCTTGGGATCACATTTGGCATCAAATGTGTTTAATTTGTTGCCTCGGGGTCGTAGGTAAGGGTGGGATTCTGTTAGACAGCAATTCAACGGTGCATAGCTCGAACACACACAGTCGCAGCTCCAGCTTAGTACAAGAACGATGAAGGTCTCACAATCCACCCGACACTTCATCAACAGCATTGTCTTCTTCATCTGACATCATGTTAGCGGTGATTCCCCTTCAGAAACACACTTTGTCCACAGCCAGTACACTGGGTTTGACTTCAAGAGCTGAAAAAACAACTGTTGTATATAACAAGAACATCAGTACAGTTTAAACTAATGCAACAGAAATAAATAAAACAGAAACTAATTCTAACCTTTCTTACCCTCTTCCTCCTCTGGTGACTCCGTGCTGCGGCCACACCGGTTAGGTTGGTAATGTCTTGCAGGCCACTAGAAACAAGTGATTGGGTTTGTTAAAAGCAAAAATAGACACAACATAACTATACAGAAATAGCCAAAATAGAAATAACAATGAAAATGACTTACCAAAGGAATTTTTATCAAGGCCTTCAATTCCAAGTTTGTAGCCAGAGCTCTCACTAAAACTGAGGTGACCTTATGTGTTGAACTTAATCTATAGAAGCAAAATTTATTTGAAACAATACGTTTATTTGCTTTGTAAACAACAGAATGCATTTTAGGCTTTGGGCCCTATCTTGCACCCAGCGCAATTGACTTTGTCAGTGACGCATGTATCATTCGTATTTTGCGCCGGCGCACAGCGGGGTTTTTCCCTCCACAGATGCACGTCAGCAAACTAGGGAATGAACTTGCGCTCCCTGGGTGGTTCAGCGCAAAAAGGAGGCGTGTTGCGGCGCAAACCATCTCTTATGCTATTTTGCAGTTTCAAAAAACAATTGCGCTACTAACAAAAAAAAACTAGTCTAAAGTCAGTGGCGCGTTGCGCGTGGTTCATTATGCTATTTTAAGGGCGCATGCTTGACCATAATGTATAGCGTGCACAACGCGCATACACTTTGCTTATCTAATCTACACAGATGCAACAGTTATTTTTGCAAATCATAAATTGTTACACTTAAAAATATTAATACACGAGATAAGGGGAATCATAGTGGTGAGCATTGTGGTGATAGTTTTTATTTATTCTCATGCAAATAACGATTAAAATATTTTCATAACTTTGTTGTGTGGCTGTATTACGTTTATTTTATGTAAATAATAGTTAAAATGTTTTCATAAGAAACCTTAATGTATATGAACTTGATTTGTAAGAGTACTTTGGGGTTGGACCTTGCTTGCGTTTCTTGGGTCCGATTTCAAAGCCCCCAAACCCTTTCAGCGGTGAGGGTGGACGCAGCGATGTCCTCTGCTGGCGTCAAGTCCTGAGGCAGATCCACCTCCCGTTACACGGCGTGCCCGATTTATGCTGGCAAGCGTGGGATTCCCCCGTACAAGGACGTCGGTCTCCTCGGCTGTGAACCGCTCCTGGCGTGCGCCTGGTAAATCCGTCATAATAATAGCAACCCGCCATGGAACTTGCGCCCTTGCGTTTAAAGGGAATGTTGGCTAGCGTTCTGATTGGTTTATTTGACGTTACGCCCAAACCACACCTATGAATAATGAACCTACTTCAGACCAACCCCTTATTGATTTGCGCCCGGCGCAAGAGTTATTTCTCACGCCGGGAAAATAGCAACAGCGCCCAAGATCCGCCCACAAACTCACTTGCGCGTTGCGCTTTGCACTTGCGTTTCAGATCGTTAAAATAAAGCCCCTTATCTTTCATCCATACCTTTGCTCCTGGTGATAGTGCCTACAATTTGCCTCCGAGTTGTGTAGCAGACAGACTGCCTTCTACAAAATAGGAAAAAAAACTTTGTGGGTTATTTCATTAAAGGAATTTGAGCTTACCAAAATTTAAGGATTGTGCAGCTGCCCTTTTCTCTTCATCTCTTCAGTCGAGCAGTTGTTTGATTCGCATTGAGAGCGCTTTACTTCTTGTTTTCTTCTTCTTTAAAAAAAAA
Source organism: Paramisgurnus dabryanus (assembly GCF_030506205.2). Classification (NCBI taxonomy): domain Eukaryota; kingdom Metazoa; phylum Chordata; class Actinopteri; order Cypriniformes; family Cobitidae; genus Paramisgurnus; species Paramisgurnus dabryanus. The sequence goes on from NC_133359.1 coordinate 5,028,971, forward strand.
ACACAATTTACAAGACTTAGCAAATTAGAAACATTCAATAATGCAAATCAAATTGCACAAAGATGAATAATAAACATAATATTCTTAATCTTACTTTATTTCATGTTGATGTCCTCACATCGCTGTCTCTGACTGGTTTGGATACTGGTTAGATAGACAAACAGACAGACAGACAGACAGAAAGACAGACAGACAGACAGATGGACGGAAAAACAGACCGACAGACAAACAGACAGAAAGAAAGATAGACAGACAGACAGATGGACGGAAAGACGGAAAGACAGACAGACAGATAGACAGACGGAAAGAAAGACGAATGGATGGACATACAGATGGACTGACAGACGAAGAGACAGACAGACAGACAGACAGATAGATGGACAGACAGAAAGACAGACAGACAGACAGACAGACAGACAGACGGATAGACGGATAGACAGATAGATGGATTTTTCACATACCGTTCAATATTGTTGCACCCGAGGCTCCAACAGCTGTGGTCACCCACGGCCGAGCCTGTAGCGTCTTCTTCACAGATCTTTAAGCCAGTATTTCAGTCATGCTAAAGACTCCTTTCACCGTGGTCGCCGTTATGGAGTACCACGGCCGAGCCTGTAGCGTCGTCTTCACAGATCTTTTTAGTCAGTATGTCAGTTGTGCTAGAGACTCAAGTCACCGTGGTCGCCGTCATGGAGTACCACGGCCGAGCCTGTAGCGTCTTCTTCGCAGATCTTTTTAGTCAGTATGTCAGTTGTGCTAGAGACTCAAGCCACCGTGGTCGCCGTTATGGAGTACCACGGCCGAGCCTGTAGCGTCTTCTTCACAGATCTTTTTAGTCAGTATGTCAGTTGTGCTAGAGACTCCTGTCACCGTGGTCTCCGTCATGGAGTACCACGGCCGAGCCTGTAGCGTCTTCTTCGTAGACCTTTTTAGTCAGTATGTCAGTTGTGCTAGAGACTCCTGTCACCGTGGTCTCCGTCATGGAGTACCACGGCCGAGCCTGTAGCGTCTTCTTCGTAGATCTTTTTAGTCAGTATGTCAGTCATGCTAGAGACTCAAGTCACCGTGGTCGCCGTTATGGAGTACCACGGCCGAGCCTGTAGCGTCTTCTTCGCAGATCTTTTTAGTCAGTATGTCAGTTGTGCTAGAGACTCAAGTCACCGTGGTCGCCGTCATGGAGTACCACGGCCGAGCCTGTAGCGTCTTCTTCGCAGATCTTTTTAGTCAGTATGTCAGTCGTGCTAGTGACTCAAGTCACCGTGGTCGCCGTCATGGAGTACCACGGCCGAGCCTGTAGCGTCTTCTTCGCATATCTTTTTAGTCAGTATGTCAGTTGTGCTAGAGACTCAAGCCACCGTGGTCGCCGTTATGGAGTACCACGGCCGAGCCTGTAGCGTCTTCTTCACAGATCTTTTTAGTCAGTATGTCAGTTGTGCTAGAGACTCCTGTCACCGTGGTCTCCGTCATGGAGTACCACGGCCGAGCCTGTAGCGTCTTCTTCGTAGATCTTTTTAGTCAGTATGTCAGTCATGCTAGAGACTCAAGTCACCGTGGTCGCCGTTATGGAGTACCACGGCCGAGCCTGTAGCGTCTTCTTCGCAGATCTTTTTAGTCAGTATGTCAGTTGTGCTAGAGACTCAAGTCACCGTGGTCGCCATCATGGAGTACCACGGCCGAGCCTGTAGCGTCTTCTTCGTAGACCTTTTTAGTCAGTATGTCAGTCGTGCTAGAGACTCCTGTCACCGTGGTCGCCGTTATGGAGTACCACGGCCGAGTCTGTAGCGTCTTCTTCACAGATCTTTAAGTCAGTATGTCAGTCGTGCTAGAGACTCACTTCACCGTGGTCACCATCATGGAGTACCACGGCCGAGTCTGTAGCGTCTTCTTCACAGATCTTTAAGTCAGTATGTCAGTCGTGCTAGAGACTCACTTCACCGTGGTCACCATCATGGAGTACCACGGCCGAGCCTGTAGCGTCTTCTTCGTAGACCTTTTTAGTCAGTATGTCAGTCGTGCTAGAGACTCCTGTCACCGTGGTCGCCGTTATGGAGTACCACGGCCGAGTCTGTAGCGTCTTCTTCACAGATCTTTAAGTCAGTATGTCAGTCGTGCTAGAGACTCACTTCACCGTGGTCACCATCATGGAGTACCACGGCCGAGCCTGTAGCGTCTTCTTCGTAGACCTTTTTAGTCAGTATGTCAGTCGTGCTAGAGACTCCTGTCACCGTGGTCGCCGTTATGGAGTACCACGGCCGAGTCTGTAGCGTCTTCTTCACAGATCTTTAAGTCAGTATGTCAGTCGTGCTAGAGACTCACTTCACCGTGGTCACCATCATGGAGTACCACGGCCGAGCCTGTAGCGTCTTCTTCACAGATCTTTAAGTCAGTATGTCAGTCGTGCTAGAGACTCACTTCACCGTGGTCACCATCATGGAGTACCACGGCCGAGCCTGTAGCGTCTTCTTCGTAGACCTTTTTAGTCAGTATGTCAGTCGTGCTAGAGACTCCTGTCACCGTGGTCGCCGTTATGGAGTACCACGGCCGAGCCTGTAGCGTCTTCTTCGCAGATCTTTTTAGTCAGTATGTCAGTTGTGCTAGAGACTCAAGTCACCGTGGTCGCCGTTATGGAGTACCACGGCCGAGCCTGTAGTGTCTTCTTGGCAGATCTTTTTAGTCAGTATGTCAGTTGTGCTAGAGACTCAAGTCACCGTGGTCGCCGTTATGAAGTACCACGGCCGAGTCTGTAGCATCTTCTTCGCAGATCTTTTTAGTCAGTATGTCAGTTGTGCTAGAGACTCCTGTCACCGTGGTCGCCATCATGGAGTACCATGGCCGAGTCTGTAGCGTCTTCTTTGCAGATCTTTTTAGTCAGTATTTCAGTCGTGCTAGAAAGGTCGCCATCATGGAGTACCACGGCCGAGCCTGTAGCGTCTTCTTTGCAGATCTTTTTAGTCAGTATGTCAGTCATGCAAGAGACTCAAGTCACCGTGGTCACCATCATGGAGTACCACGGCCGAGCCTGTAGCGTCTTCTTCGCAGATCTTTTTAGTCAGTATGTCAGTTGTGCTAGAGACTCCTGTCACCGTGGTCGCCATCATGGAGTACCATGGCCGAGTCTGTAGCGTCTTCTTCACAGATCTTTTTTGTCAGTATGTCAGTTGTGCTAGAGACTCCTGTCACCGTGGTCGCCATCATGGAGTACCATGGCCGAGTCTGTAGCGTCTTCTTCACAGATCTTTTTAGTCAGTATGTCAGTTGTGCTAGAGACTCCTGTCACAGTGGTCGCCGTCATGGAGTACCACGGCCGAGTCTGTAGCGTCTTCTTCACAGATCTTTTTAGTCAGTATGTCAGTTGTGCTAGAGACTCCTGTCATCGTGGTCGCCATCATGGAGTACCATGGCCGAGTCTGTAGCGTCTTCTTCACAGATCTTTTTAGTCAGTATGTCAGTTGTGCTAGAGACTCCTGTCACCGTGGTCACCGTCATGGAGTACCACGGCCGAGTCTGTAGCGTCTTCTTCACAGATCTTTTTAGTCAGTATGTCAGTTGTGCTAGAGACTCCTGTCACCGTGGTCGCCATCATGGAGTACCACGGCCGAGCCTGTAGCGTCTTCTTCGCATATCTTTTTAGTCAGTATGTCAGTTGTGCTAGAGACTCCTGTCACCGTTGTCACCGTTATGGAGTACCACAGCCGAGTCTGTAGCGTCTTCTTCACAGATCTTTTTTGTCAGTATGTCAGTCGTGCTAGTGACTCAAGTCACCGTGGTCGCCGTTATGGAGTACCATGGCCGAGTCTGTAGCGTCTTCTTCACAGATCTTTTTAGTCAGTATGTCAGTTGTGCTAGAGACTCCTGTCACCGTGGTCACCGTCATGGAGTACCACAGCCGAGTCTGTAGCGTCTTCTTCGCAGATCTTTTTAGTCAGTATGTCAGTTGTGCTAGAGACTCCTGTCACCGTGGTCACCGTCATGGAGTACCACGGCCGAGCCTGTAGCGTCTTCTTCACAGATCTTTTTTGTCAGTATGTCAGTCGTGCTAGTGACTCAAGTCACCGTGGTCGCCGTTATGGAGTACCATGGCCGAGTCTGTAGCGTCTTCTTCACAGATCTTTTTAGTCAGTATGTCAGTTGTGCTAGAGACTCCTGTCACCGTGGTCACCGTCATGGAGTACCACAGCCGAGTCTGTAGCGTCTTCTTCGCAGATCTTTTTAGTCAGTATGTCAGTTGTGCTAGAGACTCCTGTCACCGTGGTCACCGTCATGGAGTACCACAGCCGAGTCTGTAGCATTTTTTTGTGCATTGCTTTAATCTGCCTGTAAGTCGTGCTAGCGACTAACCAGGGCCAAGCCTCTAGCATCTTTTTTGTGTATTGCTTTAATCTGCATGTTAGTCATGCTAGTGACTAACCGCGGCAGAGCCGCAGCCAAGCCTCTAGCATCTTTTTTGTGCTAGAGACTCTTGTATCACCATCGGCGCCAAACCGGACCACCGAGGCCGAGCCTCTAGCATCTTTTTTTGTGTATTGCTTTAATCTGCATGTTAGTCATGCTAGCGACTAACCGCGGCAGAGCCGCAGCCAAGCCTCTAGCATCTTTTTTGTGCTAGAGACTCTTGTATCACCATCGGCGCCAAACCGGACCACCGAGGCCGAGCCTCTAGCATCTTTTTTGTGTATTGCTTTAATCTGCATGTTAGTCATGCTAGCGACTAACCGCGGCAGAGCCGCAGCCAAGCCTCTAGCATCTTTTTTGTGCTAGAGACTCTTGTATCACCATCGGCGCCAAACCGGACCACCGAGGCCGAGCCTCTAGCATCTTTTTTTGTGTATTGCTTTAATCTGAATGTTAGTCATGCTAGCGACTAACCGCGGCAGAGCCGCAGCCAAGCCTCTAGCATCTTTTTTGTGCTAGAGACTCTTGTATCACCATCGGCGCCAAACCGGACCACCGAGGCCGAGCCTCTAGCATCTTTTTTTGTGTATTGCTTTAATCTGCATGTTAGTCATGCTAGCGACTAACCGCGGCAGAGCCGCAGCCAAGCCTCTAGCATCTTTTTTGTGCTAGAGACTCTTGTATCACCATCGGCGCCAAACCGGACCACCGAGGACGAGCCTCTAGCATCTTTTTTTGTGTATTGCTTTAATCTGCATGTTAGTCATGCTAGCGACTAACCGCGGCAGAGCCGCAGCCAAGCCTCTAGCATCTTTTTTGTGCTAGAGACTCTTGTATCACCATCGGCGCCAAACCGGACCACCGAGGCCGAGCCTCTAGCATCTTTTTTTGTGTATTGCTTTAATCTGCATGTTAGTCATGCTAGTGACTAACCGTGGCAGAGCCGCAGCCAAGCCTCTAGCATCTTTTTTTGTGCTAGAGACTCTTGTATCACCATCGGCGCCAAACCGGACCACCGAGGCCGAGCCTCTAGCATCTTTTTTGTGTATTGCTTTAATCTGCATATTAGTTGTGCTAGAGATAGATAGATAAACCTTTGAAGGATAGGGAATGCTACCTTACATCTGGTGCCTCTAGTGGCTACAAAGGGGTGAAAAGTGAATCTCTTTCACTACACTTGTTGACTATTTAAGGCTACCCAGGTGGAACCCACAGACAAGGCGCTTCCCTGAGCACGCAGCCAAGAGCGCTGGGCCGTCTGCCCTCCCCACCTCGACTGCTCAACAGTCACGCCTCTAACACAACCGGGCAGCACTCAAAAGTGTCACCCACCAACTGGCACAGCCACTAGGGCCTTTATGTCAGTTGGCACGGTTAGCGATTGGAGTGCCCGATGGCAGAGGCCACACTGCATTTTGCTGCCTAAGGTGCAGAAAGAGTGGACTACCACAGCACCCCGACTGAGACAGACTCGAGTCAGTTCAGCGGTACAAGCCTAGTGGAGAACTCACCATGGCGTAGACTTTGATTCATCTAACAAGTGGTAGCTTACAGAGAAACACAGGGGCTTATCGACACTGCACCAGATACATCGTGAACGATTCACTAAGAATGGGACTTATTGGGCTGGATTATAATCATAGTAAAGAATTGTAGAGAAGAAGAAGTGTTAGACAGATGGATGTATGGATGGATAGATAGATAGATAGATAGATAGATAGACAGACAGACAGACAGACAGACAGACAGACAGACAGACAGACAGATAGATTTTCCACATACCTTGTTGCTCCTTAAATCATTCCTCTCTGAAATGCGTTGATTTTGTCTGCGGTGTGAAAGTGATTTTTATAAACTTAGTGCACCCAACTATAATAAACGCTTTATCAGATTGTTTTTATCATGTATCCTAATACAGAATGTCTGTTTTATGTTTAAGTATTGTTGGGTTTGAATATTGTTGTAATGTTGTTTATGTTTTGTTTCAATTCAATAAGTCTATTACGAAATACAGACTGTAATTTTAAATGCGTTGTAATGGATCGAAGGTCAGCATGATGAGAGAAATAGAGAGGGTCAGACATAATTTTCTAATTTAATTTAAGTTTAGTTTGCGAATTTCATTTCATATAATTTCTCTCTTCATTTTAATCAATGTTTTGTTGATAAGTTTTGTGAATATAAATAAATAAATTGCAACATATTGATGCATTACAAATACAAATATGTTGTAGGGGGTGCTAGAATAATATAAGACTCACAAACACATTTTTAAAGGTTTAAAATATTGTCTGGTATCTTTACCTTCAAAATAATCCAGATATGAATGTTTGCCAATATGCGCTAAAGGTAAGCTATTATTAGAAAAATACGTATTTTTTACACATTTATGCGCATGCCCAGTGTGTGTAAATGGTCATGTTTCATGTGTTTATGGTCGTGTATAATGTGGACGAAGATATTTTTTGAAATGCCAGTATAGACGAGGATCATTTTCATTGCCTTTTTAAAATGCAAATGCTTTCTAATGTAAACTTGGCCAGTATAGCGCTTACCGTGGGTTCAAATGTAGCCATCATTCTGCGCCAAAGAAAATCATTTAGCTCGTGTCAATGGACATTGCAGGCAGAGGTCATGTTAACCAGACATTTGCATTTGTGTTTTTAATTTGTTGTATTGATTACTTTAGAGTTTAGGTTAGATGAACTGGAGATGCCAAATTGCATTTGTCTTCATCACATGACTGTTTATAATACATTTTTTACTTAATACAGCTTTTCTCAGTCTCTCTGGAGCATTTCTCAGATTAGAAATTAATTTTTTGAATCACTTTATTCAACCTCGACATCATCAAGTCAGTTGTGCACAACACAATTTCTCATTGTGGTGCAAATCCTTTAATACAATCGTGCAGATTATTATAATAATTGTCCAATATACAATTTAGCATTAAAAATAGTAAAAAGGTGAATTCATCACAGTTTACATCAGAAAATACTCACACTTATAATTGTTTAGGTACACTTGGTAAATTGACAACATTTGACTTAACATTTTGACTGTCTTGTTCATAAAAATGAAACACGGATTTGCTATTTTGATGGCATTGACATGTTCACTGATGTAAAAATTACTTTTGAGAGATGAATTAAGGATTTTGAACAAGTTACAGACTTTTGCAAGACATCCCATAATGCATGCATATATTTAAAACTCCAAAACAACTGAGAAAAACTGTAATTAATGCACCATGAACTAACATGAATAACTGTATTGACATTAACTAACATTAACAAGAATAAATACATGCTGAAAAATGATATCGTTGATTGTTTGTTGATGTTAGTTGATGGATTTATTAATGTTAACGTTAAAGTGTTACCAAATATTCGATAAAAACTTTACTTTGACATTAAAGCGTGTGAATTACAATGTTTTTTCTTTGAAATGTAATAATTTTTACTAACCTTTTACAATAAAAGAGAAGAGTTGAGAGAGATGAGAGTTTGGTGCTGCTGTTTGTTGACTGATGATGCATCACGGTTGCCACGGCAACTCAGCTCTCATTTAGAACTTAATGCAGAAACACTCAACATCAATATACAATATAAAAATACAACATTATTCACTATAGCACTGGTTTCATTGTCAATAGGAGGAAGTTTCTTATTTTGAAAGGTTTTAAAAAAAATCCTAAAATTTTTAATACACTGACAATATTTTGATTATCCAATAGGACTTGAAAGGTGTGTCCCATATCGCACACCTATGCACCATTCTAAGCCATTTTCTAGTAAGGTTTAAACGTGATAAACAAGTCTTTAATCAGTAGATTATAAAATTATGTGATTATAAACAGGGTTGCCAGATCCCCGAAACAAAATCAGCCTGATGGACAATCAAAATTAGTCCAAATAGGTTAAAATGAGTATTACATGTTGGGTTTTATGAAGTAATTAATATATTTAATGTGTTTCTATCGATTCATTTTAGTAGTTGAAGGCAAATATAAAGTATTAAACAGATTAGATTAGGACATTTGTTTGAGTCTCAACTGAAAATAACAGATCTTAAAATATGCCAGCGCCATTGATTTGTCTGAAGATAAACACCAGTAGCATCTTTATCTAAGGCATGTTTATAAAAGATGTTTTAACAACTTAGTTTAACTAAGGCCTAGTCCTGGCTTTAGCTAAGCCTTGTCTGTAAAACCGGACCTAAGAGTGTTAATTTAACAATGGGGGTTTTGCTGTGTATATACACATATCGGTGTGTTACATAAATAATGTATATCAATGCATTTTTTGATCCAAAATTAAAGTTTGTTGCCTTAAATTCAGTGTTTTGATTGGCCTGCTATCAACTTTCTGGAAGTATCTGAAGTCAACATGAATTACGAGGCGCTCAAGCATTTTGAACTCCTGCTGTCGTAAAGCTGGGTGTTGAGCTTCATTGGACTTTTTTTAGCCTAAACTGTCAAATGTGACCACTTAACTAACCAATAAACTTGAACTATTAATGGATTTTTTTCTTACTAAGTCTTCTTTGTGTGTTTACAGTGATGTTTTATAAAATACTGCCAAGACTATAAAACTGCACACTTACCTTTATTATGAGAGTCAGACGGTCTCCTCCTACAGGTAAAAACATGCAGGTTAGATGAACTGGAGATGCAAAATTGCATTTGTCTTTATCACATGACTGTATATAATACATTTTTTACTTATTACAGTTTTTCTCAGTCTCTCTGGAGCATTTCTCAGATTAGAAATTAATTTTTTATCATGCAGATAATTATAATAATTGGCCAATATACAATTAAGCATTAAAAATGGTCAAAAGGTGAATTCATCACAGTTTACATCAGAAAATACTCACAATTATAATTGTGTAGGTACACTTGGTAAATTGACAACATTTGACTAAACATTTTGACTGTCTTGTTCATAAAAATGAAACACAGATTTGCTATTTTGATGGCATTGACATGTTCACTGATGTAAAAATTACTTTTGAGAGATGAATTAAGGATTTTGAACAAGTTACAGACTTTTGCACGACATCACATAATGCATGCATATATTTCAAACTTACAGAAAAACGGTGCTTAATGCACCATGAACTAACATGAATAACTGTATTGACATTAACTAACATTAACAAGAATTAATACATGCTGAAAAGCTATATCGTTGATTGTTTGTTGATGTTGGTTGATGGATTTACTAATGTTAAAGTTAAAGTGTTACCAAATATTCGATAAAAACTTTACTTTGACATTAAAGCGTGTGAATTACAATGTTTTTTCTCTGAAATGTAATAATTTTTACTAACCTTTTACAATAAAAGAGAAGAGTTGAGACAGATGAGAGTTTGTTGTTGCTCTTTGTTGACTGATGATGCGTCACGGTTGCCACGGCAACTCAGCTCTCATTTAGAACTTAATGCAGAAACACTCAACATCAATATACAATATAAAAATACAACATTATTCACTATAGCACTGGTTTCATTGTCAATAGGATGAAGTCTCTTATTTAGAAAGGTTTTAATTCACTTACCGAATTATTTAAGACCTGAGTACCATGACATTTTCTGTAAATCAAAATTAAAAAATTCACTTGACAGCAATTTATCAATTCAGTTTACAAAAGACTAAAAAACCCTATGGAAAACATGCTTATAGTAACAGATTATCACAAAAAGGTCAACCATTCTGCATTACACCCCTTGTATCATTAACTAATTTCTAAATGTTTAAAGATGTAAGACTATTTATTATTTTATAAAAAGGCACTTGTGTTCGTTTTATTGTGTCTGTGCTGCCATCTAGTGACTCACGAAAAAATGTTTAACAATGATTTTGCTGTAATTACTTAGCGAAAAGCGATTTTACTGTGAAATTGTACATAATATTAATTTAAAATAGAAGAATTAAAATTATTCACTGCAGTGTTGTTGGGGGAAACGCACGGACTGCAGTTAAAATCACTTAATTTCTTCTTTTGCTATTGATACAGCTCAATAACAAACTTGATGTATATGATTGCTTTGCCCTTTTTCTTTACTTCTGTAAGCAACACTGCATTTAAATCGACTTCTATAAGCAAACACCATAAAACATTAATAAAAGACAAATACCTTTAGGAGGAGAAATCCAGCATTTGTCAGGAGGCGCGAACTTCAGATGTGACGCATGAACGACTCGTGCTGTTCCACACGCGATGACTTGAGCGTGGGCTTTATGATGTCACATATCAAAGCGTAGTGCAAGGGTGACCTTGACAACAGAAATGTCTTGGTCAAGAGGTTACAAACATTAACTCTTGACCAGCCACTGACTAGTTATCTAGTCAATTAACCAATTAAGAGGCAACGCTTCCCCGCCAGTAACATAGATGCAGTAGGTGGCGCTGTTACCCATCTTATAAAACAGCAAATTAAATAAAGTCACTATTGGAATAAAACTAATATTTTGGAGTACAATATAATGAGAGAAATTAATTGTAAAGTTTGGTTTGAGACTAGATTTAATGTTTGACTGGTTGGTTCAATGTTTTAATTTGTTTTACCTACATACATACAGTCATTACACTGCAAAAAACCTTGTTACTTAGTATTTTTGTCTTGTTTTCAGTACAAATATCTTAAAATTCTTAAATCAAGATGTAGTTTGCTTGATGAGTAAAATGACCTAAGAAAATAAGTTATTTTAGACCCAAAAAAATAATAATATTGTGGATTTGTGCTTAAAAAAGGCAAAGCAAAAGTGGTAAAGAAAAACATCTTTAACTTTTCTTTAAAAAAAATGTCTTTGTCAGATGTTTTTTTTTTTTTTTTGGTTGGCTTGTTTTAAGCACAAATGAACTTAAATTGTATATTTTATTTTCTTAGGTCATTTTGCTCATCAAGAAAGTACACTGGACACCGCAAAAAATGATTTTCAAGAAAAAAATTCTTAGTATTTTTGTCTTGTTTTCAGTAAAAATATCTAAAAATTCATAATTAAGATGCTTTTTCTTGATGAGTAAAACGACCCAAGAAAATAAGTCTAGTTTTTTTTACCAAAAATATCAAATTTAAGTGATTTTGTGCATAAAACAAGCAAAAAAATCTGCCAATGGGGTAAGCAAAAAAATCTTGAACATTTTTCTCAAACACTAAATTCAAGAAAATTGCAAGAAAAATGTGCTTACCCCATTGGAAGATTTTTTTGCTTTTTTTATGCACAAAATCACTTAAATTTGATATTTTTGGTCTAAAAACTAGACTTATTTTCTTGGGTCGTTTTGCTTATTTATTAATTGTATTTATTACTATTATAATATACCTCTGTATATTATTATATTCTAATCTACAGTATACTACTAGTATAATAATATATACAGTATATTTCAATTTACTATAGTACATCCTAAAGTATTTTTAGTGCATGTATTACTTTGCTGTATTTTAAGGTAACACACACACACAAACACTCACCAAAATGTAAAATAGTATGCCAAAGGCACAAAAACCTGTTCAAATATGTAAATACAATTTGTAACGTAAATGTAAAGACGATCACAGATTACATCCTTTTAGATGTACTTTTATTGTGTTGAAAATAATATGATACAAACATGGCAGATGAAATGCAGAACACACACTGCCTTTTATTTGTTTTGTGCGTTTAAATCTATTCCTAGCAAAGATAATTTTGATAACTGATAAATAAATAGCAGACTTTCCTGTCAATGACAAACAACATACAGAAATATATCTCAGTTTGATCTAGAAGGACACCATAATTTATATGGCACCATAAATTATTGATTTTATGGTTAGTGTACTCAAATAATGTTTGAAATGAACTTGTAACATGTTATTCTCATATTTAACTCCCTCAGATGGTGTAATTGCCATCATAGATGAGAAGTCCCATTATTTAACAAGTTATATTTTCATCATTAAACATCTACTGTACTTTGGCTAAAAACTTATTGAATCCAATGCAAAAAAGATAAAGTTGATACTCTGTACTTGTGACGCATGTGGAATATAAAACAAAAGTGAAAGATAAATACAAACTTGTTGCCCTCTCTGTTCAATGTAATATTTTAACAGCTTTACACCTTTACAGCTAAGATCCCACAGCAAAACAGTTAAGCCACACAATGTGAATAAATTACAAACCTGAGTCTGAGAAAACCTTTGAGATTCACTTCAATAACATAATGAAAGCTGTTTAAATACAGAACAAAAAGGCAACAGTCTTTTTTGAGGATCTTCAGTTCAAGAGATTAAGGCAACAATGTATGGATGCATCAACAAATGTCATAAAATATGTGATATAATTTCCCAAACATAAAGTTGCACCCTACTGAAATTACCCTTTTTTGCATTAAAAACCAACAATTACTTTGTACGTCCCAAAAGAAGGATATTCCTCTTTTAAAAATATTTTTAAATGATTTCCCTTTTTAAACTTAGCAGAAACAAACAGTGATGGATTATTTGTTGTTAGCTTTCTTCTCAAGCTGGAACAGATCCCGGATATCAAGCATTGCCTGTTTGATGTTACTTCCGAAACGATGAGAGTCCTACGAACCAAAAGGAGAAGGGAAACATGTTGTTATATACGTACATTTACAGACATATATTGTAATAGTCTGAAGCGGTAAAATGTGAACTCACAGTCTCTGGGCTGGAGTGTTTGCTGGATATGTGAAAGTTGATCAAGTCCTCTCCGAGGATAATATATGACACACCATAACCGTCATCAGCCACCTAAACAATAACAAAAACGTCACGTTTTTTTACAATTACTAGAAAAGTTGGGGCTGTGTATCGGCAAGAATCTGATAATACGATACGTATCACGATACTGGGGTTGTGCTATGATGCAATGTGATACATTGTGGTACCGTATACAAGACGGTATATTGGGATATTTCTTACTTTGGGATTAGAATAGTATATAATTTTTAGAAACCTGTCAAGGACAGACAGATTTAAGCAAGTACTTCATGTAACTCTTGAAGTTTAGACAAGGTTCCCACACCTTAGTTAACTTAAATTCAAGGACCTTTCAAGCACTTTCCAGGTCCAATACCCTCAAATTCAAGGGTTAAATGTGGGGACACATTTCAAGTGAGAGCAAGGTAACATCGTGTTACCTTTTAAGATACATCAAGGCAAATATTGAATTCATACAAAGAAATCAGAACATTTAAGTATACAAGTTGAGTCATAATAAGTAAAGTGAAATGACACAGGGAATAAGTACTGAACACATGAAGAGAATAAGTTGCAAAATGGCATAGAAAGCCAGGAGATCACCTGAAATCTGTCAGTATTGAGAGAGAAATCCTGCTCCCTATCAGTACTAACTGATATCAGCTGCTTTAGTCCTAATCGATGGCCTATAGAGGCTACTCATTACCCAGGAGGCACACTGGAAAGACTTCATGATGGACTCTCTCAAGATCTTTGTAATCTTATGGTTGAAAAGCACCACTTAGAAATCCCCTTACTGATAAAAATGCTGATGTGTCAAATACTTTTTCCCCCGCTGTATTATTTTGGCAAAATATGTCCCCTTTAAATTAACATGGTTAATGGCTAGAAGGGATACAGCTACGACCTAAATATCATGAGATGTTAGGTTTAGGGTTAGGTTTGACTAAAGGTAGGATTAGGATGAAAACAGTGGTTCTGGCTAGATGGGATACAGCTACAGCCTAAATCCAGTAAAATATTGGGTTTAGGGTTAGGTTGAAAAGGTAGAATTAGGAAAAACAGTGCTCATCCAGCGAGATTTTATGAGGTTTTGGCCATTGCTATATCCCTTCTAGCCACAAACCTGGATAGTTAAAACCAGTGGCGGCCGGTGACATCTTTTTTCAAGGGCGCACAATGCAAAGTTCGTCACAACATGTATGTAGCCCATCATGTGTGTGGTTCGTAATTTCAAAATACGTGTTTGGCGCGTCGAGTGATCCTCTGTGCATCACATGTTTTGTCAAAATAAGTGACTGCTGCAGACGCGTCTAAAGGGTTTATGATAAAAGAGACGCTCGCGTTTGCCAGATACTCGCATAATCTCATGCGTCCTGTGTGTATTTTGTGAACGTGAGCGTCTCTTTTATCATAAACGGTTTTGATGCGTGTGCAGCAGGCACTTATTTTGACAAAACACGTGATGCACATGGTTCACATGACGCAACAGAGCATGTCAAGAGCCACCACTGGTTAGAATACAATGTTAAAAACAAAATGTTACTTACGGGTCCGAATCCGCCACCGCTGGTCACATACTCTGGATGTCTCTTTAAATCAAACAGCTCCACCTGCTGTAGTGGAGTCTGACTGGTGGATAGCCTCCAGGGTTCGGAAAGCACCTGAAACCATGTGACTTGATTAAATTATCTATTGTTTGTAATCTGTACTACTAAGGTAAGCAACAAAGAGAAACCCATTTGCATTTTTTTGTTGGTGAGGGATCTCATACCTCTTTGAGGAAAGCTGAATCTTCACCCAGGTACTTGGACACTAAGTACAGACAGAAGAGATGGCGGTCGATGCCGCTGCCCGTCATGGCCAGTCTGTATAAATCCTGATGATTATCTGCAGCCACTTTAAGCAACTTCAACTTCTCTTCCCTCTGCAATGTAAAAAAAAAGTTAAAATTGACCACAAAAATACTTGTGCACACTTTAAACATCTTTGCTGTGGTAAATCTCACCGTCGCATCATCGTTCATCATGGCGCGGACAAAATTGCAGGTATGAACGGTGCAGGAGCGCACGGTCTCGGTGCGACCCTCTCTGAACAGACGCGTCATTGACGCTTCATATGTCAGGCAGAACTTTCCTTTATCCTGTAAGAGAAAAATTTGTAGCTGCACGCTAGCATCATATTTAAAATAAAGACATACTGATCAAATGCATATTTCTGACAATTGAATGTAAATGTACACAGGGATCCAAAGAAAATATCTTTGCATGTATGCAGTAACAATATAATAAAAAATTTAACAAAATAAAAGTTTGTGTTTGCATAATATATGTGGGTGTGTATTATTATGTATATATAAATATACACACATTTATGTATGTATTTAAGAGACATTTATGTACGCGCTTGTGTGTGTATACTAGTAATAATTACACCCTACATACATAAATTATGCAACTTTTATTTTGTAAGCGAATATTTGGCAGCCCAATTTTTTATATTACTGCTTATTTATTTATTATTGGAGCATCTAGTACTTGTGATCAGAATGTCTGGGCTTGTGTGTGCATATCTGTCTAAAAATAAAAATGCATTGCATCTTAACTTAGTAACACATGGGTAAACAGCAGCGGCACTACAGTATGTTTTAGTTTGTAGGCGAGAGCACTCAGCTATAGTCTGTTAATTCTGACAAATTTGTCTTTTTTTAAAGTTTGTCAACAGTTCCCATAATAAAAACACAAAATAATTTAATCTTAAAATGCTGAAATGATATGAAAGCAACTATTGTGTAGGGAACTATTATTAGCTCAATATAAAAATAATAAAAGTCAATGGAAATTCCTCACCCTTATGGAAAAACACAATATTTATAAATGTATTTTTGGGTGTATGCATCTCTCTCACCCTAAAATGTGCCAGCTGGAGGGCGGTCTGAATGAAGGCATCAGGGCTGGTCTTGCATTTCTTGATCAGGCCTTTGCCAAAGTTGTTAAAAGGAAAGATGTGCATGTCAACATCATCCGCCAGAGTTTTGGCTACTTTCAAAGAGTTGTTGATCACCGTCTGACACTAAAACATAGAGGTGACATTAAATGATATACAGAAGATGCTTTAAATTCATATAAAATAATGTCAAGAACAATAACCTTGATATCTTTAATATTCACGGAGTAAGATCATGTCAAACATTGAAATCAAACTTTGATGCTCTTAATCTCTTCATTAGATTATGAGACTTTAACCTGGATTTCACAGACAGGGTCACATTTACTTACAGAAATTCCCTTATAATAATAATGATTATATAGTAATTATATAATATATTAATTATATATTAATAATTTTTACAGATTTTTTTACCCCAAAATGATCAGATATCTGTAAGTTTACCACTGTTAGTACCATACTCTATCAGTTGAGCTACACATGCTAAACATGTCCATTATGAATTAAAACAAGTATTTGAGGTGCAGGGACATTGCTCTGTACCTCCTCCGGGATGTCCCACGCCAATCTCTGAGGTCCTGGCAAGTTGGGATGAAGGTTTCCTTTACAGTGACCGTCCTCAGCGTAACCCAGTTTCACTGGATCCGATGACAAGACATGCTACACGCATATACACAAACATTTTTAACATTGCATGAAAAGTGTATTGCATTGCAAGTGCTGAAAAGTGCACAAATCCCTTTAAAAGCATGACTCAAACAAAGCTACGATATGATTTGAATTGACTTACAATATAGGTATTACGTTAAACTACTATATAGCATGCATGTGTAAAGTATTCAGGACATTATACTACATTTGTGTTTCATTGAAGAAAGAAAGCCATATGGAATAGGAAGAACTAGAAGGTCAGAGAGTAAAAAACGAATCTTAATAACTAAATTAACTTTATTTATATATTTAATATGTCCCTTTATAGCTCAGTGGTAAAGCATTGTGTTTGCAGCGCAACAGGTCATGGGTTCAAACCCAGAGAACACAAATATTAATAAAAAATGTATAGCTTGTAATGCACCGTAAGTCGCTTTGGACAAGTGTCTGCCAAATGGATAAATGTAAATATCTGGGTAAACTAGCTCAAGCCTGTCTTCCCAAAGCAGTTTATAGATCTCAATGCAATTCAATTCTGTTTTTGGCAAACTAATATAATATAAAGGATTTGCTGACCTCCCAAAGGTGACCAATGATGGGGGCATCAGCCCAGGAGTGTTCTGCATTCAATCCCATAGTGCCATTCTTAAACACAATCAAGTTGAAGGACTTATCGAACCATCTGAAGAACAAACACAACGTGAGGAATTATAAATAGTGGTGAAAAGTTAAACTATAAATAGTTACACCAAAGCAGTCTCATTAGACATGCCGTTTTGATTCTCTTATCAATGTGAGGTCACAATGATAAAGCCCCGCCCACTAACAATCCTGCATTACCATACTATCCACCCTCAGCGAGTTGTATTCTGTCAACTAGATACTATTGTGTCAGACTGTATTAATCAAATCTAATTTAATGGAAAGCGCTCACTGTCTGTTTGTAAGGAAGTGCTGTAGCTCATTTGCATTTAAAGGTACAGACATTAAAAAGTGCGTTTTTGCTTTCACCCAAATAGGGGTATTTTGGACATGATATAATAAATGATCTCTCAGGTATTTAAAGCTAAAACTTCACAGACACAATCTGGGCACACATGAGACTTATATTACATCTTGTAAAAAGGCCTTAATGGGTGCCCTTTAAAGGATTAGTCCATTTTCTTAAAAAAATTCAGATAATTTACTCAACACCATGTCATTCAAAATGTTGATGTCTTTCTTTGTTCAGTCGAGAAGAAATTATGTTTTTTGAGGAAAACATTCCAGGATTTTTCTCATTTTAATGGACTTTAATGGACCCCAACACTTAACAGTTTTAATGCAGTTTAAAATTGCAGTTTCAAAGGACTGATCCCAAACGAGGCATAAGGGTCTTATCTAGCGAAACGATTGTCATTTTTGGCAAGAAAATGAAAAAATATGCACTTTTAAACCACAACTTCTCGTCTATCTCCGGTTCTGTGATGCGCCAGCGCGACCTCACGTAATTGCGTAATGACGTGGAAAAGTCACGTGTTGAAACGCACATAATATAAAACGCACATTTGCGGACCATTTTAAACAATAAACTGACACAAAGACATTAATTAGTATCATTTGAAATACAACAGCGTTTGAACGGTCCTTTTTCTCCACAATTGTAAACATCCGTGACCTCTTGACGTGATGACGTATTACGTGAGGACGCGCTGGTGCATCACAGGACCGGGGGAAGATGAGAAGTTGTGGTTTAAAAGTGCATATTTTTTATTTTTCTTGTCATAAATCACAATCATTTCGCTAGATAAGACCCTTATGCCTCGTTTGAGATCGTTTGGAGTCCTTTGAAACTGCAATTTTAAACTGCATTAAAACTGTTAAGTGTTGGGGTCCATTAAAGTCCATTAAAATGAGAAAAATCCTGGAATGTTTTCCTCAAAAACATAATTTCTTCTGAACAAAGAAAGACATCAACATTTTGGATGACATAGTGGTGAGTAAATTATCTGGATTTTTTTTTAAGAAAATTGACTAATCCTTTAAACACACCGCCCATCTCCTATTGGATTTTATTATATTAATAAACAATATTAAATATATTAAGGGATGATGCCTTTCATAATTAGTGAATTATTTATAAACAAAAGACATTTTATTGGCACCTGTCGTAGCATTTTCCATGAAGAAGAGATTTGGCATAGATGTCCAGAGACTGGACCGGGTTGTCAGCTTCATAACGCTGTTCTGTGTCATCAAGAGTCACAAAGAAAGCAGCTTTTTCCACAGCATCCAGCGACTGCTTATTCTTCCCTTTACTGAAGAACTGTGAGCGGGCTTTGGCCCAGGGAACTCTGGGTAATGGGGAACAAAAGTATATAGATACGATCATTTGGCTCATTACATGTTCTTTTAAACTCTTTTGGGTTTTGTGCAATGTGTATATTTGAAATAAAGCAAACAGCCATCTGGTTCATTGAATAAGGCTACATTTACAAGTACAGGCTTCTTTACAACTAAAGTTATCTAAAAGATATCTCATTTCCTCTATTCATGCAAATTACCTGTGTAAAACATCTCTATATCATTCAATCCAATGCGTTGCACCTACATTTATTATTGTTGTAAAACTTTGGGAATAGTGTGCCATCTTTTATAATGGTTATATACATTTTTGAGCATGCACTTGTATCCGTTGTTCATATGCATGCTTTTCAAATGTTATAGTTATAGATGAACAGATAATCTGCGTGTGTTAATGCAACAAACACAACTTCTTTTTAGTTTGACGAATGACATTGAGGTAGAAATCAGTAGTGAAATCGTGACTTATTTTATTAGACTAAAGCTGAAAATTATTATTTTGATTAATTGGGTGGAACAAAATTAGCTTTTTATGACTAAATAAAACCCTAAATCAGAGTGTTTATGCGTAAAATTGTATTTTATAAAGTAAAAAATCCACGAAATGTGTTCAAGCTTAATCTTAAATTTTGACATTTTAAACCTTGAAAAAAGTAAAACAATGCCAGGATGGTGGGAAAGTGACATCAGAGACCAACTACAGTAACTAATCGATAATAACATCTGACAGCTTTTTTCATAATTGATATTATCAATAAGTTGCTGTTGCCCTACAGTATATGAAAATATTAGAAATGCTAATAAAAACCAAAATGACAATTTAGGGATATAAACATATGCATATAATTTTTGTACTTTTTTTAAACTATTTTACAACTGCTAAGTATGCATTCTTAAAGGAAAACACCACCCTTTTTCAATATTTTACTATGTTCTTACCTCAACTTAAATTAATACATACCTATCTTTTTTTCAATGCGTGCACTTTTAATCTTTGTACAGCGCTTCTTGAATGTGTTAGCATTAACCTAGCCCCATTTATTCCTATGGCTTCAAACAAAAGTTTTATTTTGTGCCACCATATTTACTTGTGTAACTACTCACAGTCTTTAAATAGGAAACATTGAAGTGTTTGGTGGCTTCTAAATTCATCCCTCTTTGGATCCTAAGGAATGAATGGGGCCAGGCTAAATGCTAACACATTCACGAGGCGCTGTACAATGATTAAAAAAGCACGCATTGTAAAAATATAGGTATGTATTAATTAATCTAAGTTGAGGTAAGAACATAGTAAAA
The DNA here is from genome assembly GCF_030506205.2 of Paramisgurnus dabryanus. Taxonomy (NCBI): domain Eukaryota; kingdom Metazoa; phylum Chordata; class Actinopteri; order Cypriniformes; family Cobitidae; genus Paramisgurnus; species Paramisgurnus dabryanus. The sequence goes on from NC_133359.1 coordinate 5,049,320, forward strand.
TACTGAAAAACGGTGGTGTTTTCCTTTAAAACATGTCTACGTCTGTTAAAAGAGATTACTCAAAACAGCCCAGTCTGGTTCTTATATAAACATAGATGCATTTAAATATCCCCATTTGGCTTTAGACTTTCACATCTGTGTCAAGAACATCAAATAAAATGTACTGTATGTTTCTGTCCCGCCGTGTGTCCGGGTCTCTCACCTGTCTCCTGCGGTCAGAGCAGCCAGCATCTCCTCCCCTGGCTGAGGTTCGGATTTATCCGCCAAGATCCTTTCAATCTGCTGCTCGATCTCCCGTGGCAACAACAATCGTCCGTCATAAAACATCCACACCTTGTAAAAGCGTCCCTTGTGGAATACAGCAATGTGCTTGCTCTCATTTACATGCTGAAGGATATCTGTCAAAGGAAGAACGTGAACGTGAGAAACGGTGCATGGAAAGCGCATGAAATTAATGTTAATAGATAGATATTCATGCAATTTAAATTTGGAAAAATTTGTTATATATTTAGGTTAGTTAATTTTTGTCATGGGTTAAATGATTGATGGTGGTCAGTGGACAACGAGTGGCAGAGGCCAAGTGAGAAAGACAAGAGAAGGAAAAAGAAATGAGACCAAACGCTTGTTTTTCTACACTGGATTTGATAAGTCTACAATTATATATGACCCTGGACCACAAAACAAGTCATAAGTCGCACGGTACACTGCAAAAAATTATTTTCAAGAAAAAAATGTCTTAGTATTTTTGTCTTGTTTTCAGTAAAATATCAAAAAATTCTTAAATTAAGATGCTTTTTCTTGATGAGCAAAATGACCCAAGAAAATAAGTCTAGTTTTTAGACCAAAAATATCAAATTTAAGTGATTTGGTGCATAAAACAAGCAAAAAAATCTGCCAATGGGGTAAGCAAAAGAATCTTGAACATTTTTCTAAAAAACTGAATTCAAGATTTTTTCAGATTTTTTTGCTTGTTTTATTTATAAATTTATATATTTATATATTTTTTATAAGAATTTTAAGATATTTTAACTGAAAACAAGACAAAAATACTAAGAATTTTTTTTCTTAAAAATTATTTTTTGCAGTGTAACAATACATTGTATTGGTCAATATTATTGATATTTTATGCCAGAAATCATTATATTAAGTAAAGATCATTAAAATATTTTTTAATTTTTACCGTAAATATATATATATATAAAACATAATTATCATTAGTAATACAGTATGTGTTGCTAAGGACTTCATTTGGCCAAATTTAAGGGGTTGTGTACACCAAAGCATTTAAACGCCGCTAAGCATTTTAAACGCCGATAAAAATGCCATTCAGACGCTGACTGTTGGCGTTAACCCGCTAGATGCTTGCTTTTTTGAAAAGCGGCGCACTTCCATTGAAAACAATTGAATTCATACGCCGGCTGCCAGGGTAAACGCTTTGTTGTGCACGCAACCTAAAGGCGATTTTCTCAACATTTTGTCTTTTATACCCTCATTTTTACAAAAATTGTCCTATCCTAAACTAAAACATACATTAATGGAAAGCTTATTTATTTCACTTTCAGATTATTAAAAAATTACCCTTATGACTAGTTTTGCAGTCCAGGGTCACATATACAGTATGTAAGTAATAATGTACAGTAAGCCAGTCAATATAGCTAAAAATCTTGAAATCGGTTCTGACCAGAGGTTGTGTAAGACTTTTTCATTTTCCGCCATTTTGACGAACCGGTCCGTATAAATTCCGTCATAATCAATTATTATCCGTCATTTTATATTTTATGATAATAGTTAATAGCTTTTGTTTTTGTTCACATTTCCCTTTTTAATCATGAACTTACGAGCATATACATTAAAATATGTGCTTTTATTTGTTAGGAGAACAGAGAAACAAAAAAATTGTTCCCATGGCTGGAAATTACATTTCATTTTGTAAGTGTAATCTGTCAAAATGACAGCCGGGAGATTTTTTCCGTCACTGCTAAAAATAATCTGTCAAAGACAGAACATTTTTGGTTAATGTGACAGTTTTTAGGTCATTATACAAATATTTTATATAAATATATATTTATTTACTGTCATATAAACAATATAGGCCTATTCTGTCATCCATTCTAAGGAATACAAATATTTTAAAGGGATAGTTCACCCAAAAATGAAAATAGTGTCATTATTGACTCACCTTCATGTTGTTCCAAACTCATAAGACCTCCGTTCATCTTCGTAACACAGTTTAAGATGTTTTAGATTTAGTCCGAGAGTTTGTTGACCCTTCATTGAAAATCTACGTACGGTTAACTGTCCATGTCCAGAAAGTTAATAAAAAATCATCAAAGTAGTCCATGTGACATCAGTGGAAAATGTGTTGAAGCATCGAAAATAACAAAAATTACGCCTTTATTCAGCATTGTCTTCTCTTCCGTGTCTGTTGTGAAGCGCATGTGAGAGACTACAGTCACGTGACTGCAGTGACGCAGATGACGTGTTATCCTCAGACATGTATGCAAAGTTTTTTGTTCAAACTTAAAGCGTGCGTCTCCCTCAGACTGTAAACGAAAAAAAAGAGCTGGGGCGCACCAGATAACACGTCAGCTGCGTCATACGTCATCCACGACACTGCAGTCACGTGACTTTAGTCTCGCAGAAGAGAAGACAATGCTGAATAAAGTTGTAATTTTTTTACTTTTAGACCAAAATGTATTTTTGATGCTTCAACACATTCTTACTGACCCACTGATGTCACATAGACTACTTTGATGATGTTTTTATTACCTTTCTGGACATGGACAGTATACCATACATAGATTTTCAATGAATGGTCAACAAGCTCTCGGACTAAATATAAAACATCTTAAACTGTGTTCCGAAGACGAGTTTTTGGAACGACATGAGGGTGAGTCATTAATGACATTATTTTCATTTTTGGGTGAACTATGCCTTTAAGGTTTTAACAAGCATTTGGTCTAGTTATATTATTATTTGTACACACTAAGCTGTTAATCAAAGCTACTAAATTCAGTAGAAATATCTATTCTAGTTATTACTAGTTATCTGTGCTATAAATGCAATAACATGCAATAAACTAGAATATGGACTGGAAATCTACTGTATATGGCCACATGGGTGTAAATACTTGCAATTTCCTGGTGTTCATTCATCTATCAGTCAACAGGTTAATAATTAACTCACACATATTAGGTTAACCTGCTTCTTTTAAATGTACTACTTCCTTATTAGTAATCAGCCACAGTGTGCAGTATTAATAGCAAACCCAAATTACAGACGATTATGGCCCATAGTGCCGCAATAGTTGCATATACGGTTACTAGCAGCAGCAGCCATAAGCTAAAAGTGCATACATTGTGACATCAAGGCGCAAAAAGCAGGCGAGAGGGCTGCTGTACCTTCTTCAACACCTGGAACTCGACTGGTGTTGAACATACGCTCGTACTGAGATGAGCACATGGGGATAGTGTTTAAAACCATAAGCTGTGAAGAAGAAGGGAAAGTCAGACACTAAAAGATAAACAAGGAAGGAACCCAAAACACAACGACGGAAACCTGTAGAAGAACACAGAGGTGTGGAAAACCAGACAGGAGAAGAAACACAAGGGAGGAGCTGTCAGGAGAGATGAATTTAACATGAAGACTGGCCTCGGTCGAACAGCACAGCCGCAAAATGTTGTATAGATCTTTAATTTTATTTAACTATTACTATTTTTGTTTATATCTAACTATAAAAATGATTACACATAATAATTACATAAAGCTGCGATCCATAACTTTAATATTTATATCGCCATCTCTGTTGAAACATGGAATTGCAGGTTATTTTACGTCCTTTTTTTTACATGGATCAAAGTCCCGCAAAAGTTACTGATTTTAAAAGGGCTACTAACCCTCCACTGTCAGTAAAATGGTAAATAAAGGGTTCCTGGGGCAGTACACTAAAAAAAGTACGCCTTTGCAGCTAAAAAGAGCATTATTTGTACCTCATATTAGTACCTTTTTAAAGGGTACTGCCCAAAGGACAGCTTGGGATCATTTTTTGACACATTTTCTGTCAGTGTGTTATCTATCTATCTATTACAAACCCATATCTGTGCTGTTTTCTTGAGGCCAAGACTTCATGTTGGTCGGCCTGATGCTTCTGGAGCAGATGAAGGAGAGTAGGTTAGGTGCGGCTCTTAGCTTACAAGCCCCTCCTCTTACCTGTTTCTAGCCCGGGAACACGTGACGTGTTAAACATCCGTTCCCACTGTGACGAGCATAGCGGCACGTAATTCTCCAGCAAGTATATCTGCGCGTGCCGTGTGAGCGCACATAGCAAATGCAGCAATGTCCGGGTGCGAGGAATAAAACAGAAAATTTTTATTGGACGGGGGCTCTTTTACAGTCATGCATGAGGAGGCGGGGTTAGAGACAATTAGAGAGAGAAAGAGAAAGATACACTTTGTTTTATTTTTACTTTCATTTGCACTAATTATACGCAGCCCAGCTGCAAAAGCTTTGGCAATACAAAAGAGAGAGAGATAGAAAGATGTATGATATGATACAAATAATAAACAGCCTTCTAAAGGGGCGATTTATACTTTTGTGCAGGACCTAGACCGTAGCCTTTGCGTCGTAGGCTATGCATCACTTTTGTTAATACTTCTGCATCGTTGTTCACATTGACACGCATTTACACGTGCAAGTTACTGGTGTACACAAAGTGTGAAGGCAAAAGCCGAAGAAGAAGTAGCTTGTTATGTACGTTGTTAGAGAAGCATCAGCAGTGATGAAGGTAAATAGACAGCGACTTTTTGTTAAATATCATTAATCAACTTGATCCATCTTTGTTTTTACCATCGCAAGCGAAAAATGAGAATGAGGAAATGCGCCGTGGAATTTTTTACCTGATGGGAGGGGTTCTAGCAAACCAATCACAGTGCTTGCTTTTGGACGTGCAGGCTAGGCACAGCCTACAAAAGTATAAATCGCACTTTATAGCAAAACTATATACTTGATAACTTGACTTTCATAGATTTTTCATAAAACAAGACTTAATATATTGGGTCATTTTGCCTTTTAAGTAAATACACTGCAAAAAATTATTTTCAAGAAAAAAAATTCTTAGTATTTTTGTCTTGTTTTCAGTAAAAATATCAAAAAATTCTTAAATTAAGATGCTTTTTCTTGATGAGCAAAACGACCCAAGAAAATAAGTCTAGTTTTTAGACCAAAAATATCAATTTTAAGTGATTTTGTGCATAAAACAAGCAAAAAAAAAAAAAACTGCCAATGGGGTAAGCAAAAAAATCTTGAACATTTTTCTTAAACACTAAATTCAATAAAAATTTAAGAAAAAATTGCTTACCCCATTGGCAGATTTTTTTTTTACAAAAATACTAAGAAATATTTTTCTTGAAAATCATTTATTTGCAGTGTATATCTCAGTTTAATAATTTTTAAATGTTTATGCTCGAAATCAAGAAAAAAAACCTCTAAAAATACTTGGAAATAATCAGAAGCTCATTCACTGCAAAAAATTATTTTTAAGAAAAAAAATTCTTAGTATTTTTGTCTTGTTTTCAGTAAAAATATCAAAAAATTAAAATATCAAATTTAAGTGATTTTGTGCATAAAACAAGCAAATAAACCTGCCAATGGGGTAAGCAAAAAAATCTTGAAAATTTTTCTTAAACACTAAATTCAAGAAAAATGTAAGAAAAATTTGCTTACCCCATTGGAAGATTTTTTTTCCTTGTTTTATGCACAAAATAACTTAGACTTATTTTCTTGGGTCGTTTTGCTCGATGCAAGAAAAAGCAAATTAATTAAAAAAAAATTGATATTTTTACTGAAAACAAAACAAAAATACTAAGAATTTTTTTTCTTGAAAATCATTGTTTGCAATGTTTGACTTTCATAATATTTGTCCAAAAACAAGACTTAATTTCTTGTGGTTTTCAATTAAATACATCTCAATTTAAGAATTTTTAGATATTTACGCTAGAAAAAGTAAGTAAGACATATATTTTTTTTGCATTGATTCTGGTCATGCAGGTTTGGATTCACAACATAAGCATAAATGAAGGATGACAAAATTATAATTTTTGGGTGAACTTTTCCTTTAAATTTAAGACCTGAAATTGGATATTGTTCAAACAGACACTTAACTCTTTCGTTGCCATTGGCGAGTTATCTCGTCAATGAAGAGAAAACGCTCTTCTGCCAATGACGAGTATTTTCGGCTTTCCGCAATATCGCTATTATCTGCTCTTCCGCAACTTATAAAACCGGGAAGTATCGCCATAGGTCAAGCAGCTGTATGTTTTCAGGATCGCTCTGAATCTGATCTCTATCAAAAGTGCTTCACAAAAATTTTATTATCTCAGCTTTTTGCTCAAAATGTGGTGTTTTTGAAGAAACCTACCCATATTTGAGAGGTAATAAAAGAGAACAAATAAAGAAAAGATGATTTTTTTTTAAAGCAGAGGGTCCGTTCTTTCATTTGATATATACTTGATATATTTATATATTTAAAGAAGAACATTTTCTGGAAGGCATTAAACTTTTGTGAAAATCATGAAAAATGATGACGCTGGCTGGCAACTTTTTTTTTTAAACGCTGGCGGCGAAAGAGTTAAGAGTGATTTCTCTTTGACTGATGTGATTGGTTTTTGCAGGGATAAAACTGATCCAGTATTATTTTATAGTAGAAAACGATGTTATTATTTTTAAAGTCCAGACTTACAGGTTTGATTTGTGCTCTGTCCAGTTTTCTTCTGTACATCATGATGGAGTGGATGGCGTTACCGGCACGAGCGGCTTGGAGATGAGTAGGAAACACATAAAGAAAATCCTACAGAGAGAAATAATACTGATGAAAACTTTAAAAAGTGTCTTGTTTAAGGTCGTAAAAGGTGATTTGGGGGCTCAACAACCTTCCAGTCCCAAAATTATTTCCCAGTAAACTATCACCCCAAAAATGGTGCCATGACCCAGATATAAAAAAGATACTTCCACTTCTATTTTAAGGCCTGCACAAGTCAAAAGTGGACATTCTGGATTATTTGCATGAATTATATTGATATCATTTAAATTGCATATTTTGGACATTGACCACACAAAATGACAATGAGACATTTAAAGGTCCTGCAATGCATTGTAAGCTCACCATTGCATAGTAATTACTGTTGACCATGATGGGTGAACGACCTCTGAGGTAAATATACTCTTCCCACCAGTCACTGACCTGAGAAGAAGTATGACAAGAATTAAAAAAAAAAACCACTTGGTTCATTATTTACAAGGCTTTCTGTTATTTTAAAAGAAAGTCAAACTTCAAAGTCAATTTGGTTCATTGTTTATAATGATAGCTTTTCATAACTTTCCCACAAGCCTTTTGTATTTATTTACATGATAGTTGACATAAAGTATTAAACTTACGTAATTGGAAGCCCACCAGGATTTGAGTTTAAGGTACCATTGGAGTTTGGGACCCAGGTTCTTTTCAAAGTCTTTTGCCAGACTTTCCATACGTTTGTATTGTTCATCGTCCATCAGTGGACGGGCTGATTCAAGATACTGCGAAAGAAGATTTTTTATTATAATTTTGATTCATGCCATGATGTTTCTTCAGACCAACTTTAAAGTCTAGACTTACTCTTTTAACAGTGTCTTTCACAGGAGGCACGGGTAACCGAGGCAATGAACTCTGGAAGCTGTACAGCATTGGCCTTCGCCCAGAGAATAACTTCACCAAAACCTGAGTTGAAAGTAATAAAATGAGATCATCCATTAGAAATGAGCATAATACTTTATACATATGTTTCTACTGTTCCTGTAATGTTTTAAAAGAGCAAACGTCAACCCAAGTCACTTTGGATAAAAGTCTATTAATACAAGCATCATTTTAAAAGTATCAAACAAAACATCTAAAATAATAAGATGATTGGGCGTTTCATTAAACTAATACTTATTGAATTGGGTAAATCCAAGATGCCATCGGTAATGGAAGCTAGTTATTATAGTTTATAAAGTGTGAAATATAGATGTTTTCTTACAAAATCGCATCAATTACCCTCAGAAGACCTTTACTACCCATGTGGATTACTTCTGTTAAGGATGAATGCTCTTTTGGGGTGTTTAAAGTGAGAAGTTATTCCCTGATCCCTATTGTCTACCGTTATAAAGTTTGGAACAGCAACAACGTTTACTAAAATATCTCAAAATGTGTCAATCTGAAAGATGATGGACATGTGTATTACGGATTGCTTGAGGGTGAGTAAATCATGGGGTAATTTTGATATTTGGCTTGAGTATACCTTTAACACACCATATTTAACTTTGAACACTGAATAATATTGACAAAGCCAAAGGTAAAGGAACACGCCCACATTTTGGGAATTTAGCTTATTCAAAGTATCCCCCAGAGTTAGACAAGTCCATACATACCTTTCTCATCTCCATGCGTGCTGTAACTCTGTCTGACGAAGCCCACGCTAGCTTAGCTTAGCACAAAGACTGGTAGTGAATGGCTCCAGCTAGCATACTGCTGCCAATAAGTGACAAATTCATGCGAACATATTCCTATTTATATGTTGTGATTTGTATAGTCACACCATGTACAAATAACAAGGTCATATGAGACACAGCCATCTTTTAACCGTATACATACTGGGAACTATATTCTCAGAAGACGAAGCACTGCTACTTGGGCGGAGTGATTTGCACAACTCTGACTGAACTCTCTGTTCCTCACTAGGGGTCTTCTCCGGTGCTGCGAGCAAATCACTCCGCCCAGTAGCAGTGCTTTGCCTTCTCAGAATGTAGTTCCCAGTATGTATCCTGTTAAAAGATGTCTGTGTCTCATATGACTTTTTTATTTGTACACGGTGTGACTATACAAATCACAACACATAAACAGGAAAATGTTCGTGTTATTTTGTCAATTATTATGAGCAGTTTGCTAGCTGGAGCCATTCACTTCCAGTCTTTGTGCTAAGCTAAGCTAGCGTGGGCTGCGTCAGAAAGAGTTACAGCATGCACGGAGATGAGAAAGGTATGTATGGACATATCTAACTCTGAGGGATACTTTGAATAAGCTAAATTCCCAAAATGTGGGCGTGTTCCTTTAAGATTCTCTGTTAGTGCAGCACTCACCAACCAAATCTTCGTCTTGAAGGACACAGATCCATGTTGATTGAACATCCATCCGTGCCAGGACAGCAAGTACTTAAGGGCCCTCCTCATAACGAAAATAACAGTGATCCATAATCCTGTTCCAACCAGAATTCCACCGGCAATACGCTGTCCTTCTTCTGTTATATATTTACTGCAGGGGAAAAATTGTAAGTTATTAAATTTACTGCAACTTTACAAAAAAATTCACTGAAATATTACTACTCAAGAGTTTTCTTTCATTTCTGGTGGCTAAGCTCAAAAAATCACACTGTTTGAAAGTGACGTGATTGTCAAGTATGACAATCCATACTCAAAATGTAACCCATCCCAGCGAGTCGGGAACACACACACAGTGGGAGCAGTCGGCAGCTATCAAAGCAGCGCCCGGTGGGCAATTGGGAAGTGAGAATTGAACTGGTGACCTTTGGGTTAAAAGCCAGTGCATGTGCATTGTGACAAAATGCAATATCTCTACTGGCCTACATACTACATGAATAATAATAAAGTTCAATCAATGAACAGGCAAACCTCACATGGAAAGGGAGACTTACTTTAAAACTATAGCACCAGTGTGACTTGTCATATGTGCATTATATGTGGCTCATAAATGGATGTTAATCTATCCAGGAAAATTTAATTCCAGAAAAGCAAGATGTTTTATGTTTTGCGTGACTAGCCATAAATGGCAGACATTTGTCTTTGCATATGGACTTTGACTACAATACAAGGTTGCTTTTTTTGTGCAACTTTTACGGAAAGCGGTTCCATTCAATTAATCTTTATTGTTAAAGTTTGTCTTTTGGCCTCTCCAGCACACACAACAAAAATCCTAATAGATGGCTTATGATCAACAAGTGATTGTTCTTTAGTAGTTTACCTGACTGGTAAGTGTGTCGACAGTTTATTGAACAGCCCAAGTGAAGGATCTATTTTGGCGTATTTGGTGGAGGACATGTAACTGACCACAACAACCAGAAGTCCAGAAGGACTTCCAGGATAGACCCCAGTCATGACACCATTCTGCAAAAACACACAGAATATTACAAAGATAATACACATACATTAAAATAGGACTGTTGATCCATTATAAACTTATAGACACTCAAGTAGTTCAACTTTTTTATAATGTTTGATGCAACCCCTGCATTCGGTTCCATACCTAACCAGCTGTCTGTGAAGTGAACACAAGAATCTTTATTACAAATAATTGATTTAAAACAATACTTACATCACTAGTTTTAGTAAAACTGCTTTTAACTCTTTTCCCGCCATTTACAAGTTATTTCGTCAATTATAAGAAAACGCTTCCCTGCCAATGACGAGTTTTTACGGCAATCTATATTTCCGCTATTATGCACTTGGTGATGCTATTACCCAACTTATAGAACACTGAAGCATCTACTGATTCAGAAACAGTAAAAACTTTTGATCATCGTCCTTTACAATAATTCAATTATCTTAGCATTTTGCTCAAAATTTGGTATTTTTGAAGAAACCTAACGATATTTGAGCGGTAATATACAGAGAAGAAGATAGGATGAAACATTTATTTGTTTGTTTGAAAGCAGATAGTCTGTTCTTTCATTCAATATATTGTATGTTTATATATTAATAGAATAATTTTTTTCTGGAAAGCAATAAACTTTTCTGAAAATCATAAAAAAAATGCTGTAGCTGGCTGGCAACTTCAAATAAATATTTATTATGACTCAACTTGTATACTTAAATGTTCTGATTTCTTTTTATGAATTCAATATTTGGCTTGATGGCTACATCTGATAAAAATGCTGATGTGTCAAATACTTATTTTCCCCGCTGTTTTGGTTGGTTATTATGCCTAGTTGTGTCACTTTTTACTCTGTACAGTATGAAGGACTATGTAGTCACCTTGAACCGGATGAACCTCTTCTTCCAAGAGTGAAGTCCAGACAGGTAGATTTGGCGCAGGGCTTCATGGCACAGCTGCAGGTCAATGCCATCTGGAGTGACAGTGAACTGAAAGGCCACTGCCTGGTGAGCTTCTGCCATTCTGACTTGACCCTCTCACCGCTGTGGGAAAGATAAAGGAAGTAAATACTACTAAAAAATATGGACCAATTACCCTAAATTTAGGAGGATATGTAAATGATGGTGTTTTGATTTTATAAGAGTGGGCTCCAAAGCATCTTGTGTGTCTTAATGGCATCAATCTATAACATCTATAGAATTACGTCCAATTATTACAATATTTAAATACATACACGGTAATTTTAGATACTTCAAAGAATACATGTATTGTATTACTATAGCACTATGTCAGAGGGCATGGTATCTCCCTGACAAATTCACAAATACCATGGTAATGTCATGGTACCATGTAACAAAACATTTGTAAATGAATGATGAATTTCAGTGTATCATAAAGGTTGTGTGAATGCATGCATCATGTAAGTTTTACAGTTTCAGCAGTGATTGTAATCTATTCACATTTGATCTACTGTTCAATGTGACCTCAAGACTTTAAACTGATGACATAACAGAGAGCAGATGAGAGTCATGACCTTAATCACACAAGTGTTTGAATTGTACACATCACACTGGTGTAAGTAAAGTCACATGGATGTTTGTTAAGTTTACGTGGTTTGTGACGTTGCAAAGCAAGTGCATAGGAGTGAATTACATTTAAAAAAAATCCCTGGTAAACACAGAACGTTCCCTGATGTTAGTTTTAGGGTGCGCGGACGTTCTGACTTAACATTAAAAAATAATGTTAAGAAAACTTTCCTGGAGAGCCAAAAACTATAGGAAAAAATTATAGGAGGCAACAAAGTTTTTGGGAATGTTCCAGGGAACATTTTTTGAAAACAATGTCGTACTGACATTTGTTATATAGGTGATATGAAGGACAGAATGTACTATTCTCTCAACTCGCTCTGCAATATTATCTGACCATCTAAACAATGGTTGGATACAAAATCATAAACATCTATTACTACACAGTAATACATTATTATCATATTGGGAGATTGCCAAAGTGTGTAGCACTACATTTTCTTACCACTGTGTTTTTTTATGGAAACTTCAATTGCATGCTGCAAGCACCCATGTTGTTTTTAAAACCATGTACTACTTAGTCACCAAAGACATACAATGATACCTTCGTATCATTTATAATAAGTTACTATGTTATTAAGTTTTAACCATATTTAGTTAATAAAATGTTATTAACCTCTTACAAAGGCCCTGTTTACACCTGGTATTAAGATGCATTTTGGTTGATCGGATCACAAGTGGATAATGCTAAATACAGATGTAAACAGGTTGTAAAACATTAAGAGTTAGTCGAAAGTGCATTCAACCAGATTACTTCTGTTCTGAATCTGGTCGAATGTGTTTAAACAGTCACAAAAGACTGCCTACTCTCCGCCTATTGATCTAATGTTTTTTATATCGGCCCTGACTTCTAATGCGAACCCAAAGTGTTTATGCTATCATTGATTAAAACAAAAGCGGCTGCTCTCCAGTACTGAATTTCTGTGTAATTTCTCCTGCTCGTATTTTAACGACTAGCTCATAGACCGTCCCCTAAAAGTAATCAGGACCGAAGCGTTCGAAAGTAGACAAAGGAGACGGATTAAAACACCAGGGGCCAGATTTACTAAATGGGGTATATTAGCGTGAAAGTGCCGGTGGGAGTGGTAATATCTGCGAGATATTTACTAAATAGGCACAAATTAATTAACACATTTCTATAATGATCAATGCAATCTACTAAGAGCAGCGCAAATAAGCAGAGCTGATGCTCCTCAGGTGCGAGTGATCTCCTGACGCCTGATGCGCTTGAGTTCAGCACCATAGACATATCAGCTAACAAAGCCATATTACACTAAAAATAACCGGAGGACAAAAAATAAAGGTTTACAAGAAGTTTTGAAACACTTGGTATTGTGTGACTTCTCTTAGTGACTCCTCTTTTATTTCCTTAACAAAAAATCATGGCTTGGCAAATTATATTTTTGATTAATATGTTCCTCTGGCGTTCTAAAATAACTGTTACATGTGGAAAAAATTATTTGTACCATGCACTCTCTGATCTCTGTGATGCCTCCTCCTATCAGCAACAATTTAAGTGCAAAATGGTTAATGCATGCTTTTTTCGGCGCAAATACTAGTAATATCACACGTGCAAATATTAGTAAATCGCATTGCGTGAATTATTTGAATAATCTCCTCCCATACATTTTGTGTCTGATAGGGAAAGTCCTAGAAATGCATATGCAATAAGGTCAGTCATAAAATTAATTAGACCACACATTTTCAGCACAAATTATCCACTGTTGTTACTTAATGTCAAAACTATGGTTTGCGCTGGCGCAAGCGGTTGGTAAATCTGGCCCCAGGTGTGAACACACGTGTCTCTCTCATCCACTTGTGATCCGATAATTGACCAAAAACTATGCAAAATATGTAGTTTTATACAACTACCTTGCTGCTTAGTGGTGAAATTAGTAAAAAACTATGTCAAATCCGATCAGAGTGTTCAGAACTAAAACGGATTTCAAGAAATATGAATGTAACTTAGCTTGAAAAGTATTTGTAAAAATCGGATTTTGTGTGTTTTTTTCCATTCACACAAGATAAATATGATCGAATTTCAATCTTAATGAAGAAAAATCGAAATAGGACTGACAGTGTGAACAAGGTCAAAGTGTGTCAGCTCTTTACCCAATCACATCACATCTATCTTCCTCGCAGATAAATGCCAACTTTTTCTATATTTACAGACGTGCGTCATCATTATCCATGTTTATTATGGTAAAATCTTCATAAAACATGAGTTTAATAAGCGTATAGCTCATGAAGGTCATGTTTCAAAAAAGAAAGTGCTATGTTATGTATGCGCAACCATAGTTCACCCCCCTGCGCGGCGATCACGTGACGTACCGGTTTAGATGGAAACTAGGGGAAAGGTCACGCGCTCAAGCACAGGGTTCTGTTGATGTTCCACACTCCTGAACGATCATTATGGAAAGTTTTTCTACATAAAAAGGCAATTAGAGTTAATAGTCTCAAATAAAATGGAAATAGGAAATATGAAGCCTTACTATATTTGTTTGTATTTCCATGATTATTTGACACGTGGGATCGTACAATATAATAAATATCTTGTTGCACATGACAACCCGGCCTTATGACTTCCACATGGAGCACATTTTAGGTCCATAAATATGTTTAAACGCGTTTATTAATAAAAATATATAATTTAAATTATAGTTACATAATAAATATGACTCATTACTGCGTTTAGTTCGCACAATAAACAGAAATATAATATTTCATGTTTATATAACTTAGAAACAAATAAAAACTATGTGGCAAAAAAAAGAGTCACTTGCAAAGAAAAGCTATTATTACAAGCAATAATCAAATTGTCCAAACGCAGCAGCTGGTGTAAACCAAAACACAGAATAACAATATCTCATTGCCTTTCTCAATTGACCCCTATTTGGAAATATGCCCTCGCATACCCGGACACCTAACCCGTTGTGTAACACACAGGTGCTCTTGGATATCAGCATGTCAACACACATGCATTTATGTCCACAAACATGTAATTATTTATGCAAAGAGAAACCGAGCTGCTTTACTGTGTCATATTTCTGTCATATTGAACGAACATCAATCGGGGGGTGCGCTCGTGCACTTTCACCTACTTATTCACCGGTGGGCGAATCTGAAGCTATATTCCTTATATATGGAAAATATCTCGAGTTAATTCATTTAAACTCTTACCTGGACGTCTCCTCCTGAAATCCTGATGGTGTTGGTTAATGTTTCAGGTTTGGAAACCCAACGCTTTGCCCGCGCCGCTTTAAGTAAGCTATGAATGAATGTGCAGAAGGGTAATTTGCTGGTCACGCCTATCGTCGTGACGTCATCACCGCCACTGTGCGGTTCACAAGCTCGGCACATGGATGTTGTGGAAAGTCTTGAAAATAAGTAAATCTGTATTTATTTATTTTTATTTTTTAAATATTGCATAGTCACTTCTAAGTCATAGCTCTAAAATAATTTTCTCACTAGATGAATAACACGACCCATATCCTCAAGGAGAAATTCAAGTGCAAAGTCACATTATGTAAAAAGGGGTGTTCCCAAATTTACCCTAATACACAATTTTACGTATAGTACTTGTTTAAAACTTTGTACACATGACAAGAATATTGTATGGTGTCAAGTAGGGGTCAAATGCGTGCAATGTGATCCTGTACTGCATTTAATTAATAGGAAATACACAAACTGATCAAATAAATGCACTGTACGTGATTTTGTCAAATACATAAATGTATAAACAGCTGTTAATGCATTTCAAAGTGTTTTTGCGAAGTGTTTTTACTCGTGGCTAGGTACAACCAGTCCCAAAGGTATCGAAAGCACAAGAGAGATAAATAAACATGGTCCGTACTGACTTATTAGACTGCTTATCTGTATTATGTGCATAATCTGTACCTTGTTTTATGTAGTTGTGTTCAGCATATTTGATGATTTGTTAAATAATATAAATGGCATGTATTGACATAGTGTCGGAATAAATATTACATCACTAATACAATACATATTATAAAATAAGCGTACATTTTTATTCTGATCCGATTATTTTATAGGCATTTTCAATAAACAGTGCAGTAAATGCTTAAATGTGTGTAATTGTAAAAAGTTGTTAAAAGTTTACAATAAATGGGAATACAGTTGGCGCTTCTGTTTTGCACGTATGAAAGCACAAATTTGGTACTTTGCTACTGTAGCTGGTCCTGAATAAGCTATAAACCGTTATAAGTTTATAAACTGAAACATCAAGCTTATTTGCTCATGTTAGAAAATCTTACCATTATATACAGCTCAGAAATATAAATATATGTTATCTATATTAAGATAAAATATATTTATTAATTGTTATAATTTTGACTCAAATTGGTTTGTTTGCCGCTAAACACTCTTTAATAACAAAAATGCGAGTACGCTACACAGTACGCACTGCAACATGCGCTCTTTTAACGTCATGAGTCTGTCGCAACCAATGAGGCCCTGCGATACAGACACTCATCTCTGATTGGCCTTCCCGTGTGGCTTGTGACAGTCAGTTGTCCAATGAGAGACGAGGATAGTGGGACGTGCCATCGCACTTCTCCGTCTGCTAAAAGCGTGTGGTCGGTGTGGACTGTAACGTGGAGGTAAGTCAAAGAAAAGATTTATTGTTGTCGCGAATAAAGATTGATGCGTTCAAATTGTGTTTTTGAAATAATTTAAGTGGTTTCTAGTCCGTTATAACAACTTTATATTGAGATTTTAATGTTAATCGCTGGCACTGACTGTTGAGGTGTTGACAGTTAACATATGCAGGGTGTACATGTGCACGGGGCATTTAACACTTGCATGACAGCACTCTGTGACAGCAACAAGCATTGCGACTGATGTTGTAAATTATTGTTGATTACTATACTATATTTTAAACTGATTAAATAAGTTAACATGTCGGCACTTTCATGTACTGTGAGGAATACCAACGTGTAAAATATGATTGACAGGTCCATTTGTCAGAGACGTGCTTGTTATTCAAACTACTACTGTGTCTTTTATTTTAAGTTTCACTGATGTTAGTCACACTCGGCCATGACTTTATTAATGCATATTTTTGCAAGTTTTTAAATGGAAATTAATGCGTAAGGGAAAGCATTACACAGGCCTTAAATGTAAGCACTTTGTCTTTGCAAAATAGCTGAGGAGAAGAAAATGGATAGAAAAAATGAAAAGAATGAAGCCAAAGGTATGTGATATTCGGGTAATAATAATTTTTCAGACTTGAAATATGATTTACATTATATAAATATATATTTAGCATTTTAAGTTTTGATTTTTATTATGTTTAAGTAATTGCTTCCTTTTTTTCTTTCACTAAAAGGCAAAGGAGACAATAAAGTTTCACAGTCTGAATGTGAAGATGAAAGGTTGGTTGCCATTTATCAATTTTGCTTTGATAACTAATGTGGTAAAGAAAAACAAAAAAATGAAACATTAAAAACTAGGGTTGAGCTTTTTAACTGCACGTAAGTTTCAAATGAGTTCTTATGTTTAATATTAAAGTGGTTAGTTCATCTATTTTAATCTATTTATAAGTCATGTAATATGAGAAATGTACTTTAATATGTTGTTTGAACATCATTGTCTGTGTAGACAACCCTTCAAAATGATAAAAATCTGCCCACTCCATTTTTTAAATGCCTTGAAAACCTTAGGAGTCTCATGGGGCAAGCTGTTGGCCTTTGCGCAGACACCCACAAATGCCACGACCATCCAAAGACCACTGTTGGATCATAATTTTTATATAAAAAAATCTTTACATAATTCATTACCGCACTTTCATTAAGAACAAATAAAATATCTTGATTGTCTTATCATAAATGGTGTATGTTTGGTATTGATAACAGTAAACGGAGGATAGCTCTGCTCATTTGCAATTACAGAGGGTCACGCAAAAATGGCACACCCAAAATTGTACCTTTGTTTTCAATATGGCGAAACTTCACAAACCAAATTTGGAGATGCCTGACACTAATATTACATCTTTAAAAAATACCATATTAGGTGGCCTTTACACATCTATACAGCTCATAACTGTAAACATTTATAAACTTGTTTTATTGTAAACATTTGTAAGGTTTTCTTCACAATACGCTATTCATTTATGATACCGTTACTTTGCTAGAGCACAGAATTTTAGCCTCCTGCCCAAGAGTGTGAAAAGAAGAGTTTATGCCCTGAAGAGACTTCAGCTCCAGAGTGCCAACACCGAGGCAAAGTTTTACGAGGAAGTCCATGAACTAGAGAGGAAGTACGCTGCGCTCTACAAGCCCATCTTTGACAAGGTATGCGAAATGGTTTTGTGTAATACCTACATTTCTGTTTAAACATGCTCGACTTCAGAGCAGAGCTGGTTTACGAAATTGTTTCACAAACCTGTATGAGCTCCCTAAATCGATCATGTGCACTACAAATAGCTTCTGTTGCTATAGCTGCTTTTTCTCCGCACGACTGTTGACTGTCAAGCCTTGCGTTGGCCTGTACTGTCATCATTTAAGTGCCAGATTCAAACCACCAAAACGAATGGCCAGCTGCGCTCACTCACGCCTGACCATTTCCTTGGTTGGGGACATGCTAATAGTTGTACTTAACCACAGTGCATTTGAAGTGAAGTTGGCATTCCTTTTGGAAAGTGTGAAAATGATCCCACTTTCAACCTTAAAGGGTTTGCGTGTCGGTTATGTGTCACGGTCAAATATAAAAAAGATAATTTGTTTTGTATTTTATGAGATGTCCGTGTTTACTTTAAAATAGTTAACGAAGAAAGTTATCTTGCATCTCGGAAATTGTGTCAACAGCCAATTCTCACTGATGCTGATGTCAATTGATCTCCCCCAACTTTACAAGTCATAAGTCTGCTTTTATTTCCAGAGACGAGAGATCGTAACCGGTGCTGTTGAACCAACAGAAGAGGAATGTGAGTGGCAAAGTGACAAAGAGGATGAGGATCTTGCAGTAAGTTCACATTAAACTTGATGAACTAAAACATCATAAAATATTTTGTGGATTCAATATTTGAAGCATTTAAAGCATTTTGCCTTCTCAGCAGACTTTTCTGTGTAAAGTTGGTTATGGGTTATTAAGCTTCTCATTTTAAAACTCGTAATGGTACACACTGCAAAGTTTCCGGAGTGACAGCCCCTTTTAAAGGAAAACACCACTGTTTTTTCAATATTTTACTATGTTCTTACCTTAACTTAGACAAATTAATACATACCTATCTTTTTTCAATGCGTGCACAATCTTTGTACAGCGTGTTGTGAATGTGTTAGCATTTAGCCTAGCCCCATTCATTCCTTAGGATCCAAACAGGGCTGAATTTAGAAGCCACCAAAAACTTCCATGTTTCTCTATTTAAAGACTGTTACATGAGTAGATACATGAGTAAGTATGGTGGCACAAAATAAAAAGTGGCGTTTTTTTAGTGAATAAAAAATGAGAACTATATTTTAATATTGACAGGAGTTTGAGCGAGAGGGGGGAGTAGTCAGGAGTGATGATGTAATTAAATTTTGTGCCACCATACTTATTCGTAACTACTCATGTAAAAGTCTTTTAAATAAAGAAAACATGGAAGTGTTTGGTGTCTTCTAAATTCATCCCTGTTTGGATCCTAAGGAATGAATGGGGCTAGGCTTAATGCTAACACATTCACGACGTGCTGTACAAAGATCAAGTGCACGCATTGAAAAAAGGTAGGTATTAATTAGTCTAAAATGAGGTAAAAACATAGTAAAATATTGAAAACGGTGGTGTTTTCCTTTAAATACAGGAGTGAGTCCCCTAAATGATCATTCCGTGTGTATGGAACAAGACTCACTGCTGAAAATGCAATGATTGCCTATGAGTATTAGAATAAGGCTGGGAACAATAAACTGATTCATCTTTAGGAGGATTTAAAAAAGAAAGTTGCTTTGGAAGAAAAGCAGGCAGATTCAGATGGTGCCGTTGATCCGAAAGGAATCCCGGAATTCTGGCTCACCATCTTTAGACATGTGGATATGCTCAGTGAAATGCTGCAAGTGAGTGTTTATATTTACCCTAATTTGGTTTTAAAAATCTTTACTTTAAATGCACAATATACATTTTACCACTAGAGGTCGCCATACAAAAACAAAGTCGCAGCTTGATGATACAGTGACAGAGTTTGGAATGAGGGAGTTGTAGTTTTTACCTCCATGGTCAATTGGAAATCAAGTTCATAGATGACATAATGAAACAAAGATAACCATAGTAAGCAGACAAAGTGGCTTGATGGAAACAATAAAGGGTGTTGCTAGATGCTACACCACTACTTCCACATACAGTGCTGCAAAACCAATTGGCGTATGACATCTGGCAAGATCAACTCAATAGTACTGCTTTTTGCTATACCATGATATCATATAAAGATTGATCTGCCTGGTGCTGCATAGTCAAACACAAGGATAACCTTACGAGCATAACCTAGACATGACACCACTGATAAACCACACTATGGTTTTTAAAACTGCAAATTCTTTGGATTCAAGCATTGTTGAAAACATTTATGATAAGTACACATGTGAACGAAATATATAACAGCGCTAGTAGTTTTTGCATATTTTGATGCAAAATCTTACATAATGTGCTTTTAATTGTGCTTGTTTTTTAGTTAACTAGTTGTTATTTGTTGAGTTGTGCGGACACACGTGTATGTGTATATCAGGTTTTCATTGCGTATCTCATATAATAATAATAATAATATTAAATGTAACTGTGCGTGTTATAAGAAAAGACTGATTTTGTGTCAGTTCACTTTATGATTTACAAAAATTGAGTGCTTTGACCCAGTGCATGAAGGGTTAATGTGGTTTACACTGGAAATCATAGGAAACAGGAAGCTCATAGAAAAAGAAGTCTTTGTATTGATGTACAGTGACCACGTCATACTATATTCTGCTGTCTAGGTAGTTTACTTGGCTCCAGACAACCTTGTTACATCTATAGTATGATTTAAGCTAAAATAACTGTTCAGATTGGTTGCCAGTTTTTTAGTTTAACCATTCAACCAAGATCCCTAAAACAGACTGTTTTTGTTTCACGTAGGAGCACGATGAACCGATCCTAAAACACTTGCAGGACATCACTGTGAAATTTTCTGAACACGGACAGCCAATGGTTTGTAATCCTAAGTCATTGTTTTGACCCTGACTGTGAAAACCCAGCTTTATTGTGATGGACAGTTTCTACATAAAATCATCCTACACGTGTGAAAATATAACCTTGATATCTTTAATATTGAAATCAAACTTTAGCCTGGATTTTACAGACAGGGTCGTATATGTGTGCAGCATTTTTAAATGTACAGATCCCTAATTTTCAACGTTTGTCTGAAAACAGAGTTTCACGTTAGAGTTCCACTTTGAGCCCAACAGCTACTTCACTAACACAGTTCTCACTAAAGTCTACAAGATGAAATCGGAGCCGGACGCAGCAGATCCTTTATCTTTTGAGGGCCCGGAGATTGTGGACTGTGAGGGGTGAGTGCAAGTTCCTATAGTTCATCAGGTGGGGCATTGCAATATAGGGCTGGGTACCGAACGACGATACTTTTATGGTATCGAACGAAAAACTCTGATACTATGATTATCGAAAAAATTATGTATCTTTCGTTTTACTTATTGTTTCAGTTGTAAGATCGATTGGCATAAAGGTAAAGACGTGACGGTCAAGGTTGTTAAAAAGAAACAGAAGCACAAAGGAAGAGGGACCATTCGGACGGTCACCAAAGAAGTCCCGCAGGATTCCTTCTTTAACTTCTTCAGTCCTGTTAAGCGTGAGTTAAACAGCACTAACATGGGGAATTAAATTAGTTTTAATAGTTTGGGTTTGACCGTAAGAGATCTATTTTCCCACAGTCTGCATTCAAGCCGAGCAGCATTCCATACTTCAGGCTTTATAAAAATACAAAGTATTTATTGGTAGCAAAGGATGACTGTGATGAAGATAAATTCAGATGAGCAACAAAAGATTAACATCTAAAAAACACTGCATCCTCCCAAGCTATTATAACTTTCACTTTTCACTTGTTATGAGTAATCTTGATCTTATTGTTCTAAATTATTTTGACTTAAAGGGGCTGTCCGTAAGTTGAGAAATTTCTAACCGTTACTGACACCAGTGGCCGTTAAAGAAACTGCAGCCAGTCTCATGCTCGTTCTCGGTGGGCACACTCGTACGAGCATGACCACAACAACCAGAGTTGCCATAGCAACCACAGACAGCTCATTGAGATTCACCAGCATGTTTACAAATGTAAGAAAAGTTACAGTACTGTAAGGTTATTGTTTGACAGACCATATTTTAGCAAAATGTTGCAGTGCTACTTTATATTTTCAACAGAAGTCTACTTCTAAAAGTTTTGTAACACGACACTGTAAAACACACTCCCGACACTCACAATCTTAATGCACTCGTGCTCTGAATAAAGATAATTCATATAAGAAAGTAACTTTTGAAACGGTCCTTTGCTACATGCTATCGTTAGCATTACACCACAAAATAAATGCTATCGTTAGCATTACACCACAAAAACAATAACATAATATATTACAGATGCCCTGTAACTATGTTTTACCTTTGCAGTAAAAAGGAAACCTGCTCAAGGTCTGTTTTCATACCCAGCGCTGACCGGAGCTCCCTCCAAGAATCAAATGCCAATCCCATGTTTAATCTTGTCTCTTCCCCGACGCCCGTTCACGCACTATTTTGGCCGCACTAGATAAGGATTTTTTTTTAACTTACGAGGAGTTTCCATAAGTGTCTGGATTGTGCTGGAAGTTGGTCGCTTCTTTCCGTCTACAGAGTCCATTTGAAACATGCTAGCGATTGCCGCTGTTTACTAATGACTGCCGTACGCGTCTATATGGAACGCCCAGATAGACGAGCACGCGCATGACGTCACATTTTGAATTTCGCGCCAATTCGGACCCGACTCCTTCAAACAGAAAAGAGCCTACAGGCTGATAGAGACAACCGTGGAGGACACTCAAGGTGTCATTCTTTCTATTACATTATGGTTGCCTCATAAATATACAAATGAAAACTCTATCTTAAAGATTTTTTTAAGTAATAAGTTACATTCAGCCCCTTTAAGTGAAGAGGATTTAAGACATTAAGATGTATTGTCTTTCCTATTGTTTCACAACCTTTGTGTTTAGTTGTTATCGTAAGGGGTGGATCTTATAAATTCTTTTGTACGGCTGTTTATAAGAAACCAAAACATCTGTTATGTTGACACATGACATGAAAAAAACTTTGATTCTTGATATTCAGAGTTTGTGAGATTTGTCTTATTTTGGGAAATGATTTAAAATCTTGAAAGAAAAATTCATGGACAGTAGAGGGCACCACACACTTTTTTTTTGTAAAGCAATAGCAGCTATGCCCGACACATAACTTTTTGTATGAGGCGCAATGTTGGGCCTCAGAAAGCTTAATCATCTGTTTAAGGGATAGTTCACCCAAAAAATTAAAATTATATTATCATTTACTCTCTCTCAAGATGTAAACGAGTATAAATGTCTTTGTTTTGCTGTAAATTTTTTGAGCAATGTCGTTTTTAAGCTATACTATTTTTCTTTTCTACTATGGAAGCCAATGGTGCTTCTGTTTCCTGCTTGAAGAAATGTATAAGTTTGTAACAACTTTAGGATGATTAAATAATGACAGAATTTAATTCTCTTATTTTTGGGTGAACTATCCCTTTAAGCTTCGTTCAAATGTAAGTGTTTTTGGTTTATTGGATACGTGTACATTTGTACACATCATATTGTTTTAAATCGATGACTTCCAATTTTTCATTTAATTCTGTTGAGCCTAACTGGTACAGGGACATGGATTTAAACCCAGGGGTTGCATGAATGAATTAAATGTTTGTCCTATAATACATCTGATCAGTGTAGGTCTCTATGGTTTAAAAAGTGTCTGCCAGTTACATTTACACTTTAGAAATCTGTATAATAATTGCATTTAAAAAAAGACACCTTTTTGAATTGACAGCTTAACTTCAATACATACAATACAGTTTAATATACATCATCTAATTTGACCTACTAAAGCAACATCTAGATTGTTGTTACACCCTACCTTTATTTGTTTTTATAACAGCCCATGAATGTCTTTTTGATTAGTAGAGTTTACTTTAACAATCCAGATTTGGTTGCCAAATATCTCGTTTGGTTTAATATTTAAATGTATACATCTGAGGGAAAGGTTGAATATTACTAATGAATTTTAAATGGGAGGAGGAGAACACATAAAGGTCATTGACCTGTGTTGTGATTGGCTGAAGGTGTGAAGGTGTGTGTGGTGGTTAAAGTAGCGTCACTGATTCAAAACGTTTTCACAACCTGTGTGTTAAGGTACTCATTCATCTGGTTTGTTGAAAAATACTTTCAGTTGTTACAGCAGACGTCTACTGACGTCTTGCCACTCCTTAATGCTTCTTCAGTTATTAATAACCAGACTTTAGACGAGTTGTGAATTCACTGGCAGCAGGCCGTATAAGCATTCATAATAATAAACACTTAAAAATGTCACTTATTGGGTAGTTGACGCAAATTTTTTGTTCATTGTTACTTTACAAATCCTCTCAAAGCAGCATAACGTGACCATTGATTTCTTTTATTAAACCTGCAATTCCTAACTTTTGCATTAAAGAATGATGGGCGAATTTAAAGGATAAGTCCATTTTCTTAAAAAAAATCCAGATAATTTACTCACCACCATGTCATCCAAAATGTTGATGGCTTTCTTTGTTCAGTTGAGAAGAAATTATGTTTTTTGACAAAACAATCCAGAATTGTTCTTATTTAAATGGACTTTAATGGACCCCAACACTTAACAGTTTTAATGCAGTTTAAAATTGCCGTTTCGAAGGACTCTAAACGAAACTAGGCATAAGGGTCTTATCTAGCAAAACAATTGTCATTTTCGCAAGAAAAATAAAAATATGCACTTTTAAACCACAACTTCTCGTCTTCTTCTGGCTGCTTGACTCGTCAGCGCGACTTCACATAATTGTGTAATGACGTCGAAAGGTCACGTTACATATATGAAATGCACATTTGCGGACCATTTTAAACCATAAACAGACACAAAGACATTAATAAGTATCATTCGACATACAACAACATCGGAACGGTCCTCTTTCTCCACACTTGTACAATAACTAATAACTGGGGCGTAGTTTCGCATACGTCATTCGTGACCTCTTGACGTGATGATGTAATACGTGAGGTCGCGCTGGTGCGTCACACGACCGGAGGAAGCGAAGTTGTAGTTCAAAAGGAAAATTTTTTATTTTTCTTGCCAAACATGACAATCGTTTCGCTTAATAAGACTCTTATGCCTCGTTTGGGATCATTTAGAGTCCTTTGAAACTGCAATTTTAAACTGCATTAAAACTGTTAAGTGTTGGGGTCCATTAAAGTCCATTAAAATGAGAAAAATCCTGGAATGTTTTCCTCAAAAAACATCATTTTTCTCGACTGAACAAAGAAAGACATCAACATTTTGAATGACATGGTGGTGAGTAAATTACCTGGATTTTATTTTTAAGAAAATTGACTAATCCTTCAAGTACTAATCTTTACGCGTGTTGAAGTTATGTCAAACTCTCTTCTACCTCCAAATCGTTCCCAACTGCAGGGTTTTTCCTGACTCAAAATGACGTTGAGATCGAGCTATCCTGATATCTCAACCAAACATTTTAGATGGCCACAATTTTTGAGGTTTTTAATAATTGGATGATTAAAGAAAATAATTATTAAATTTTTATTTTATAAAAATATTAAATTAATTAAATACAACATAGCAGCTAATGTGTTCATTTACAATTAACAATAATATAAATAAATATCTTAATAAGAATAATATATTCACACAAGCTGGGATATCTGAGTTTGACACATTCGCATGTGTATGAATGGAAGTCAATAGCTGCGTTTACATTACACTTCAAATTGCGCAAATTGACATTGTAAATTCAAAGAGCGGCCAATAGAAATTGTCGTGTTTTCATTGGTCGTATTTTCAGTTCGCAATCTCAATTTGTGCAATTCAAAGGGTAATGGAAACGCACCTTATGGAACGAAAAGTAATCCTAGTGATTCACTAAGCTCTGATTGATTCGCTTGGTGACTGAATTGTTTCAAACAAATCGATTTAAAAGAATCAGTCGTTTTGCAATAGTTTTATGTATTGGTCTTAATGTAAGACTTTAAGGTAAAATGTTGGTATGTAATGAGGTTTTAGATTCAGCATATCAAATTGCAGACTTCTCAAAAGTATCGACTATCTAGTTATCATACCTGTCGTTCCTTACTTTCTGTGTTTTTCTTAAAGGTCTAACATTAATGCTTGCTATAATAATTTTCACTCCTACGAGGGAATGTCAGTTGAATTATCTCCAACCGTCAATCATATCATTGTATTTGCTGCACTTCATTCACCTTTTGCTACACTGAATGCTTTGCATTTTTTAAAAAGCCGCATTGCGCTCTTTTTTTAGTTTAACGCTTTGATAGGCCGATGTTAGGAATGCTGTCTTGCTTGTAAGGAGACTGTGGGAAAATGGATCATTTACGGTCAGAAGCGGTATCACCGGATCCGTGTGGAATTTTTTCTTTAACTGTGGTGTTTTCCACAACATTCCCTTTGTAGGTGTTTCACTTAATATGCCAGGAATGATGCAAATCGAGCCGTAGATGAATAATGCAATGCTTTGTTTAAATGAATGGATATTTGGTACTGGCTTTGATCAGGTTCTTCTTAAAAAGAATAATAATAAGTTAGTCTTATTCAATGTCACACATCTTTTTAAGAATCTGGTCCCCGTTTATCACAAAATGAAAATTTTTGTTGGTATTTTGAAAATCTATTAATGTGTAGTGTTTACTTTTACGCACTATGCTACATAAAAATGTTTTCATGCCCATATTAATGTATATTTTTTCTTTTTTTCTTTTTGTAGCGACGCCTGATGGAATGGTAAGTGACGTTTGTATGCATGTTTGTAAATATTTGAGTCATCCTAATAGCAGTCACTGTAACCCACTCAAACACACATCACAACCCTCCTCTCTTAAGTTTACAAAATACGTCACATACGAGAAAATATGCGTGAGGTTCGTATAGAAACATCTAACGTTGCACAATGATTTTAGCACATTACACCTCCATCTAAACGGATGTTTGACGTTTTTAATGCCATAGCATTGCATAAGGAGAACTTTCACATAATAGTTATTCTGAAATGTTATGAGTCACTTTCATGTCAGTTCAGTGATTTACTAACAGTCATGTTGTTTATTTGTTTTGTCCAGGATGAAGATTTGGACTTCACTTTAGCTTCAGACTTTGAGACCGGACACTTCTTCAGAGAGAGGATCATCCCTAAAGCAGTGCTTTATTTTACAGGAGAAGCCTTGGATGATGATGATAGTGTGCGTTTTCTGTCTTTACCGTATAATAATATGTAGAAACTAGAGCTGGGTGGTATAGCTATGTAAAATTGCATCTCGATTTTGTTTTTATTTAGTACATATGTTGAAGTCATATTATTTAAATCAGAGGAACTGTTGAATTTTGGACACACAGCTAGGGGTTACACAGCTATTTCAGCAAAGCATGTTACAAAATTTTAAAATTTAGTTATAAAAATCGTTTGTGAGAGGCCATAAAGTTTTTTCAATTTTCAACGCTATTTTTTTGCCTTTTCGCCTTTAACTAGCTGCGTTTACGTACCCTTTAAATTGTGCAAATTTAAATGGCAAATTGAAAATGTGTCCGATGAAAACATGGCAATTTCGCATAAACTCAAAAACTTTTTGCATTCAGTTTTTTCAGGCAATTAAAAAAAATATCGAAAATCTGCCATGGATTTTTTTCATATTTACAGGTCACTTGACGTGGTTAAAAGTCACATGATCATTCTTTTAAAATAGTACAGTATGTTTGGTTTGAGGACAAGACAGAAGGGGTGTGTTCCAGTGATGCGCGGGTCAATGTATAAACAACCTGCACCCGAGCGATGTTTTCAACTAACCCGCCTGCAGCTCGGACCGCCAAAATAATTTTTTTACAATTGTGCATATTTTTACAAGTAGTAATTGTTTAAAAAAGTTAATTGGCATCTTTTTTCAAACAACCCGATTGACCGCTACCTGAATATCATAAAAAATATTTTTGGATGACTCGTAACCGTGGGTGACTGCGGGCACCCGCTTATATTGGATCACCACTGGTGTTTTCGACTTTACGCGACGAGCCGACAAGTGCATGATATCAAAATACCACGAGCGATTTGGCAGCAGAGATGGGGACTTATGTCGCACACACAGTGACTTAAGACTCGACTTGAGACTCGTCCTCAAAGACTACAGACTAGACTCAGACTCGAGGTGCGCGACTCGTGTACAATGTTTATTTTTAGGAAACGTCTGATGAGCTCGCTCGCGTTACAACGAGACTTGAGACTTGACTTGGACTCGAGCCCAGAGACTTCAGACTTGACTCGGACTCGAGCTCAGAGACTTGTGAGCATCTCTGTTTGGGAGTCGACTGCTCTGTATGATATCGAGTTGCACTTGTGGTATTTCGATGTCGTTCTGCGCGGCGCCGCATAAAGTCGAAAAAAAACCTGTCACCATGGTTTTTGGAATTGCTTATCGTTAGGGATGCACAGATAGAATTTTTTGGGCTGATACCGATTTAAACAGACAACTTCTGGCCAATGTGAGTAATCTCGCGAGATTAACTACGTGATTTATTTTTTCCCTCATCGCACGTCTGACAAACTATAATTTATACAACTTATTTTGTTTTGGGAAGTATTTAATTATTTTGATAATTATTGTTAAAAATTCTGGATTATGCAACAGACATGCAACTCATTGCCTTTATGCGGTTAATTAATAAACAATCGGTATCGGCCTTTCTCGCGCTGTTGCCTATATGCCGATGGTTTCAAATTCATCAAAAATCGGCCGATAAATATCGCCGGCCGATACATTGGTGCATCTCTACTTATTGTGATACTGAAAAAAAAACGACATTTTAGTCGCATAACATCCGTTATTGGAAATGCTGACATTTTGCGCAAGTTTTTTGTTGACATTAAGAAAATAACACTATAGTTTAGCGCAAATCTTTAATGGATACGCATCTACTGATAGACAGTAAGGAGAGGACAGGAAAGTACAGCAAGGGGTGCCAAGCCGGGAATCGAACTCGTGATGCTGGTAGCGCGTCTGCGCTAGTTGTTTAAAAACGTATAGACCAAAACAAAATATCAAATAGTAGCATCACTTTTATATTTTATGTCAACAGCAAAACAGTCTGAAACAAACAAACAACGTATAGTTTATCACATTTATGAAAATTGTGTTTATGTAATCATATTTATGTTGTTTTGGTACAGTTTGAAGAGGAGGATCTTGAAGAGGGAGAAGAGGAGGTAAGAATCCCAATTCATTAGCCAAGAATAAAGTTAATTTTCTAGATAAAAATGACCTAAGACAGATCAAAATGTCTCATTTAGGACATGGGTGAGGAAGGTGAAGAGGAGGAAGAGGGAGATATTGACCCCAAGGTGAGTTTTTCCTTTTAAAACCTATGTATCTCCGTCATGCATTTTGCTCCACTGACATTCAATGATCCTCTTTTAATGAATTTGATTGACTACAGATTATAACATCTTAACTTATGCTTTTCAATCGAGTCTCTGAGACAGACAAAGCTGCATGCACTGTAGTTGTCTAATTATTTCCTAATAATTTGGCCAGCCATTATAGTAGATGTGGGTTGAATTAAGGTTGTTTATAACTTGTATGATGGTTCATAAACAGTGGCATGCCTGATGTGTAAATCTGTGTCGTCCTTATTACAGGCTTAATTCATTTCTCACTTCATGCGTTTCTAGGTAAGAGACCCCCGAGGGAATGTGGCCCCCTTTTCACCTGTCCTTTACCTGTTTTTATATTAGTTATTTGTCATTCTCCTATGTCACTTTCACACGGGAGATTCGATTAGCGTGAAAGTCACCAATCAACCACATTCTAGTCAGTTGGAGTTCGGTTTATGTGAACCTCAGTACTGAGTTTGTTGTTATTGTAAAATCAATTCAACTCAATTGTTTATGTCTTGTAATACCACATGAATATTATCAGATATATGCATAACAACCACTGTGTTCATATATAATTTTTAGATTTCAGGTTTTGATAAATAGCTTCTGGTGGTACTCGCAGTGCATTTCACATTTTCAATCATAGGACTGTAAATAAAACAGACCACCCAGCAAGCAATAGCCGTCATTTCACTTAGTCTTAGTCCTGCTATGAGTAACCCACTTCTAGCCAAAATAAACTTGGTTACATGTCAGTTTTGCAAAAATAACTTGTAAGCAAGATGTATGATATTCCATGTAAGCAAAGTCAACAGTGATCTATTGTTTTATTTATTTATTTAATTTATTCTTGGGCTATGGTTAGACATCTATACATTTTTTTTAAACGCAAATTGCTTGCTGGGCAATGACGTATAGGACTCCAACAAACATGCTCAGTGTGAAAATGACATTGTTGTAGTCTCCCCTGGGCATTTCAGACTAACCATTCCCTTTTACCCTCACTAAATCACCCAGAAAGGTGAAAATATATTCTTGTATTTCAGTTTTACACATTGAACATTTTAAGGTGAAGTGTATGATTTCTGCCACCAAACACCACCGCATTGTTTCTCTAATGGCGCCTTTTCGTTGCGTAGTACCCCCACGGTTTGGGTCGGGGTCAGCTTACTTTTGAGGGCTTTTCCGCTGGGTACAGTACGTAGTACCCAATACTTTTTTTAGTACCACCTTGGTTGGGGTTCCAAGGGCCCGAGCTGATAAACATGACGCGAAAACACTGTAGAGAACTGACTGGCCTGCGTAAATCGTCACCATCAGCGTCATTGCTATAATGTAAAGATTAGCTTTACCTTCATGCTAGCTTGTGCTGTCTCAAGTAAACCTGTTGTCATCTGGGCTTTGCTGTAAGTTCCCAAACTCCCTTTTAGTGATTAAAAACATCCACAGGTTGAGAATCAGGAACACCATACCAGTTTTGTTTCCCAGACTTGCAGTTTGTGGCGGCACATTTGATGCTTAAATGCATCTTAAATGAGGCTCAGCGGAGCGCGTCTACTGACACCACGGGTGTTTGTACAGAAACTGTCATGTAAGGCCGAGGTAGTGATAAACGTGATTTGCAAACATCTATTTTAATTTTGTGGTGGACTTAGAAATAAATAAATGTATGGTAATTTACAACGACGCTCTCACATGTATGATGTCACAGCAGTAGGCAGCGCAAATATAACAGCACGCCTGTAATCCCTCCCACTCCAAAGTGTTAATAAACTAGATGGAAAAGCTTACCAAGCCAAAGTGAGGTGAGCTGACCTGACCTAAATCGTGGGGTACTATGCACCGTAATCTACTTATCTTTGTTTCCAAAGTAGCCTCAGATGCTCCATCCGTCTTCCATTGTTTTGCCAAACAGATATTCCCACCCCAGATTTATAAATGTGTGCAACCAGACATTATAACAATGGCTGAATGAAACAATCAAAAGTTTGTCATATTTACTCTTCCTGTTACCAAGCACCTAAGGTGACATTGGAGTAAAAAAATGTAAAGATTAGTTTAACGTGCTCACGCGAAACTTTGGCGTGCTCACGCGAAACTTTGGCGTGCTCACGCGAAACTTTGGCGTGCTCACGCCAAACTTTGGCGTGCTCACGCGAAACTATGGTTAGACATCTATACATTTTTTAAACACAAATTGCTTGCTGGGCAATGACATATAGGACTCCAACAAACATGCTCAGTGTGAAAATGACATTGTTGTAGTCTTGATGTTGTAGTCTCCCCTGGGCATTTCAGACTAACCATTCCCTTTCACCCTCACTAAATTACCCATAAAGGTGAAAATATATTCTTGTATTTCAGTTTTACACATTGAACATTTTAAGGTGAAGTGTATGATTTCTGCCACCAAACACCACCGCATTGTTTCTCTAATGGCGCCTTTTCATTGCGTAGTACCCCACGGTTTGGGTCAGGGTTAACTTACTTTTGTTGCAGAATTTTTTTTTTACATTTAGTTTCACGTGCGCACACGAAACTAAACTTTTTATTTAATTTTTTCTCCATGTCCCCTTAGGGGCTCCGTACCCTGTCATCCCAGATTTAACATTTTATTTAGGTTTACGTGACCCTGCCTGGGAAAACCAAGCTAAAATCATTTTTTTTAATTTATAGTTTTAATACATAAAATCATCCTTTATATCTTAGACTTTAGCCTGGGTTTCACAGACCGGGTCACATTTGTATAGATTTGTTATGTAACTCTTGTCATACATCAACTTAAGCTTAAGCTATAAGCCAAAAAAACACCACATAAGCCATTTTTAGTGGTCCCTAAATTGCACCCTTCACCTTTAAACAAAGCATGTGTCTTACTTTTCACCTAAATGTGAATGTGTTATGAACTACGACATCACCGGGTAAATTATGACGATCTGCAGCTCAGAGCCTGACCTATCTTATCCTATCTGATTTTTTTCAGAAGGGTCCTCCTCCTGCCGAGTGCAAACAGCAGTAAGGATTGTCAACTGGCAGTCACGGCACAAATCTGGCCACAACAATGTGGATACGGGCCTTAACCTCCTCATGGACTTACCAGACTCTGTACTAATGCAATAGGAAACCAAATTCTGTTTAGAAAATGCATGTTCAACTGTTACTGTTTACTTTGACAGAGATTACCTCTGCACTCCAATTGAGTTTTTCATTTATAAGTCACAGACTTTTGGGATTGGTGGATTAAAAACTACAATTTTTTGGACAGATGCAATGTTTATAGTCACTGTTTGCCCGTAGCCGGTTTATAAATGCAAGCAAGGATCCCACATGTTTTGAAATCCTCGCGTTTTTACTGCTTAGCTGAATTTTGGACACGACCCTAAGATTGTTTGAACTCCCAGGCTGTAGCATCACTCAGGGTTTTTTGCCAATAATATCGCCATCTTTTTCATGTGGATGTTTTTTTTTTATTTGTATTGTTACAATATTGATTGGTGTCGGTGGGTTTTTGAAGTGGATGTTCTGCATACTGGTAGCCAAACAATGTGGACTGTGTTAAAGTTATAGCAATGATTTGGGCTTTTCCAACGCCCTCACGTGAACTCTTAATGCGGGACTTTTATTTTGCCATGTGGTTGTGTGTTAAGCTGCTTGCATTCATGAACAGAATTGAATAAAGTACAGTATTACGTTAACGTTAACAAGCACATCTTCTAGCCATTGCAGGTTTACTCTCCGTTTTAACTGTGTGCAAGCCATAGCCTTATCTGAAACTTGGGTTCGTAATGCAGCATTGTTTTCATTTTGTACAAAATAGACAAAATATTCTATTAAATTTTGTGCGACAATTCCACAAAAACCTTTTTTCTTTTTTGGTGTTTTCTAAGGCATTCACTATTCGTACTTTTGTTTAGATATAAAGCATCCACCTATAACATAGGAAAGTCATGATATGATATGGAGGAGCTTTCCGTTGGGTTTTATTTAAAGTGCACTTATTATGTCTATCTTATCAATATGTTATATTAGTCTCAGGTTTGTCCAGAATGTCTCTGTGAAGTCTCAGCTCAAAATAGCGCACCGATCATTTATTATAGCATGTTCAAAATGCCTCTATTTGTTTTTTTGTGTGTATCTTTAAATGCAAATGAGCTATTGCTCTTTGCTCCCTTACCAAAAGATATGGTTTGGTTAAAATAGATCTGATTTCACAAAGAAGCACAGAAAAAATAGCAGACAGCGTCCAACTCACTGAAGGCAGAAACTATGTTAATACAACACTGTCCGTCAGTGTCTGTGGGCGGGGCTTTAGCAGTGTGACATCACAATGCTAATAGAATTTAAACGGCATGTCTAATGAGACTGCTTTGGTTTAATGGAGATTAAAAAAAGGGGTGAATAGATATTTTTCTTTGTAGTGTGGTTGTGTCCAACACACATTTATGTCCAAACACCTTTTATACAAAATAAAAGTGGATTTTGTATAATAGGTGCCCTTAAAGTATCAACTTGGTTTTGTATGTTTTACATAAAATTGCTAATGAGAAAAAGAAATGGGACAATATTAAAATAATACATTAAGTTGTAAAAGAGTTGTGGAGTGTGGATCGTATAGTTAAACTAATCTGGATTTTTCTAAATTTGAGGAAAAATGTCTGAGTTTGTATTGAAATCTTTAATAACATGAGCTCAGGTTGTCTTCTGAAACTCTGTGAGATTTCTGGGTCTTTTTCTCAGGAGAAATATCATAAAAATTTCAATTAGCTCTCTATTTCATCTCACTGATGTTTCGCAGATATAATTGAGATATTGGATCCTATATATTATTTTTTTGTCTTATGGCTGGCATCCACAGCCAAAGTGTTCTTAAAAGTCCATGTAAAGTCATTTCGGAGAATTGTTTCTGAACACATAAATATTAGAAATTTATTGCCGAAACACGTTGCAAAGACTGTGAACTGTGCATTACTTAATTGTGGAGTTACGCCATTAAACAGTTTTCCTCCATTTCTCTGATCAGGATTATTTAGGCGGGGCTAAAACGGTGGCTCGATGACGCACTGAAGCCACCGCGCATGGCCCCGCCCCTAACACAATTGCGAACATCCATTCAGGTTGAAGCAGTATTCCAAAGAGCAGTATTTCATTTCCCGGGAATGGCTGGGGTTTTAGTGCCGAAAGCAGTGTTTGAGAGAAGTAAATCCTGCCTGTTTTTCTAAGATTTTAATCATTTATTTTATTTACTTGTTTTTTTATCATTTAAATTTGTATGGGTGGTTATCTTCTGTGGTGTGACAAACTGACTGAGAAAACATTTTAAAATCGGACTCAACTCGGACTTTAACACAAAAATTATAACAATATTCGTAAGATAAATTAAGACATTTATAAGAATGTTCTTAAGTGCAATTCTCGAAAATTTCTCAAGAACTTAAATATTTACTTAAAGGGACACTCCACTTGTTTTGAAAATATGCTTATTTTTCAGCTCCCCTAGAGTTAAATTAGATTTTTACCGTTTTGAAATCCATTCAGTAGGGGTGTAACGATGTAACCGTGTAAATGCGCGTTTTCTCAATGAATGAATTACAGTGAAATCCCGGCACATCCGAACGCCAGGGGGCGCTCTCATGCAGAAACGCCCTTTGTGCCACAGAAGATGTAGCATTACAAACGCTATTCCAGGAAATGTCTAAAGCAATATTTATACGCTGTTCTTCAAATAGTTTCAGGTATTTTCATGATAATAACGAATATTTTGAATGATTTTTATTTAACGAGTGTTGCTTTTTTAAATGCACGTTATAAACGACTCCCACTCATAATGATTTTAGATTGATAAGGACTTCCTACTGACCAAATGCCGTAGTACACGCACAAGCTGTGCATGAAACAAAGAATCGCAGCCTTGTGATTCAGAATC
This sequence comes from Paramisgurnus dabryanus, assembly GCF_030506205.2. Lineage (NCBI taxonomy): Eukaryota > Metazoa > Chordata > Actinopteri > Cypriniformes > Cobitidae > Paramisgurnus > Paramisgurnus dabryanus. The sequence continues at coordinate 5,084,680 of NC_133359.1, forward strand.
GATTTCAGACAGGCATTTTTAATGGGACACGCAGTTAAATCGTTACATCCCTACCATTCAGACGATCTCCGGGTCTGGCGGTACCACTTTTAGCATAGCTTAGCACAATCCATTGAATCTGATTAGACCATTAGCATTGTGCTAAAATATTACCAAAGAGTTTCAACATTTTTCCTATTTAAAACTTGACTCTTTTGTAGGTTACTTAGCGTCCAAAAACAGTCCCCTTGGTATCTTTCAACAGCTGGGGACTATTTTCAGACGCTGCGTAAAGTCATTACGCCTGCTGCACCCATGGTACGCCAGCAAAGTTCTTGATTATTATTACGCCAGAATGAGAGTATAGTTCCTAGACATATTGGGCCTAGAAAATCGCAACTTTTAATTTTCCGTCGGTCTTAGTACACAATGTAACTACAGAAGAGTCACGTTTTAAAATATAGGAAAAATAGTGAAACTCTTTGGTCGTATTTGAGCGTGATGCTAATGGTCTAATCAGATTCAATGGATTGTGCTAAGCTATGCTAAAAGTGGTAGCGCCACACCCGGAGATCAGCTGAATGGATTCCAAAACGGTAAAAATCAAATGTTTAACTCTAGGGGAGCTAAAAAAAATGAGCATATTTTGAAAAAAGTGGAGTGTTTCCTTAAGAATATCTTTTTTTTTCCCTAAGAATAAAATTAAAAAGAAAGATCTTGCGTATATATACTTTAGTGGTAGAGCATTGCAATAGCAGCACAAAAGGTTGTGGGTTCAAACCCAAGACAAAAATGGCCCAAAAATAGCTTATAAAAGAAAATAAATGGCAGTTTTCTTCTTAAGAAAGTTGTAAATCCAGCATTTGCATGGGTAACGCCAATCATGTTTCCTTTATGAATGTTTGAATATATGTAATTCTGTACGTTCCACACCTCATTAAGCCGATTTCACAAAATTGAAGAGAAACACATTATAAATGCTATAATTACTCAGTGACCGTAATTAGATAACAATTTCAGAGGAAAACTGATCTCCCACCAAACCAGATTCCTGAAACTCCCAGCTATGTGTGGAATCTAAACACTGACGGCTGTAGTTGGGCAGTCATGAACACCGGCTCCTGTGGTCGATCGGAGCGAATGGAGACACGCTTTGTGTGAAATGTTTCCCGGCATACTGTTTGCACTCTCTGGAGTTTGTAATTTGATGGTTGGGGTGGGATCGGATCTGTGGGACATCACTCCCACTTTCACACCTCTCCTTCTGGTTTCTTTACGCAGATCTGGGGTGTTGCAATATCTCAAAATCTGTCTGTACTTCACAATGGTATGAGCACAATTCGTCTCAATGGTGGACTGTTGCTTTTTATCATTATGGCATGGATGGAATGGCATTATTGTCATTTTGGCTCGCTGCTACTTGGCAATAATAAAAGCAGATCCAAAAATTTCCCACGGTGTGACAAGCAAACACGTGGGTTTATATGAATAATAACTAAACTTATGTTTAATATGATTTGCCTTTATGTGAAATGAAGGCTGATGTTTATGTCTCTACTCATGTTGGGATCTCATAATCAGTAAAACAGATTATAATTATCTTATATAGGGTTGGAGGAACCTTTTTCGACTTTGTAAATGGGTGACAAATTTCTCATGGTTGACAAAACGACTGTTAAAAGTTATTTTTACGATGATGCTGGTAACTGAAAATTTTTTTTAGCACCATGCTGCTTCCACACCAATAGGTGTCGGTATGAAGGACTACTAGAAAACATCCCAAACAAAAACTTTACTACCCAGGATGCTTCGAGTAGTATTAGCGTTAGGCTACTTTTAAAAATAAATTTGTATTTTTACAGCACAAAATGATATGAAACAAAGTCTCTATGTTTTGTTACTAAATTCAAGCAACAAATAACATTTTGGCACTCTTTAAACACCGTGGCGTGTGATGGACTGGAACACATTGGAGGTCGGAAATACGACCTCTGACTTTATCTCGAACTCTGCATAATTATGTTCAAAGGTTCTGTGGAGGACACAAATATATTGTACACAAAACTTATATTTGTTAGTTGTGTTGTACTGTGTCCCACCCGAGATTTATTTTCTGCCTTATTATAGCCATGAACATATTGGCCCATAATAAACAACTTCATACAATAGCTGAACAAAGACTCTGTCATCCCATGCATTCTGTGGTCATTGGCAAAGTTCTTACAGCCCCATTGTTTCAAATGGCATGTCTAATACGATCTTGTCTGCATGTTACTGCATGTAAAAATCCTTGCTGCACTGAAATGTTTAAGTTTAATCAATTTCAAATTGCAATTAAATTTCAACTTTCTTGACTAGTGAGGAGTTGCTATGAATTATAAAAATGAAGTTGACATAACTTTAGGTAATTCAACTTAATAATTTGTAGCAACTCCTTACTAGTCAGGAAAGTTTAAAGAATTGTAAATTTAAGTTGATTAAACTTAAAATTTTTACCATAGCAGTTTTCACACAGTTATACTGTATAAGTTCTGCTTCGCCAACATCCTCACACTTATTTACAACTGTTTTGTAAATGTCATTGTTACTGTATTGGCACTAGTCCAGCGAGTAACCCAGGGCTTATCACAGCTAAAGTCATTTTTTAATGATTTACTCTTTTTTTTTTTTGATAAAATCATCCTACATAAGATCATTTTGTGAATTTACTCGATTTTACAGACAGGGTCACAAGTAATTCGACACTGTAGTCAATGGCTTTGAATACAGTTAAACCTATAATTTGCATTATTTATTTAATTTCTAGCAAAAAAAAAACATTAAATAAAATAAAAAAATTAATTACCTAAATGAAACAGTCACGTTATATACCAGCTAATTTGGACTAAATATTAATTTGTAAACTTATATAAAAGTAATGATATCTTTACATTAGAGCAAAAAATTGGCTTGGTCAATTATCGAACAATAACCTTTGTAACAGGGTGTAATTGTTGAATGCAGTTGCCGTTACAATATTTATAATAATTAATAAAATGGAATGAGATTTATTTATTTATTTTTTTTGTATTTTTGCCATGTTGTGAAAATTCGAAAAAATATAGTTTAAGTATTGGGAAGTCGTATGGTAACACACGCTGTAAAAAGTGAAAGCTGTTTGCTTCAATTGGTAACACACTTATAAATAGTTTTATAAACTTAAATTTTCTCGCTTTAAGTGAAAATTTTAAAATGAAAAAATTTAAAGAATTAATATTTAAACATTTTCAACTAAATTTTTTTACTTAAAGATATTGCGGAGGATTTTCTTTTTCCGGGTGGATCATCAAGACTATTGTTCCTCCTAGTTGTCAATCAGGAAAGTTGCGCAATTTCCTTTTTTTTTAAGTGGAGAAGGCGGTTCTTTTCTAAAATTCGAGAAAATCCTCCGCTACACCTTTAAAGTAAGAAAATATTTTAAGTTCAAAAAAACTTTAAAAAATTACTTCAATTGATCCAACTTTTACTTTATACAGTGCATGGTTGAATTGTTAAATGCAGTTATCGTAGCGATATGTATAATAATTGATAAATCAAATGAGAATTATTATCACTCTTGACGTGCTGTGGAAATGATCAAAATTATACCATGTGGGAAAATAATAATAACAGGGTTGTAATACTGTTATATTTTTTGTTTTATCGTTCTCACCAAGATGCGTACAAATGACACGCAGTGTGATTATCGTGCAATAGATACGCCAAATTCCGATTTTGCGTGCATATGATACGCCAGTCCTTCCCATTCACTTATATGGCGAATCGTTTCGTGACGTTTTATTTATTGTTTTCTCATTTGTTTTCTGTTTTTTTACCATTTTCGCTTGGGTTTAGGGTTAGAACAACTTTTTGTTATATAAAAATGACATCCTAACCCAAACCCCAACTCTAACCCCAACTCCAAGCGACCATGGCTTAAATATAGATAAAAACTTAGAGAAACCTGTATATTAAATAACCTGCTTAAACAAATGTGAAATCTAACCCTAAACCCAAGCGAAAATGGTTTAAAAAACAGAAAACAAATGAGAAAACAATAAATAAAACGTCACGAAATGATTCGCCATATAAGTGAATGGGAAGGACTGGCGTATCATATGCACGCAAAATCGGAATTTGGCGTATCTATTGCACGATAATCACACTGCGTGTCATTTGTACGCATCTTGGTGAGAACGGGTTGGTTCAACACCCATATGCATATAATTGTACGAATTTGATAACAGCATCTGCCAAATGAGAAAAAAGATTTGTGACAATACAACTTCGCCAAAATTGCCATTTTAAGGAGGTTCTGTAAACTACATTGGATTTGTACCCTGTTCTTTGAAAGTGCCGAGCCTTTGATTTTAAATACCCTTTGCATGCGTTTGTTAGTCTTCTAGCATCATGCGTTTGTCCCCAGTGGATTAACACCACTTTACAACACAAATTCAAACGATTCATTTCTCGAGTCCTAAATCCTCACACTTGACTGGCAGTCTTATCCAGCTGCCCGTGTTCATCGTCTGCCTGTGCCCGACCACCCTTCAGTAAAACCCCTGTGTGAGGTCCTTTAATGTTTCACAGTGGACATGTTGCAAAGCCGTCTCCAAGAGCTCAACACAGAAAGCTTTGTTCTGTCTGGGATAGGCAGTGCTACAATAAGAGCTGTATTGTAGTGTGTAGATGTCTGATAATGCATGGAGGCGTCATATTTTAAAACTGGATTATTTACTGAAGTAATAGGAAAATGTTGACCAGTTACATAGATTTCTTTATGCGGTAGGTTTTATTTCGCATGACAATACGTTATTACTGTGTTTAGTTTGTTACCACAACTTTAATCACAACACATTGTGTGTAATATTTGTCTTCTGAGTTTGGCACACCACAGACAAATTTGTTATTAAAGAGTAACTAAACCCTAAACCATTTTTTTTTAGTTAATGATCTGTAAGCATGGGGCTTTATTAGTGCTGTTCATTGATTTTAGTAAGTTTTTTGACATTTGGATGTAAAGTGTTTCAATACTACAATATATGGTGTAAAAACGTCTGAGTGCTGCCCTCTTCAGGTTGAACGGTGGCTACTGCAGTTGAATTTTCCTATTGGATGGTGGGTCCAAAAAATGACTCGTGACGTAAGCAGGTTCAAGATCACCACGCCCTTATTACGATCTCACCACACACTTAGTTCGTCCCCTCTATCTCCTTGGGATCTGTCCACTTTTCTTGCATTTTTCAAATATTGCCAGTGGGTGGAGTCAGGCTCTGACCAGGGGTTTAGTTACGCTTTAATGATGAAAATGCCCAGGAAATAAAATAATGGCCCTGAAACCATTTCCCACTCACGGTAAAGCTGTCAAACTCTCTGAATTTTCAAAGATATGTCCCAAATGGTGCACGTCATGTGGACTTTTGGTCTTGTGGCCTTAAATTGCAAATACTCGCTTAGTCTACAAGTCCGTAGGGTGTCCCATCTGTCATTTCTATGCTCATCAATTTTTGTGCCCATCAGCGCCCCCTTTGCACCCTTAAAGCGGTCGCACTGCTGCAGGCTCCACACACTTTAAGTCCTTGCGAAAAAGCCATCTGACAACGGATGGGAGGAGTTCACTATTCGAAGTCTGTCCCAAAATACGACTCAGGTGCACCCTCGTGTACTCGCATCAAGGGTCCCTAATGATGCATTCACACCAGCCGCGGTAGAGGCGTCAAGCACGAGTGACTACACTGTGAAGTCAACGTAAAGTCATGTTGATGTGCATCTGGAGGTCTCGCGGCGTGGTAGACGCGATTTTGCCTCATTTTGTATGTCTAGTATGCGCAAATGGTGAGAATTGAGTGTTGAAAAATCTGAACTTTGGTGGAAAAATGCTTTGCGTTAACCAATCAGCAGTGACGTGATTACAGGAAGCCAGCGGAATCACTCAAAATGTTTGAGTATCCAACTATGCGCGGTAGACACAAATTTGACACCTCAAACGCGTTTGTTGTGAACTCACAGTAAGGTCTGCACTACATGATGTCATCAAAGTATGGACTCTGTGCGTTCACACCAGACTCGGAAGAAGTAGGAAAAATGTGCAATTCGCGTGTAATTGGACGCTTGAACATTTAGAGTTTACTCGCTTCATTCACGCTTGAAAGCCATGCGTGAAATTCTAGTCAGTTGAGACATTCACATGGAAATTTGCGTCATGGGAGAGGCTTCTTCTGCCTCTGCTTGCTTTCTGTAATCACGTCACTACTAGAGCAAGCTCCTGATTGGTTAATGGGGTGCGAATATCGGCCAAAGTTCAGATTTTTCAATTCGCATGTTTCCATGTGGCGCGTGCCCGCTCGCAGTGTGAAGCGCGTCCACGCTATTCTCCGAGATGCACTTGATGGCCTTTTGTGCAGCAATTTTTTTTTTTTGGACGACCTTGTTAAGGTGGTAGGGTATCCCAGCTTAGGTGGGCCGCCCGAACTGAAAAGTGCTGCGGGAAACCCTGCATGACATTGCAGTTGATAGCACAATGCTCTACACTGTCAGAAAAATATTTAATAATCTTATGAAATGTAAAGATTAATAAATTCTGTAAAGATATAACCTTGATATATTTAATATTGACTGAGTAAGATCATGTCAAAGATGCTCCTCATCTTCAGATTATAAAACTCTGGCCTGGATTTCACAGACAGGGTCACAAATAGGAAAACTGCACAGCATGAAGAAAAACTGCACAAACATTAATTTGATTTCTGATTTTGTTCACACAAACGTCGGAGTTCATTATAAGTGATTTGCCATTTAACAAATTCCCATGCTGAAATAATGCTCGGGGATTAGCTGCTTGCATGTCAACAAAGCAACGCACAATACAATGACTCGGGTCAGTCCTTCCAGATGCTTAACTAGGCATTAAGTGTTTTTCATAGGCTAACAAAGGTGATGATGACCTCATTAACTGTCTGGTTCTTAAGTCACTCTTACCTGGGAACAAAATAAAAACCTCACCAGTCTGCATCTTGTAGTCACGAATTGAACGAGTTTGTTTACTTTTTTCTTTTTTGCAGTGTTTTTATGTTTAGCGTTGCTTTAAAGCAATTCATACGGCATACTTGCTATGCATAATTGCTTGAGTATATATACTTGCGTAATGCCAATCATCTGATTTAGGTGCACATGGGAATTTTTTTATTTTGGGAGGGAAGACACACCCGCGTAATTTTTTACGAACGTTACAGTGAGTGTGCACGAAAATACGAATGAGATTTTTTGTATTAAGGGTGTAGCAGATATGCAGGCTTGAGAAATGCTTGGTTGCAAACGTAGAATGTGCTTGTCTTTTGATTCTGCATACTGAGGAAAGAGTGCTTATGTAATTCAATAACATGCGTGCAGACAGAAGTACAGGGTGGTGTTAAGATAGGGATGATCTGACCCGGCAAGAGAAGGTCGCCGGTTTGATTTACAGTAAAGGTGAATAGTGTTATTTCTACAGTGACGTTGGTATCCAAAAACTTGTTTTGCTTTTCAGCCATTGCATGCAACCTCAGGTTGTGCAAGGATCTCTGCTGTCAACACAAAATTTGGGTTCACAAAGCAAAGCATATCATTTAGCATGAAACGAATTATTCACCCAAACATAAAACGAACGGGGTTAATGAATATCTTCTTAAGTGAAAGGATATGAATGTAGGAGAAAACAGTTCATATATATTGATCTTATTTTATTTGTTTAATATAATTTAAATATGGCGGCACCAGTACATCGATAACATAAAAATATAATTTGTTCGCGTGACGAAACATGCATATGACAACTATTTATTGGTATTCAAAAAAAAAGAAAGGAAGTCATCTGGAATCGCATGAGAACGCATTGAATGGTTTACTATGGGCCGTGAGGGTTATGCATGCTGTTTATCTGAACCGAACGCCTTGCAATAGACAATGACGTCCCTGCCTGCGAGAAACCTGACAAATCCCTAACAGTTGATTGATTTGCATGCACTGGTGGCAAAATATTCGCATCATGCGTCATGTCACAATACGTGCCTGCTGCACAAGCGTCGAAAGGGTTTATGATAAAAGAGACGCTCACATTCATGAAACACTTGCAAGTTACTAAAGGTGGTTGCACACTGGACGTGCACATTAAATAGCGCAAGCTTAGTTAGAGTATACTTAAAGATGCAAAATATGGGTTAGCAGCCAGCCTATGTTAATTGTTAACGATTTGGGACAAATATGATGTTATGTTAAACTATATGAGTGGCGCTCTTTGAGCAGCGTCTAGAGTCATAGCCGACAGCCGTCATCAGACGCCGCTGTGCGATCCCCTTAAAGGGCTCAACTTTTTCAAAAAAAGGGTAATTTTCCAGCGCTCCCAGAGATATACCTTAGATTTTTACGTTTTGGAATCCATTCAGCTCATCTCCGGGTCTGGCGGTACCACTTTAGCATAGCTTAGCACAATCCATTGAATCTGATTAGACCATTAGCATCGCGCTAAAAATAACCAAAGAGTTTAGATATTTTTCCTATTTAAAACTTGACTCTTCTGTAGTTACATCGTGGACTATAAAACATTTTTTTTTTAAGTTTTTAATTTTCTTTTAATTTTCCGTCTGTCCTAGTACACAATGTAAACTACAGAAGAGTCAAGTTTTAAATGGGAAAAATATTGAAAAAAAATTTTGTGCGGTGCAAATAGTCTAATCAGATTCAATGGATTATGCTAAGCTATGCTAAAAGTAATAGCGCCAGACCCGGAGATCAGCTGAATGGATTCCAAATGGTTAAAATAAAATGTTTAACTCTAGGGGAGCTGAAAAATTAGCATATTTTTGAAGTGTAATATGCTTTTAACTATACACTAAACTCATAAACCCCTTCAAAGCATCTGCAGCAGGCACGTATTTTGACATGACGCATGATGCACATTTTTTTTTAACCAGGTAGGCACACTGAGGACAATTTCTTATTTAAAACGGCGACCGGGCCAAGATAAAGTGCCAAGTAAAGACAACAAATACTTACACATAATAAATAAACAAAGTACAATATAACAAAAACAATACAATGTGCAAATCTCCAAAAATGTTGTTCACAAAACATAAACATATTTTGGCATGACGAGCCACACAAATGATGGCCTAAATACATGTTTTGATGAGCTTCGCATCGTGCGCCAGCAAAAAAAGAAGTTACCGGCCGCCAATGTTTGCATGTAAACATACGAAAACAATTTCGATAATAAACAGATTTTTGATAGATATTTGCTTATTTTGTTAACAACTTCCAATGTGGCTCGTCCAATCAGAATTCAGAGTCAGAAATGTAATTTCATAATTAAAGTATAATGTAATTATGATTTTTAACACGTCAGAATTATGGAAAACTTGTCAGACAGGCAGTATATTTATAGTGATGGGCATTGTAAAAATGTATTTAATTACTTCAAGCTAATTATCCTTCGGCTCATTTCCAGTTAACAATTACTGCATCTTTACTTTGTCTAAATCTTTTTTATTATTATTTGTTTTGAAAACAATGCAGCTGTCATACTTGAGCAACATCATTATCATATAATGATGCATAAAGAATCCTGAAGGTCTTAAATAAGTTCCCACAACACTGAGTAAACCGCGTTTTAAAATTAGTTATGAACTTTCAAGACCACCCATTGGTTTGTACCTTAAATCATGTTTATATGAAGTGGCCCCAGGCATTATAGTAGTTGGCCTATGTGTCAGCACCTCACATCCCCTCCGCATTGTTTCCCGGTGGTTTCTCATGCCGGTCTCGGACCTTAACGCCATTTGTTCTTTTTCCCACGATATGGTTACACTTGCTCTTGGCTTATCTGAACAATGCTTCGAATAACTGTGTGGACTCATCGCCGATCTTTCTCATCCAGAGGACAGCTTACGTTCACGAGTGTGCAGTAAGGGGTTTGTGGGGAGATCATACTTGGAGATCAAGGTGCTAAAAATAGGTCTGGCAGACAATTGGAGGAGACAGCTCTTCTGTTAGATAGGGCTTTTGACAGGCATGGATTCCTGCAGGAAAACTGTCAGGTGACAGCTGCCATGTTGTGCTCAGACCTTTTATTATAGCCTTGTGTCTTAGTAAACATTGTTTTTCGCCAAAAGAACAATATGGTACTGTGGTACCCAAATAGAGTTTTGCCTTTTCATCTTACATGGAAATGGCCCTTAAAATAAACATAAATAAATAAATAAATAGAATATTTGCAGTGTAAAAAGCATAGTGAAAATGCATCGAGGTGTGTATTTACCAACATATTTCTGAGTTTTTATGCTGGATTTTTTTTTAATAAACTATGGTTGCGGGTAGTGTCCACCTGAGTTGACGTCAATTGCCAGCGTCGCATTTTTAAAGAGACACTCCACTTTTTTGAAAATATGCTAATTTTCTAGCTCCCCTAGAGTTAAACATTCGATTTTTACAGTTTTGAAATCCATTCAGCTGATCTCCGGGTCTAGCAGTACCACTTTTAGCATAGCTTAGCATAATCCATCGAATCTGATTAGACCATTAGCATTGCGCTAAGAAATGACCAAAAAGTTTCAATATTTTTTAAAACTTGACTCTTCATTTGACTAGTTACAGTGTGTACTAATCGTGTGCAGCAGGCGCACGATATTACGCAGAAACTGAAAATAGGCCCATTGGTAACTTTCAATAGCAGGGGACTATTTTTGGGTGCTGCGCATTATCATTGCTCCTCCTGCTGCGATGGTACAGCAGCAGAGTCCTTGATTATTACGCCAAAATGAGAGTATAAGTCCTAGCCATATCAGCCTAGAAAATCACAACTTTTAATTTCCTGTCGGTCTTAGTACACGATGTAACTAAAGAAGAGTCAAGTTTTAAATAAAAAACTCTGGTTATTTTTGAGCGCGATGCTAATGGTCTAATTAGATTCAATGGATTGTGCTAAGCTATGCTAAAAGTGGTAGCGCCAGACCCAGAGATCGGCTGAATGGATTCCAAAATGGTAAAAATCAAATGTTTAACTCTGGAAAATAAGCCTATTGTCAAAAAAGTGGAGTGTCCCTTTAATGACCCGGCCACGACACGTCTTGAGATGGGAATATCCGATCTGTCCCCTTACATTGCGGACGCGAATGCATGTATCCAATTCATATACAATTTATTTCCACATTAGATACTGATCTGAAAATATCAGATTTTATGCATTTTTTCCTGCTAACATGTCCGTGGGTCATTTCCCAACTGTGTTACTTGAAAGGGAAAAAATCGGAATTGAGTCACTTCAAGTAGGCAGTGTACAGTAAATGCGGCCAAAAAGTCATTTAAACATTTCTGACTAGTTAGGAGTTGGTATGAATAAAAAAAATAGTTGAATGGGCTTAAGTGCTTACAACTTTATTTTTATAATTTATAGCAACTTCTAACTAGTCAAAAAAGTTTAAATGACTTATTAATTCAAGTTGTTTCAACTTAAACATAAGTGCAGCAAGGAATATTTACACTGCAGTTACATGGTTATGCAACTTGATCTTTTAAATAAAATCAGATTAACAACCCAACTGTGAAGTGATCTCACAAAGTTAAGATTACACTATGAATCACTTTTCATTGTGAATGCATTGTGAAATGGACTTGAACAGACTTGATTGGTTAAACCATATTCAGCCTGAAGTCCAAGGCATTTGGCTGTAAAATCCGAGTCTGCAAGAAATGCTGGAAAAATGCCTCTTTCGTTTGTTTGGAAACTGACTCAGAATCCAACATGCTACAACTCATTTCGTCTAAACCAGTCTAAACTTCCGTCCCCAGAACCCAACCATCGGCCCACGTGTGTACTCATCAGCACGAGAGAATTTTGTTTTGACTTCCCACAGATAACACGCTCAATGCCAGATCTGCCCACCAACAACTATGTAAGGTTTTGGAGGACAAAGAAGCCCTCGCAAAACTTAACATCAGATATACGGAATATGAGGAATACGTTTTCCTTCTGATCTAAAATCAGTTTTGCCGCCCAGAAGATGAATCCTGTTGGTATGGCTTACAGTAGGAGTTGTTTGGCAAGACTCCTCCCTCCATAATCAACAGTGAGTCATAAGGCAGACATAACCCTGCTTCTTTGCTCTTTTCCCCTTGATGACACTGCATATACACAAACACACCCTGGTTACCATAAAACACTATCACTTAATCTAAGAAAGCAGTGGAAACGAAAAGAAAAGCCGACATGATTCATAAAATGACATTTGATAGCCCTTTTATTATGCTTATTGCCACGGGCCAAAGTCCGTTAGATTTTAAAATAAATATTTTAGAGTACATTACAGTCAACAGACATACAGTAGTATTTAATATTATTGTTATGTATGTGTAATGCACTGTAAATGGTTTTGGATTAAAGCATCTCCCAAATGCATAAATGTAAATATTACAGTAATTACACAGATATACCACAGAGAGCAAATCTTTTGACTAATTTTTAATCCCTTCATCCATTTATCTCGCTCTAAATCTCATCATTATTAAATCAGGTCATTCTGTCAATTATAATAATTAATCTATGATTTATGATTAATATGATAAAGTACTACCCCCTCTTTAACTGGGATAGATGTAGTAGCTGAGAGTGATGCGATGGGGTGAAGGAGGGATGCTGCAAACGCTGTCAAGGGACAGAGGTGAGGGACGGCTATATATAAACACCTCTTCGTGCTGATTGGTTTAATTACATGACCATGCTCCTCCCGAACTTAGTTAAAGGAATACTCCACTTTTATAAAAATAAAATCCTGATCATTTACTCACCACCATGTCATTCGAAATGTTGATGTGTTTCTTTGTTCAAGTAAGAAAAAATTATGTTTTTTGAGGAAAACATTCCAGGATTTTTCTCATTTTAATGGACTTTAATGGACCCCAACACTTAACAGTTTTAATGCAGTTTAAAATTGCAGTTTCAAAGGACTCTAAACGATCCCAAACGAGGCATAAGGGTCATTTCTAGTGAAACGATTGTCATTTTTGACAAGAAAATAAAAAATTTGCACTTTAAAACCACAACTTCTTGTCTTCCTCCGGTCCTGTGACGCGACAGCGTGAGCTCACGTAATAGGTCATCACGTCAAGAGGTCACGGAGGACGAATGCGAAACTACACCCCAGAGTTTACAAGTGTGGAGAAAGAGGACCGTTCTGACGTTGTTGTATGTGGAATGATGCTAATTAATGTCTTTGTGTGAGTTTATTGTTTAAAATGGTCCACAAATGTGCGTTTACAGGACCGGAGGGAGACAAGAAGTAGTGGTTTAAAAGTGCATATTTTTAATTTTTCTTGTCAAAAATGACAATCCTTTCGCTAGATAAGACCCTTATGCCTCGTTTGGGATCATTTAGAGTCTTTTGAAGCTGCGTTGAAACTGCAAATTTTAAACTGCATTAAAACTGTTAAGTGTTGGGGTCCATTAAAGTCCATTAAAATTAGAACATCCTGGAATGTTTTCCTCAAAAAACATAATTTCTTCTCGACTGAACAAAGAAAGACATCAACATTTTGGATGACATGGTGGTGAGTAAATTATCTAAAAAACTTTAAGAAAATGGACTAATCCTTTAATTTAATAGACTTTATTGGACCCCAACAGTTTACAGTTTCAATGCAGTTTTAATGCAGCTTCAAAGGGCCCTAAACGATCCCAAACGAGGGATCTTATCTAACAAAGTGATACAGAAAAATTAAAAATAAGTACACAACTTCTCGTCTTGCACTAGCTGTGTGACCTTATGTATTTGCGTAAGCACGTCGAAAGGTCACGCGTCACATATGTAAAACGCACACTTGGGGACCATTTTAAAAGAGTAACTGAAATTAATTAGTATCATTCCACATACAACAACGGTGAAACGGTCCTTTTCTCCACACTTGTAAACACTGGGGTGGTAGTTTCGCATACGCAATGCATGACCTTTTAAAGTGATTACGTAATATGTAAGGTCGCGCTGACGCATCACACGGCTACTGCAAGCCGAGAAGTTGTGGTTTAAAAGTGCATATTTGTTATTTTTTCTTGCTTAAAATGACGATGGTTTCGCTAGATAAGATCCTTATGCCTCTTTGGGATCATTAAGAGCAATTTGAAGCTGCATTAAAACTGTAAACTGTTAAGGGTCCAATAAAGTCTATTAAACTGAGAAAAATACTGAAATGTTTTCCTCAAAAATCTAATTTCTTCTCGACTGAACAAAGAAAGACATCAACATTTCGGATAAGATGGGCATGAGTAAATAATCGGGATTTCTTTTTTATGAAAGTGGAGTATTCCTTTAAATAAACTTCATTTATTTAACCGTTGGTTATTTTTACTTAGACTATGATCAATTTGTGGTTACTACTGAGGTTTTACAACAAATTCCCAAGATAAACTGTGGTTACTGTAGTATAATTTGGTTACTTTCGTAAGGGACATATTATATTATATATTAATATTATGGCTGTCAAAAGATTAATCGCAATTAATAGCATCCAAAATAAAAGTTTATGTACAACATATGTGTGTATAATTATTATTTATATATAAAAACACACACAATCATGTATATATTTGAGAATTTTTTTTATATTTCTATATAAAATATTTAATTTCTATATAATATAAATTATATAAATGTATATACAGTATATTAATGCAAATATTTCTTATATATATACATGAATGTGTGTATTTATATATACACATTATATTTACACACAGTACACACACATATGTTATGTAAACACAAACTTTTATTTTGGATGCGATTAATCGTGGTTAATCTTTTGACAGCCCTAATTTAATATGTAAATAATATTGTTATATTATAAAAGAAATTAAGCTGTTGTAAAACTTGAAGTCATTTACACGCTACATGTAAAGTTATATCAAAAATTGCATAAAAGAAACCCAAAATTATATATATATATATATATATATATATATATATATATATATATATATATATATATATATATATATATATATATATATATATATATATATATATATATACTACTGAGGTTTTACAACAAATTCCCTAGATAAACTGTGGTTACTGTAGTATAATTTGGTTACTTTCGTAAGGGACATATTATATATATATATATATATACACACACACATATAAAAAAAACTGTTGTATAGTCTATTTTAGTATTTAGTTTTCTAAGTATATTACAGTATCCAATGGCCTATATTAATTCACACTAGTTTAAAATACATACACAAATACAAAAATACATAAAGATTACATATACATTATTATTCAAGTGACAAGAAATATTAGGTTTACAGTAGGCCTATTATAGTATTTGTTCGTGTTGTTAGTTCTGGCATTTTAAATCTCTAAAGTGTCCCCAATTTAGCGACTTAAGTCACTTTTAGTAACTTTAAAAACGCCTAGACAAATCTAGAGACGAGTGTCGACAGTACTGCCTCACGAGCGCGACGTACAGTACAAAATCAACGCGACATTTAGCGACTCTCCACACAGGCTCTTTCTACTTTCCCACTGAGAATGGTTAGTAACACTTAACTTATCATCCTCCACGTGTTCCCGTGCCAGACTTCCACCCACTCGTCCATTCATCACTCGAGAGACACTGACGCGATCAGATGTCAAGTGGGTGGGGCGCGTCGAGTTTTATAAAACGCAGCCCCTCGCCTCGCGGCGCTCAGATCGGTCTGGATTTTAATGCACGCATGAAGCAGCGCGGCGTCACACGGAGACTTCAAACGCGATTATACGAAGCTCTCGGTCATTCGTATACCTGCTTATTCCCACACAAGCCTTCAAACGCCACCATGACGGGCTCTGACATCTCCCAGATCCTGAAAGAAGGAGAGCTGGAGAAGAGAAGCGACAATCTCCTCCAGTTCTGGAAGAGAAAGACCTGCGTCCTCACCTCGGACAGCCTGAACATCTACGCGGATAACCAGAAGAAAACCAAGAGCAAAGAGCTCAAGCTGCAGTCCATCAAGAAGGTGGATTGCGTGGAGCGAACCGGAAGGTTCGTTTACTTTACCATCGTGACCACGGATAATAAAGAGATTGACTTCAGGTGCTCGGGTGAGGAAAACTGCTGGAATGCTGTCATCACAATGGCTCTCATCGACTTCCAAAACAGAAAAGCCATTCAGGACTTTAAAACAAGACAGGAGATAGACGACACGTCTCTGGGACGACAAGAGAAATGCAAAGCCAGAGCACCATGAGATGTTCATCCAAGCCATACATGGTGAGAAATAACACATATACTGCTTAAGTTGCGAAGCATACTAAATTATTGAGCCTAATGGAAATTAGCATACTTTCTTAAAAATAAGAGTTCTGCCATGAACCATGTTTGGTTCCTCAAAGAACTTTTAGCTCAAGAACTAAATTAATGCAACATAAAGGATGTTAAATCTTTAATTATAATATAAACTATATACTAAATAAGTAAATGCCTTTCGAAGAGTCAACTAAGTATGAATATTTGGTCATATCAATGGAATTTACATAAGCTAGATAACTGGTTAATTTGGTATTATATGGACTTAGTCACTTATATTTGGTTTTCTCTTTTGAACTGTTTAGAGATACGTCAGACTGAATCTTGATAAGCTTGGACCAAAGCATGGACAATGTCGGCATGTCTGGAAACAGCCCATGTGCTTGGGGCAAGGACGTCCCCAAAAACGCTCCGCTGAAGGTTTTTGGAAACCTGACACGATTTCAACATGAAAACCCTCGAAAAGACTGAACTCTTGAACTTTATTAACCGCAGAGTCGATGAGGCTTTGGATATACGTGTAAATTATTTATTTTTCCAGAGGATCGCTGCGAATACCAATGTTGTATTAAGTTATTTCATTTATGTATTTATTTAAATAAATTTTCACGAAACATACTGAATTTGTACGTGGATGTCTTCATTTGAAATGTTTAGAAAAATCATACAGGGGTCATTCATTGCTTCCCTTAAAATTTGTATTCAGGTTGGTTGCTATGACAAAATGTGCTTGGAAATATTTAGGATAGTTTCAGTAACATACTTCCGAAGCAACGCCCGGCATTTCTTAAAGGGAGTGGAAAGTCCCCGCTCGTGGAAGTGACTTCATTCAAAAATGTGGCGTCATTGTGACATTAGATGAAAAGCTGAATAGAGCTGTTGTACGGCTGTGTTGTGTGAATGCCACACCCAGCGCCTAAAGAAGTTTATTATACTTTATCATTTATTATTTTAAAACCTGGTGGAAGTGGGATAATGTTTCTTCGGCTCCTTTTGTTCGGCTTTTATTACAAAGTCTAATCTTTACATTTGCCCTTGTGAACGGGCATAGGCGTACATGAGATTATACAATGTGTGATCCACCCAAAATACAACAAACACTAGCAGTGATAAGACAGGATTACAGGAAGCAAATAATCACCACATGCTATAAATCTGCATCACGGCTGCTATAAAGTTCACACTGATGTCTTTAAAAGTTTCCTTTATTATGGATTAGCATGTGATCTTTTGTCAAAGTGCAAGTAAGAAAGTCAATCGCTCTCTGTTGTTATTATATAGCTTTACATTATTGAGCAGTCATCCTTTGAAGCTGTATCCGGCTACAATACGGATCAAAGAGACACCGTGATCTAAGGAGGACCACCAGAGCCCTTCCAGACAAGAAATATGTCTCACTAATTCACCGCCGTCAGATATGAGCTCCTGACAGACTTGCTGGATCAGTTTCAGTTTGTATTCTCTTGTGACCTGAAGATCAGGAGGAATCCGGATGGATGTATAGACAGACGTTCGTAGGGCTGAACCATATAGACCAGCACATGTCATACTGTAGCTATTTACAGTTCCCATATCTGATTGACATTTATTGGTTATGAGTCATGCTTGAAAGTTTGGAAACGGTTTGCTGTATTACTGGTTACAGATTTAACCGTCATAATGGAGATTTATGCATTAAAAGTCTCATAGCTTTTCTTCATTATGGGTCAGTTTCGCCTTAATCCTGTTTATTAATTGAGTTTAGATTAATCCTGGACAATGCCTTAGTTGTATTAGGACATTTAAGTAGCTTTTATAAACAAACATTATAAAAAACAATATTGGTGTGCATCTTGAGACCAAACAATGGCACTGAAATGTTAAGATATATCAGTACAAAATGTTTTTAAAATCTGACTTTTTTCATGTTTAAGTGCTATGATTGGGTCCCCAGTGCTTCTATCAATCTAGAAAATGTGAAAAAGTTCAACCCAGTAACTTAGTTTTGGTAAACCATTCTCTGCAAGCACATGAAAAAATAGGTTGTTGAAATTTGGCTCTCCTTATGATGTCATAAGGAGCTCTTATTATAATAATACCGCCCCTAAATCTGCACTATCCAACCACAGCACTGCCATTTAGTGCAGAGAAAAGCACAATTGAGTTTTAATTGCAACAAACCACCATCATTGCGACCAGTGTTTGAATTTCATCAGCTCATTTGCATTTTAAAGGACACACCCAAAATAGCACATTTTTGCACACACCTACAAAGTGGCAATTTTAACATGCTATAATCAATTATTTATATGGTATGTTGAGCTAAAACTTCATATATGTGCTCTGGGGACATCAAAGATTTATTTGACATCTTAAAAAAAGTCTTGTGCCAGGGCCCCTTTAAATTAAGGCATATCAAATGTGTTTCCTATGGCATGAGTGCTCAACATTTAAAGTGGATCAAAAAAGTTCATCAAAGTTGTCAAGAACAAGTATTGTTCAAAATTTTAAGACAACTTTTATGAAAGATTTTAATCCACTTTAAATGTTGACTAGTGTAGTTTAAATGTTGACATTGTTGCAATGGTTTATAAATATAATAAATATGATATTTACATATAAGCAGGACTTGAAATTATTGTTTTTTAAAACACTTTTTTGTGGTCCCACTTTAAGTTCAGTGTCCTTAACAAATATGCACTTACAAAAATGTATACATTGTGCACCTAAATTGTACTTTAATTTAAAGCATCTGCTTGTAATTACTCACTTGACCCTTTCCCTAACCCTGAATCAACCCCTAATCCAAAACCAACCCCTAAACTTTAAACCAAACCCTGACACTAAACTGTCACTGGAGTAGTGCCCTTTCAAAAATACCCCTTAGCACATATAGAGTTCATATTATTATAGCTCAAAGGTACATGTACCAAACGTATACATATTGTTTCTAAATCTGGGTATTGCCCCAGTGACAGCTCGGGTCCAGGGTACTGATGTGCACAATAATACAATGAATGAATGAATTTTATCTTATGTACATACACAACATTTAAAGGGTACCTACAGTATTGTCCAATTCACAATTTTTTCATATCCTTTGGTGTGTAAGTAGTACATGTTAACAATATGCAAAAGGTACAAACCCCAAAGTAAACGATCATCTCCAACGTAAATCCTTTTTCTTGGACTACAACAAACACATGGATTGTAGGCAACAGTTTACTTCCTGAGATTGGTGATGTAGTAAAGACCGACATTATCATAACTCCTCCCGCTTTGACTCACAGCCTGTAATTTAACTCCTGTTAGCATTGCATTGTTAGCAAATCTTTCAAACATGGTAAGGAGCGTCACATTTCCTGCTGACATCAGAGGTATTCAGGCCAATCAGAAGTACAGATTAGAGGTCTTCACGGGTCCACTTAGATCAGAAAACCCGAGGTCCGACCCGAGACCCGATCGGGTTCGGGTCTAGAAGTTTCACATGTGCCTCGGACACGGGTCGGGTACAATAATAGCGGCATCGGGTCTCGGGTAATTTAAAAATGAATGTGTTTTTTCTGAACGGACCTGAGAAGACCCGAACTCTCTCGGCTGTGTGCGTCAATGTCCTTTTCAAACCTCTCATCTGTTTGCCAAGAGCGCTTGCGACATTGTGTGGTTGTCGGAAGGTTCATTTTCGTTGAGACAAACATGTCAGTCAATTATAAATGTACATTTTAGCGGTAACGTTGGTGTCGTCGTCAGATAACAAAGTAAAACGAATGGAGCAGCTCGCCAAATTGGTTGCAAGGCCACCTTAGTTTCTTTCTGTCTGACTGCTGCGCATGGGTCTGCAGAATGCACACACGTCTGTTCCGTTTACATTCGGTTCCAGTCGGGTTAAAAAAAAATGTTCTAGTTCGGGTCGGACTAGGGTCTAATTTTCTCGGGTTTGTCTCGGGTCGGGTCTTTCTTTAAATAATTTTTATGTATGCACGTCGGGTTCGGGTATGAAGTCATTCGGGTCATTTCGGGTCGGGTACATTTCTTTGGACCCGAGAAGACCTCAGTACAGTACAGATTAGCTGGCCAATCAGGAACACAGCGCTTTTCAAATTCGTGTGTTTCAGAAGGTGAAATCTGGAGCTACAAAAATGTACGATATGGGGAAAATAATGTGTTTTTTGAGCCAAAAACCACTCAAACACATTGTATTATTCCAAATACACAAAAGAACATTTTTTTTAAATGAAACAAGTGCACTTAAAAGACACAAATTAAATAAATAAGTGTACCTTTATAAAAGTGATTTTTATACTTATAAAAATGATTATTATTGTAACTACAAATCAAACTATGAATAACACAATAAGATATAAATATTATCCCATAGTTAGGCACAACACTCACACTGCATTCACCATTACTGCACCTTAAAACGTTTATACAATGATTATTGAATAAAACTATGCTCGAACTGATTTGGCCAAGTGGGAGATGTCCACAAATATTATGTTGACCCAAGCACAACATTTTTGAAAACAAAACCTACCCCAACCCTAACCATAACCAAACTCTATAATCAGAGGGAAATGACAAGTGAAAAACAATAAGAGAACCAGCTAATCCTGGTTGTAAGCTTAAACTTGTTTCTGAAATATGATTGTTTAATTTAAATGTTGCCCTGCGGACATCAACACTTGGCAAAGTCAGGAGAGCCAAAAAAGTATATAGGACACAAATTCTCACAGTATTTTATTAAGCAAATTGATTACACGAGGTAAATGCTGTAGCATACACATTTTCAACCCAGCATTGGGTCAAAACAGGACAAATCCAACCAATGGGTCCAGATAATATATTATACCCAACAATTGGGTTGAAACAACAAAGAAGCCTAATTTACAATTTCAAACGGGTCGGGTTTGTCCCTTTTTGACTCGGCGTTGGGTTAAAAATAACTCAGTAGTTATAAGAGTGTAATTCAGCCTCTACTCTCAACTGAACCTGAACAATATAAACAGAGACACAATGGGATTGACTGTATTTACTTTTTGTGCCTGTAACAAACACTTCTGTTCAGGCACTCAGAGTCATCCTAGGTGGACCAGAAGCGCATGTATACTTAGTCGGGAGCGGAAGTGTCTCATATCTAACAGATTAGGCGCACCAAGGTCACCTGTTTGATCCTCCTTAAAGTCACACATTAACTTGCCCTTATGAATCATTTCTGCCTTGTGTAAGATTAAATATTTTAATCACGTGAAATGATAGGGAATGTATGAAATTATCATTTATATTTCTGTATATCCTCATAACTCAAATCTAAAACCAACTCTTAATTCAATCAATTTTAGTTATATAAGAGTTTTAAATGTTACATCTAAAAATGTTTAACTAAGCAGAACTTCACGGTTAAATATTAATGAATCATATGATTTTGTGTGACAGAAAAGCAGTCTAATTTCCTGTCATATAATCTGACAAAAATGCTTTCATTTATGGTAAAAGTGTACGCTTTGGAATTTGCCCACATAGTCAGGTGAGCCCACACCTGAGTCATACCGTTCATTCTTTACCTATGACCTCATAAAATATAAAAAGAGCCAATCGGAAGATAGTGGAAAGAATGTGACTCCCAATGTGACATTTATGATCCCTTAATAAATAAAAAGGGCCTGTAAAATAATTTAAGTGTTTAAATATGAAATGCTTGTATTTATAGAGATATGAATGTCCTGCGGTCTGTAAATGTCATTGTAAATAACTTAAATATTTGGCTTTTGGCATTTAAAACATCTTTAGTCATTCTCTGAATGCCGGCTGATAATTGATGTGATTTGACAAAGGCTTGACAAGGTCTTTCCTGTAAGATGAGATTTAAAGGAAATGTCAATATAGACATATTTTCTACTAAATATCAGAATTTACACCACATAAATATTGTTTGGATGAGTTTTTTGTCATCAGTTTTTTGCTGTTTAGACTAATCAATTTATTAGATTTAAGTCTACACCGTAAAAAGTGAATGTTTGATTTCTTAAAAAAGGACTTCAATTGGTAACACGTAAAAAATGATTTTCAACTTAAATTTTCTAATTTTAGGTAAGAAATGAAGTTGAAAAAGCTTACAATTTAGCCCCTGACATTGGAGTAAAAACAATCTAAAGTTTAGTTTCATGTACTCACGTGAAACTTTCATGTGCATAATTTTTTGGTTAAGTGTAGTTTCGCGTGCAAGTAAGAAAGCAAAAATTTCTCGTGCACACATGAAACTTTAACGTGAGCACACAAAAGTTTCACATGAGCACACGATAGTTTCACTTGCACACGCGAAACTAAACTTTATTTAATTTTTGCTCCATGTCCCCTTATGGGCTCCTTAGTTACCCATCAAAGCAATTTTTTAAAAGTTTTTTACCTTAAAATTTTCACTGAAAGCGAGAAAGTAAAATAAAAAAAGAAAGTTTTTTTTTAGTTATTACCAATTGAAGCAATTTAAAAAAAAAATTTACCTTAAAATTTTCACTGAAAGCGAGAAAATAAAAGTAAAAAAAAATACGTTTTTTTAGTTATTACCAATTGAAGCAAGTTTTAAAAAGTTTTTTTACCTAAAAGTTTCACTTAAAGTAAGAAAATAAAAGTAAAAAAATTAAGTTTTTTTAGTTATTACCAATTGAAGCAATTTAAAAAAGTTTTTTACCTTAAAATTTTCAGTTAAAGCGAGAAAAAAAGTTTTAAAAAAGTTTTTTAGTTATTTACAATTGAAGCTTTTAAAAAAAAGTTTTTACCTTAAAATTTTCACTTAAAGCGAGAAAATAAAAGTTAAAAAAAGTTTTTTCTTAGTTATTACCAATTGAAGCAATTTTTAAAAAAGTTTTTTACCTTAAAATTTTCACTTAAAGTGAGAAAATAAAAGTTAAAAAAGATTTTTTTTTACTATTACCAATTGAAGCAATATTTTTTTTTTCAAAAATTACCTTAAAATTTTCACCTAAAGCAAAAAATGTAATTTTACACACTTTTTGAAGTAGAACCAACTTTCACTTTTTACAGTGTACATGCTAAAGTGGCCAAAAAATGTATTTGGGACACATAAAACATGTGACCCTGTAAAAAAGTGGTATATAAATAAAGTTCAACGTAAATATTTTTTTATTGATTACTGCAAATTTAAGCATCATCTTCCATGCTGATGAACACCATTCGTACATTTTTATGTGTGGTTTAAGTGTCCAAATATTTTAAAGGCCACAATATCCTGTGTCAGCAAATGTGCTAATTTCTCCATCTGTTACAAAATTTACAGTATCACATTTTGCAGCTGTTGAGAAAAGCCAATGTGAGAAAGACAAGGAGAGAGAGAATAAAAGAAAGTAAAACAAAACCTGAAGGTCCTGTGCACCAACTCTTTGTGGTTACATACATTAACACTTGGCTTGGCTCAAGTTCATGGGGAAATGCATTACAACTCCAGGTGGAAAGTCCCTGGCACAAGATTGTTTTATTATCTCATATTCAATATGTACAGTATACCATTCCCAGCAATCCAATGAATCCACCTCCCATAAAGAAGCAAACCTTCGATCTGTGGGCATCTGTGGGTGTTGCCCTGAAAAACTTCTGCAACTCACATCAATTGCTTGTTACTTTGGCCAAATTCATACAGCTCGTTGGCAAAACACAATTAGACATCAAATGATGCTTTTGATAACTTATGATTTATTAAACGTCTGCATGTTTCCCAGAAAGTAATAGAGTGATGTGATAAAGAGGTCAGTCAGGTATAAATTTTGGTGATGGATTATTCAATCATTGAAGGATTATTGTCTATTTCTTCACACGCGAGTGGAGGCAACCACGCACAATCAAAAGGCAACCCGCCCCCTTTCCTTTTCCGACACCCTCATCCTGTTCATTGGTTGGGAATGTCGCACACCTGCAGCTGGGCCTTTTCCTGTGAATCTGTGATTTATGTTGTTACTGTTTAACTTGGGCTCGGCCGTCCCTTATCAACCAATGCGTAGGAGGTATTTGCTCATTAGAGGTCCAGCCGCAGAGGATATCCTCCATTGTAGCTTGTTACAATAGCCCGTCTATGTAGTCTATCTCTATTGTGTCTCAGTATGAATGAAGAGTTGGGTTATTGTTGATTTGAAAGGTCAAACCTTATGGTAGATCTTTTTCTTTGGCTGTAGTTTGGTACGCATGATCTGAAGATCTATAAACTACAGCTTGGTGAATTTTGCAGATGTAGGATGCGAAACTTTCCAAAGTGATTGTAATGGGACTTTGGTACAGCCAATATATCACCATTTTATTCAGGCAATTCATATCGCTTTTGGGATAACAAACTTTTATTTGATATAAGTGTCTGCATGGGAAAAAGTAAAGATCCCAGAGTCTAGTTAAAAATGTAGAAGCTTGCAAAGTATAGCTTATTTGACTCGTACATGTAAGCAGAAATCCAGTGTCCATTCTCAGAATAAAAAAAAAACTTAAAGCCAATTTTTTTTGCACATATAAGATTAAGGTCTGAACTTTTTATAACCATTATTTTAGAGGATTTAAAACATATTTCCTATAATGTTTATTTACATTTTTTAGATTATCATTATCAAAAATTATCATTACCGCAACATGATATTACATTAAATATATGCATTTACAAACTCATGTTTCGGTAATGAGAACTAAAAAGTACTATGACAAACCAAATTTCAACTTTTTTCTTGAGTGTCACAGTCAATTATTTGAAAATGTTAGTTTCTTGAGAGCTTAAACAATGAAAGAAAATTGATGCGGAAGATGAGAAAATTGGTCTTGGACACATTTATATTCCTTATTATTGTCTCTACATTTACCAATGATCACCAAATACCACATGTTTCTTTACTGTAAATGTTTATAGTATAACATGCACTGAAGCTTTTTATTTTTTAGAATTTTTAATGATAAATATTTCCATGTCAAAGAACCCAAATCCAGTCATGGACACGTTGCGGTAATGAAAATTTCCCCTTAAATGTGGAAAAAAACAACAAATTTGGTTTGTATGATGTCATTTGAAATCATGTGCAAAATAGTACATGAAGAGATGTATGCTTCTTATTTTAATACTCTTACTTTGCATTTACTTCTGTTATCAAAATGTTTCATGACACCTCATAAGTCTAATTTCGTGAGAATCACCCATGTGCGACCTACACGTACAATGTACAATGGGTTTCAAAATTACAGGTGGTGTGCGTACAGTATGCATGCACTCTTCCAATGAAAATAATTTTGTCACGTGCACTGTATGAGGACCCCGTGTACCCGATAAAATGATCTTCATCCTTTACAGTGCATTACAAGGTATAGACGGTTTCATCGGACGCACGTGCGGTGACATGATTAAGCGTCTTGTCGTAACTTTACTTCCGGTTTTAGTTTGTTTTAATACTAGTTGCTAAACTGAACTCTGGAACAAATACCTCGTCGAAAATAACAAATGTTTTGGTTTTCTAGGTAATCTACATGTTGTTTATTTTGTTTGTTATATAAATAAACTACTCTAAAAGGACTTTGTTGTTATTTATTCTTAGCGTAATTTACCGGAAGTTACGTGTATTCCACGAAAGCCGCTTGTTTAAGTTGTTACTGCTAAAACCGTCTATACATGTTATAATTTTCTATATTCCCCAAATGTTATGATATATTGCTACCAGAGGGCAAATATTCGATCCTGATCGAAAACGATAATTTTTAATGTTTAAATAATCATAAAAATCTCAAGTCTGTTTGCCTAATTTTTGTCACAGTGACCCTCAAGTATCCGGATTGGACATCCGTGTAATATGGCACGCTTCCTTGCGTCATCCTCAGACATGTTGACAGTCAGTTAATGGCAGTTTTAGATGCATCTGCTCCATATGGAGCCTGTGTTATTACAGTGGCATTCGTAATTCCCGGGTTTGTATCTACTTAATGGCACGTGGACGTAAGACAATCAAGTCAAATCTTTTCAGCACATGGTGCTAATGAGGCAGGAGACGCTCATGAGGCTCCTGGAGACGGTTGGAGATCACGGCGAGGTTCAGGGTCATTCTTTCCTCTCACTCCTCTGTTGCTATCGCTCATGTCTCGGGTCTTGAAAAAAGTGTGAGATTATATTACATACACATACAAGCTCAGTCAAGTATCCCGACCTCCGGTGCATACGTCTTTGTACATACTACACCCTCACAGCTGTGGCCAAGACAGCAGGGTCTTGTTTATAATGTCCACTGCAGCTGTCCACCAGGGCAACTGTGAGCGGCGGATAAAACAGGAGACAAGACGTGGACAGGAAGAGGAAACGTGGCCGAAGCGGCATGAATACTTAGAAGTGAAAAACAGAAATTGGTCAAAAGCTTACTCTTTCAAAAAGTACCTAAAGAGTTCATATTAGTACCTTAAAGGCATGTCAAAGGTACTCTGTACCTAAATGGTACATATTAGGATCTTTTTAAAGGGTACTGCCCCAGTAACAACTTCTGTACCATTTTTCTCTATCCACAAAAGTTTAATTTGTGCATAATGCATTTGAAGAGTTTCGTTGCAGAACGAGACTCTTTTTTTATTTTTCAGAAATCTTGTTTTTTGGTTGTGCATTCCAATTAATATCAATTCAACTGCAGTTGGTTTGTTTTGATTTAAACCTTCATAACTTAAAAAATACAGCTAAGTAGCACCATAAAACTAAATAATAACATGATAACATAATAATAAACATGTTTTGACAAAAATGTAAAAAACGGATTTATGTCATTTTGCAACAAAACTCTTCATTTATATATATTTTGCACATAGCCCAAACAGGCTGATCTAGTTATCATCATGTTTTAAGGTCATGTAGTTCTTGTTTGGGTCACCACCATGTTATTATTTCTCGCGTGTGTTTGTTGCGTAACCCAATTTTATTTAACTGTTCGCTTCACAGACCTGTTCTGACATGCTACCATACAATCTCTGAAAACACCCTGGAAATCATTGGTACTTCAATGTAATAGTCCCACATCTTTTTATTTCCTGTTGTGGTTTGGTGGGTAAAGATCTGGGCTAGTCCCCATAAGGTTACCAGTTCCTGAACCATGAGTTGAACCGAACCTTTCTGCCCTACTGAAAAAAACAGCTAAAACCACCATAAGCTGAAGAGCTGGTTTTAGCTGGTTTTGCAATCTGGTCTAGCTGTGTTTTATACATTTTTAAACTGGTCTAGTTGGAAGACCAGATGGCTCACCAGCTTGACCAGGCTGGGAGGACCATCTTAAACCAGCTACTTCCACATTAAACCAGCTAGCAACTTATGCTAGACATTGTTTGGTCACAAGCAACTGCGCGACTGTCAGCGTTTGCCACAGAAGTGAAAACAACAAAATACAAACCGCTAAGATGAAGTCACAACTCGCCATTGTTTACAAATACAACACTGAGCTCGCCACACAAGAGTTTAGAGGAAACTTCTGTTCTTTTATGGAGTTTACCGTTATTTTGGTAAAAAGACGGAACGTGAACGTCACTGAATTGTGTGAACAGCACATTTTTGTATTTGGGTCAATGACGTGACGCTAATTATTTTGTGTCCCCATGGTTCAATTAAATGTAAAAGAGTTAAAATTTTAAAATAAATTTGCAGATTACTTGCATACATTCTCTTTTTTGAGGACCAAGTCTAAAATTTCAGTTTTTATTTTATTTTGAAAGAATATTTGGGGGATAATTGCAAAAATGTCAACCGGTTGTGTCAGTTGGTGTAACCAGTATTTTTTAAAATGAAAATATTAGTGCTGGGCATAGATTAATCTAGATTAATCTAATACAAAATAAAAGTCTTTTTGCATAATATATGAGTTTGTGCTGTGTGTAATTATTATGTATTTATAAATACACACACATTCATGTATGTATTTAAGAAACCTTTACATGTGTATATATATTTATTTATATTTTTATATATTTTATATTATATATATATATATGATATATAAATAAAACATTTCTTAAATGTATATATGTGTATGTGTATGTGTTTAAATATACATAATATTTACACACAGCACACACTCGTATATTATGCAAAAAATTACTTTTATTTTGTATCAGATTAATTTAGATTAATCTATGCCCAGCACTAGAAAATATAAATATATTCATAAAAAATGTGGAATAAAATATAATTATCTAGTTTAGTGTGATATTTTTTACATACATTTTTACCTCATTTGTCAAAGATTATTTAGAAAAAAAGAGCTGTTTTCAGCATATGGACAAATATTACAATAACACATTAAAATTTACATTTAGAAATAACTAATAAAATGATTTTTATTGATGAATATGCTTACATGCCATCAAGGTTGATCAAATATTTAATATTTCTCATTATTTGGCACAATTGGCCGTTACAGCATTTGACATTTTCAGGTCCATTCAGGCTTAACTTTCATAAAAATTGTGCAAATGTTTTTTTATTGCATAAAATTAACATAAATACACTATGTGCATTAAACCTGATGCATGCTTTTAAAACAAGTTGTTTTAAAAATATTTTAGAATTTCTCATCTTGCCAGCATTATGGATGTGACATTTTCAGTCAAATTAAAATGTAGTTTTTCAGAGAATGTATTTATTACTAATATACTGAACCATCTGTTTATTTTTTCCTAAACCTCTAATGATCCAGACATCGGAAAAATATAATCACATGGTTTTAAGAGACAACATACTTTGTAGAATTCTGCTAATTAAATTCCACAAACCATACATATGGAAAAGGCACAGCTCTTTAAAGAACAAATTATATATATATTTCAGTAGTTTACGGTCATGACCTTCTGTGAACAATGATCTTGGTTAGTGTTTCCCCCCAAGAACATGAAAATTATCAAGTGCAAAGGAGGCCCGCAGACCTTTAGATGTCACCCTTTTAATTTGGTCACTTCTTTGAAGGTTGTCTTCACACAGATCTTTACAGAGTGTAGTAACAGTATTGGGTTTCGTTCATTTGTAAATCATCTGATGACTTATGAAGAGCCAAGTGATAAGAAGCCCTTTCAAGTTCTCCACACCTTCTTCTGAGCAAGTCGGGCTGATAAATAGGCACCTGTCGTGATTAATAAGTGATTAAAATTGCATGCTATTTGTATATGACAGGGCAAGTCAAACCTGCACCTAGATTGATGTGAACACCTGACTCATATTATCCCTTTGTCAGATGTGGGACAGTCTCCAATATCCGACTATAGCTTTGCAGTTGTTTGTCGGTCAACAATAAATCTCCTAGAAACCAACTTTAGGAAGATAAACAATTAAATGGTGGGAATTTTTACAGGTGTGACATTATGAACAGAAAAAAAATAATTTTTCAATTTAAGTCTTGCCACAAGGCAGCCATGTTTGTAGCTCCTGCAGGCAGTTTAATACAGTTATGCAAGACTAATGTCCTATCTACTTGAATGGGAAAGGACAGATATCTTTAAAATCACAATTAAACAACATATTTCTAACCAACAATGAAACCTGACATCAACTGTACCATAACTTTTACTTCTAAAGCTTAAATTACACTTTAAATTTATTTAAGAGGTTGTTTAGCTATTGCACATGCACACAGGTTGGCTCTGTACAGAGTTCCTTTATAGGCCATCAATTAGGACGAAAGCAGCTCATTTCAATTTGTACTGATCGGGGGGGGGGGGGGGGGGGTTCTTTCTCAATACTGACAGATTTCAGGTGATCTCCTGGCTTTTTATGCCATTTTGCACCTTGTTCTCTTCATGTGTTCAATACTTATTTCCTGTGTCATTTCACTTTATTTATTATGACTCAACTTGTATACTTAAATATTCTGATTTCTTTGTATGAATTCAATATTTGGCTTGATCTGGTGGAAATGTTGTGTCAATAGCCCACTTAGAAATCCCCTTACTGATTAAATGCTAATGTGTCAAATACTTATTTTTCCCGATGTAGGTTTAAAAACCAAAATGGGCCACTGTAATATTTCTGTATTATTACAATGATTGTTATTAATTTCATATTAATGAGTCATTTATTTTCAGATCTAGATAAGGCCTCAACAGCTTTTCTCCGAACTTTACACAGTTAATTTGCCAATATAAAATCTTTTATTGTCTTTTATGATTTTTGGTGTCATATCAAAGTTTAAATCTTTTACTGCAAGCATTGCACCAGTTGAAGGCGTGTGTTCTGCAACAAGATCTGACAGGTTCACTTCAGCCATGACTTTTCTTGCTTAATATTTCATTCGAGAGCTGTCTGTCAGAAACAGAAATGCAGAGCATCACGGCCGTGAAGCACAAATGTAGCCCAAAATATGCAATTTTGCCTTTTTTTATGGACAGTATGACAGGAGAGAACGGAAAAGTATAGGGTAGAGTGAGAGGTATGGAGCGGACAAAGGACCTCAAGCCAGGATTCAAACTCATGTTGCCGAAAGTGCGCCTGCACCATATGTCGGAGCACTGTCACCATCAGCTCCGACGTTGCTGTAACTCATCTTGCAGTGCGTTAAAATATACACTGTAAAAATTCCTTGTTGCACTTAAATTTTTAAGTTGAATCAACTTGAATTGATAGCAATTCCTCACTAGTCAAGAATTAATTGTAATTTTCAAATTGATTAAACTTAAAAATTTAAGTGCAAGAAGGATTTTTTTACAATGGGATGCTGACAGAGTTGGAATCCAGCTCTTCACAAGGATTTTGTGTTTTCGAAAAATGTTTGTGTTTTAAAATCTGCAAATTTCATGTGTTATACTAGACCTCCTCAATCCAGCTTAAAGGTCCCGTTTTTCCTGTGTTTTTGAAGTTATGATTGCGTTTAAGGTGTGCAAACGGGCCATTTTCTGTAGGCTTTGAAAAGGGAATTCTATTATAGAAAACATATCACTTGTCATTGAACTTCGAGCTTTATAATTTTGCAAGTATTATTTATGCATATAACAGCAACATTACACACTAACTAAAGTTTGAAAAATGGGATTAGGAAAAATGGGACCTTTAAAAACATCACCAATCTACCCGTACGTCAACAGACTAGATAAAGAGGATAAATACAACAATACAGCCACACCTGCAGACAGAAAAGTTCAAACTGTAAGCTGCTAATGAATCATTTCCACTCTGTCACGCGGGTTCTTTTATATGACTTATGAAAGCCATTTTAACCATCAATCATACATCTTTTTTTCTGAAAATGTGCTAAAAATAACTCAATCATGCACGGTAAAGTCCATGTTTTGGCATGGACATTAAATGCCATTTAAACTAAAATCTTAAAAGTTTGACCTTGCAGCCGTGCAATGAAAATAGATTAGAAAATCTAATAGAAATGCAACTTGAAAATACAATAATAGTAATACAATGAACGTATAAATATCACAGGAAGGGGTTGTTATTTGTGGTAGAGAATGTACATAATATCTTCATGGATCATGATATTTACAGTACTTCATATCATAATGATTTTTGGCATAAAACAAAATGCATAATTTGACCTATACAATGCATTAATGGCTATTATTGGTTATACCCGTATGCAACTAATGAATTATGGTCCAAGGTCCCAAATGTGCCCACAACCTGCTTTAAATTGCATCTCTGTAGACAATGAATATGTCTGAAATCATGATTCATAACAGAAGTGAGCGTGTGCACTCTTCCTCCAGTGAACATGTCAAGGCAGGACCGTCGAACGCCTCCATGTGCTCTGTAATCTGAGAAGGCTCGAGGGAAACTCAGGAGGAGTAATTACTGGGCAAACATCCGCAAGCACAACCCAAACTAGTCAGCACCTTTTCTCCTCGACACACCTAGGTCTGTCATTACGCCCCCTGATATCTCTTATCTTCATTTTGGTGTTTTGAAATGTCAATCTGTGTGTTTGATGTCTGTATCCTTCTGTTTCAAGTGTAATTCGAGTTTGAATGATTTCCATGCGTTTTGCAATTTGTTTTATCACTCAATGCTATGAAATTATAAGCAATGAGCCATTTGGCTTTGGGATATGTCAGAAAACAAAAGATGAGAAATCAGATTCAAACCCACGATCACCACGGCTTAACATGTCAGAGCAAGGCTAGCCCACAACTCAAAGTTTAATTAAAAGACAATTTTAGGCTTACTTACAGTCAGTGTTGGGGTAATGCATTACAAGTAACGTGCATTACAGTACATAATGTTACTTTTCTGAAGTAACGATTAAAGTAACACATTACTTTATAAATGTACACATTAATATTTGAGTTACTTTTCAGTTTAATAAAAAAAAATTATGCACTGAATTAAACTGAACATAGTCACATAGAGCGGGAACAGTTTGAGTCAGGAACGGGGATGGTAGGCCAAAGTTTGACATTTTTGCAATGGAAATATGCTATTTCGGAATGCAGAACTCAGTCATAAAATACACTTGCCAGACCCTCCAGAAAAACGCGATTATACGATCGCATGATTTAACGCATAATCAGCCAAAGTCCGCATATTTATACGCCGCACTTTCGCAGCATAAATTGCAGATTTAAGTGCGCAAAATATATGGGGCTTGCAAGATTTCCCCGCATTTTCGTAGCAAAAATCACATATATCTTAGCAGAAAGTTGAAAAATGTTGCATTTACCTCACACAAGCCCAGCCATGTCCCCTGTTGCCATGTTTATTTGAATATTTGACATGAACATCGTTTCAACGCATAAAATTGCATAAATATCCTGCATATTCCATCACATTTTTTAAGTAAATGTGCCACAAGAACAAGGATTTTTGCCCGCAACAATCTCCAAAAAAACTCAGCGTTTTTCTGGAAGGACTGACTTGCAAAGCCTGAAAGAGATCAAGCCTCAGCCAAGTAAGAAAAAGTAACACGAAAAAAAACTTAAAAGGTACGCAAGTCTTACTTGCCATGAAAAATAACTAAATAACGTAATTAGTTACTTTTTTGGGAAGTAACTTTATATTGTAATGCATTACTTTTAAAAGTAACTTTCCCCAACACTGGTTACAGAATGGCCAACAACTGACTAGTTGTTCAGTGAGGTTGACTAGTGAATTTATCGTTTAGCCTTTATATTTGTTTTAAATGTCAAGTTTTTTGGACATGTTGCGGTTTACTCCGTAACAAACTTTTTTCCAAATCCAGTTTTCTTTGTTATGTTGAAAATAATGAAATGCACATTGAAGTGTTCAGTTTAGCCATGCATGCATATATTTGAATGTAAAGGTGTTTGAGCAGTTGTGGCCAAAACCCTAAACCAACACATTTACATGCATGCTTAAAACTGACTAGTTCTCTAAGAAAACCCACTACTTGGTCAATAAAAAAATTATACTCCAAAAACGCTGGGTTGTTTTAACCTAGAATTGGGTAAAATACAGAGAGACATTGGATTTAAATTAAAGCAATGTTCCACTTTCGTAAAAATATCCTGATAATTTACTTGCCCCCATGTCATCCAAGACATTTATGTCTTTCCTTGTTTAGTCAAGAAGAAATTAAGTTTTTTATGGACAACATCTCAATATAGTGGACTTTCAGCCTGATCTCATGAGAATTTGTATATTTTACGAGTTGGCTAATTTGTATGAATTAATACGAAGTTAATTGCGCAAAAGTTTACGATTTTCATAAAAAAACAATAACGAAACCTAAACCCCAACGTCAGAGGGGTCAAGGGAAATCATACAAAAATCTACGAATGTGGTCGTATGAATTAATACGAAATAGCCACCTCGTAAAATATGTACGAATTGCCATGAGATAGCGTTTGGGACATTAGTGATCCTCAACGGTTTACAGTTTCAATGCAGCTTCAAAGGTCTCTAAACGATCCTAACCAAATTAAGTTTTTTAAGGAAAACATTCCAGGATTTTTTTCCATATAGTGGACTTTCAGCCTGATCTCATGAGAATTAGTATATATTTTACAAGTTGGCTAATTTGTATGAATTAATACGAAGTTAATCGTGCAAAAACGTATGATTATCATAAAAAAAACAATAACAACAACCAACCCCTAACTTCACAGGGGTTAAGGCAAATCGTACAAAAATCTACGAATGTGGTCGTATGAACTAATACAAATTAGCCACCTCGTAAAATACGTACGAATTGCCATGAAATAGCATTGCGACTTTAGGTTTTTAGTTTCAATGCATCTTCAAAGGTCTCTAAACCAGGGGTGTCAAACTCATTTTAGGCTGTGGGCCGGATGGTAAATAACGCCATGAAGTGCGGGCCGGATAATTTTTTTAAACCTTAGTGTGCTGATAATTGTGTTAAAATTAACTTAACAAACCAATTAATTAGTTTGTTTAGCAAGAAAACCAGAGAAACACACAGCTCTGTGAAAACTACATTTCATAAGGTCACACTCATACTGTACATATTATACACAAAAATTTACATCTGAACAAAACCCACTGGCCTTATAGGTTGAAAAGCTTTAATTTAACTTCTTTTGCCTTAATGCCAAAATTATTTATGAACCATTCACTTTTCTTTGGAATATATTTGTAATGAGAACAGTCATTTAGAAAATGCTAGATGGGGCAGTGGCCCAAAACAAAAATGGGACTATGGGGGGTGGTACTATTATTATGGTTTTAATAAAGTATTATAAATAGTATGTGTTATATTACTAGCATTAACTTAGACAAGTGATTATAATGGGAAATATAATAAGAATTAAAATGTGACAATCTGCTAAATATTCAATATGATTTACCTGCTGGCTTGATGGAGCTTTGAATCCATATTTGCAATGTTGAACTGCTGCTAAAAGCCCCTCTTTCCGTTCTCTGTCGTTATTTTGTGAAGGCATTGGTGTTTTTTGTATTTTTTGTCTACAAAGTGTGCCAACAACAGCAAATTTAGTGTTTATATTAACTTAGATCTGATCGGGAACATTAAATCGATTAGACAAGCATTGTAACGTAAATAAGAATGTGGATATTTTGGTTTTGTTAGCTTGCTAAGTTGTTAGCACTTTTAGAACACTGACAGCAAATACATAGAAACATAAACATAAAGAAATACATAAACATACTTACAAATTACTAATTCTGCGGTTTAACAACTGATATAATGTAATGAATCTACCTATTAATGCAACGAACTTCGGAAACTGTCGTCTTCGCTCTCCAGGCAGAGAGTGGACACAGAGATGCTGCGGAGCGGGCGAGAAAACACGAAGTGGATCACCGGAATCAGTGGATCTTAAGCGGAGTGGTAACAATAAAACGGCAAGTTTTTTGGGCACCGTGTTTAGTCTATGTTCCGCGTTTTGCTGCTTTCCGCAAGTCTCTCATATTAAAAACGAACTAGACACCCGCCTAAAAGGGTTTTTAAAATATGTATTTAATATTTAATAATACTGTGTAAATCATCACGCGGGCCGGATTGGACACCTTTGCGGGCCGTATCCGGCCCGCGGGCCGCATGTTTGACACCCCTGCTCTAAACGATCCTAACCAAGGCATAAGGGTATTATCTAGCGAAATAATCGTAATTTTTTGCTAAAAAAATTTAAAAGTACTTTTAAACCACAACTTCTTGTCTTGCAGTAGCTGTGTGATGCGCCAGTGTGACCTTACGTATTACGTAATCATGTCGAACGGTACCGTTACATTTGTGAAACGCACATTTGTGGACCATTTTAAACAATAAACTGACACAAAGACATTAAATTAGGATCATTCCACATTCAACAACATCAGAACGGTACTCTTTCTCCACACTTGTTAACGCTGGAGCGATAGTTTCGATGTGATTACGTAATACATAAGGTCACGCTGGCGCGTCAAATGGCTAGTGCAAGACATGAAGTAGAACATATTTTCGCTATATAACACCCTTATGCCTCGGTTGGGATCGTTTAGAGCTCTTTGAAACTGTAAACCATTGAGGTCCAATAAAGTCCTCTATATGAAGAACAATCCTGGAATGTTTTCCTCAAAAAACTTAATTTCTTCTCGACTGAAACAAAGAAATACATAAACATATTGGATGACATTGGGGTGAGTAAATGATCAGATTTCTATTATGAAAGTGGAATATTCCTGTAACCTAGGTTGTTTCACCACAGGGTTGGGTCAAATATGGATATTGCTTAGGTTAATTTCAATCAACAGTTGTGTTTGTCTGTATTTTATCCACCATGGCTTGAAACCACCCAGCATTTTTATTGTGTATTGTTCAAACCCATTCTTTACCCAACAACATCCACTAACAGTAGTAGAGGATACTTCCACCAACAACCATTGAATGGGCCAGTGTGTACCTAATGTCTACATGCATAGCAACGTAGAGACAACACAGACGATCTTGTGGAGAGTCGCATTACAAACAGCAGATTTCCAAATGTACGACTACACGGAGGTCATTACAGTTAAACAGAAGTTCTTTGCAGGCCTTGAGACTGATGGAATTCGAGGAGTGTCCAAAGAAAGGAGTGACGGCAAGAACCCTTCAAGAACCGTCATCCCACCAGAAGGTCTTACCTTGCTTTGAAATGCTCGGATTGTTCAAAC
Organism: Paramisgurnus dabryanus; assembly: GCF_030506205.2. NCBI lineage: Eukaryota > Metazoa > Chordata > Actinopteri > Cypriniformes > Cobitidae > Paramisgurnus > Paramisgurnus dabryanus. The sequence goes on from NC_133359.1 coordinate 5,121,527, forward strand.
AACCCCACCCAAACTAGTGTCAACCATTTAAGGATTCCACATAAAAAGGTTTGGACATTTGATAGACGGCGCATTACACCGAAGACATAAACATTTATTCTCATGTTTAGATGTCCCGTAAAGCACATTACACATCTGTGGGATGGAGGAATTCCTTTGTGCAAAGTCCGGCACACATGTGACCAAGTTAAACCCTGCGTTTTCCAAGCGCTTCCGTCTGCCCCCGCTAACATTCAAACACAAAGGTCCAGTGTGTGCACCGACTCTCAGATATGTGGCCTGTGGGCCCGGGGGCGCCGGATCGGCTAGCGTACTCCTTCCTGGACTCATCTGCCAGTATGACGGGTCAATGCATGGATAAGTGCACCAAACAGTGGGCGTTATGCAAACCATGGCTTGACTTTGGGTAATTCAGGATCACCATGAATACAATAAACAAACAATGAACAAGACGGATTCGATACTAGAACAATGACTCATCTGTGCGAATCTCTATGGACATAATTCAATACAGTCCAATAAAACACTCGGTTATCATATGAAACCGAGAAATCACACAATAGAAGTAAAATAGAGCACATCTCTTATCCCAGGGGTATATTTGACATTTTATTGCTTGAATTGGATCTATGAGTCATATGCGCCCAAAAAAACCACACCCAACCATGACCCGGAGGCTTTTTGTACATTCATAGTTTCCATTAAAATTTTACCTTCGGCCCCACAGGTGGGCTGAGGCGGGATGGCTTTTATTTCGGCTTCCTTTGACCAGACCGCAAATAATGTGCTTCAATTGCAAAGGTCTGCATTTATTCGGCACAGCAGAGGAAGGAAGGGGATTTTCTGTGAATACACACTTTTTAGCAAGTCTCAACATGTCCCGGGACGATCTGCTGTAACAACAAAAGGAAAAGTCCAACAGCGGAGGCCTTTGAAAAAAGAAATGGATTTGAAGTGCTCTTAATGCCTCTTATGGAGTGTTACAAAATATTTCATTCATATTGGACTGTTAGATATTATAAAGAAAACTCAAAGGGTGTTGTGGGTGGATGCTAGGGCATTGCAATACTGTTTCGAGGGTGTTTTGGGTGGTGTAACATCAAAATCTGAGACAGAGCTGTAAGACCTCGCAGCTATACAACAGATGAAAACTAAGAGCATGTTTAAATGACAACAAGTGTACTGAAAATGAAAATATTTTATTTTGTGTCTTTAAAATTTTTTGCGTAAATATCACAATGTTGTCCAAAATTATCCCTGATGACTCATGCTGCGTACACACCAGAAGCGAATTTAAGCCTGATCTCATGAGAAATCGTACATATTTTACAAGTTGGCTAATTCGTATCAATTCATACGAAGTTAATCATGCAAAATCGTACGATTCTCATCAAAAAACAACAACGAAACCGAACCCCTAACCAATGTCACAGGGGTCAGCAAATCATATCGAAACTTATGATTGTGGTCGTATGAATTAATATGAATTAGCCAACTCGTAAACTATGTACGAATTCTCGTGAGATAGTGTTGAAATAGATGCAAATATGCACAGAGTGATGTGAATAAAAATATTTAACTAAGGCTTAAATTCGCATGACGCCAAGTTAAATCCCACGAGTAATCTAGAGCGAATAACGCAATGCTTCGTATTTAGTGTGTACGCAGTATAAAACACTGTATTATGGATGACATGCATGCGCACATATGCGTTCTTCTATAGAGCAATAAATACAAACAATCAAGACGGTGAAACCATAGAGCAATTTTGTTTAGATGGAAAACAAAATGTATTACTACTAGTGACCCTGGACTATAATGGTGCGTTCGCTAAGAGCAAGCGCGAGTGATTTACATGTTAAGTAAACGCAAAGATGCGAATAGGCGTCCTGTGGCACGGTAAGCGTGAATAGCGTGGTGCGAAAGGTGTGGCACGGATGACGTGTTCCGCGCGAATTGAGCGTTGCCGCGTGAGCTGCGCGAGTAAAAAAATCCAAACTTTGGCGGATTTTCGCGCCACATAAAAAAAAGGAGCTTGCTACATGATTGTGATTACAGGAGGCGAGCAGAGGCAGAAAAAAAAACAACAATGGAGGACAATCATCATCTCTACACGAGACATCTTTGTACTTTTACAGGAATTAAAAAGATCTTGTTTGGAAGAAAGCGAGTGAGGAAGTCGAACAATCTGGTAAGTTTGCTAAATTTGAGCTATATAAGCCCCTCCCATGATGCGAATTTACATGTAAATGTCTCAAAAGACTAGAATTTCATGAAGAGAGTGAACTCAAAATGTTCAAGCGTCCAACTACACGCGAATAGCGTGTTTTTGCCGCCTCTTCCGCATCTGGTGTGAATGCACAGTAAGGCAGCTAAATTTTATAAAACGTTAAAAAAGTTGCCAGCCACCGCCAGGAATTTTTATGATTATCACAAAAGTGTAATACCTTCCAGAAAATGTATCTTCTTTAAATATATAAACATACAATAAATGAAAGAACAGACCATCTACTTAAAAAAACCTTTCATCCTACCTCTATTTGTTCTCTTTTTATCATCTCTCAAATATGGGTAGGTTTCTTAAAAATACAAAATTTTAAGGGAAAAAAATTGCATTTAAGTTTGAGTTAATTGCATTTTTGTAATGTACTTTTGTTAGCGATCAGATTCAGAGCGATGATCAAAACGTAGAAAGAGTTTTTACTGAATATGAGCTTAGTGGATGCTTCAGTGTTTTATAAGTTGGGTAAGAGCGCCACCTGGTGGACAATAGCGGAAATATGGGTTGCCGTAAAACTCTTCATTGGCAGGGAAGCGTTTTCTCTTAATTGATGAGATAACTCGTCAATGGCGGGGAAAGAGTTAATAAACCCTGCCATTGTTGTTACGGCATTTGCATGACATCACTGTATTCACAGATTTGCAGTTTTGTCATTAACTCTTTTACCGCCATTTACGAATTACGTCATCATTAAAAGAAATTGTTTCCATGACGAGTTTTTATGGCAATCTATATTTCCGCTATTATCCACTAGGTGGTGCTCTTACCCAACTTATAAAACACTTAAGCATCTATTGTTTCCAAAACAGTAAAAACTCTGTGTATGTTTGATCATTGTTCTGAATCTGATCTCTAATGCTGCGTTCACACCAGCCGCGGTAGAGGCGTCAATCGCGAGTGATTTCAATGTTAAGTCAATGTGAAGATGCGTTGATGCGCGTCTGGAGGTCTCGCGCCGCGAATAAGTTGTTTAGTGTGACGCGGTAGACGTGATTCACAAGAAAAATGCACAAGTTGAAAAATGTGAACTTTGGCGTTAAAATGCGCCGCGTTAACCAATCAGGAGCTTGCTCTAATAGTGATGTGATTTCAGAAATAAGCGGAGTCGCAGAAGCCCCTCCCATGAAGCGACTAGAATTTCACGCATGAATGAAGCGAGTAAACTCTAAATGTTCAAGCGGCAAACTAGACGCTGTAGACGCAATTTTGGCGACTCATACGCGGCTGGTGTGAACCCAAATGGTAACAAAAGTCCTTAACAAAAATGCAAATATCTCAGCTTTTTGCTCAAAATTGTGTATTTTTGAAGAAACCTAGAGATATTCAAGAGGTATTAAAACGAAAACAAATGAAGGGTAGGATATTTTGTTTTTTTAAAAGCAGAAGATTTGTTCTTTTATTTGATATATTGTATGTTATATATTTAAAGAAGAAAAACTTTTGTGAAAATCATAAAAAATTAAAACGCTGGCAGGGAGTTAACGATAATGCCATTGAACAGGCAAAATGCATAAAAGTGATCTGTTTTTGGTAAAAAAAAATTAAACGTCATGTAAATTGCGCCTAAACTTGGTTTGGCAAATGCTAATAATTATTTAAAAAAGTATTAATATATATAGTGGTGATATGGAGTCGAATGTGCTGATGTCGTTGATCAGTGTTTCAAAGAAGACACCATGACAAAGTGGAAATGTAAAACTTTACTGTGGTGCCTTGCAACAATCATTGACACAGTGAGCCGTTGACATCTCATTCATTTGATTTACTTGACGAGTGGTATTAAAAAACAAAAATGTAATGTAAAATGAAATGTACCAATGTCTCGGTTTTCATTCCACGATTAAAAAATGCAGGCATTGTTCAAGCACAAATGTCCTATATGAATCCTGCACTGGAATTGTTATTGTACTTACTCTAGTGCACAATAAGGTGTTGTGTAACTTTAAACGCGACACAAACCATAAAAGAAATCAGTTTGATGCTTGGCTGTACTTGCTCCCAGAAAAGGTACATTTAAAAACATTGTGATTGTATATATACGTATATAAATCAACAAACATGATCCAATAAATACATTCTCAGTTCTCGCTCCAAATATATACACACTTTTGATCATTCAGTCACGCCTTCATTATCAAACTTCATTTCAACTTCATCCAATCTCAGAAGGCCTCAAATGTCTCTACGAAGACTTTCTCATCCGATGCTATGAAGACGAAAGATGCTCTTTCTAATATCGTTGCACTACAAACAGGCGATAATCTACGTTTACACTACGCATCCTCTGTGTTTTTATTCATTGTGTAGTGTACGATCACGTTTGTAAACATTTACTCTTCTTCGTAAAGAACTACGCAGGAACACTGTTGTGTAAAATAATAACGAACGAATGTCGTGGCGAAAAAGCGTAAAGAATTGCACTGGCGGACATCGATTTACTTTTTCCACTTTTTGGCGTTAGTATTAAGGCCGGTATCCTAATGGAAGAGGTTCGAGAATAACAAACACACAAACACGCGCATTATTTAACTATGGTAGAAATGATATCGTGGAAGTGAATTGTGTGGGACAGTGACGTGAACAAGAGTGGCGACACTCCGAAATGATTATCCGTTTTCAATATGCGTTAAAACAAGAGTCTCTTTCTCCTTTATTGAAGTGCTTTAGTGCTCGATGGTGTGACATCATGGTGGGGCATTCGGTGGTTGTGTGATGCAATCATTTGGCTGCTTATTGCTAGGCAATGGTCGCTAGGTGACAGCATCTCAAGTGAAGACGTAGTTGATGAGTAGCTGGAAGAGCAACAGCATGCAGATGATGAGACAGTGGCGAGCGTTCAGAGCCTTGCTCTCGTCCGCCGTCTTGTGCCGCGCTATCTGACGGCCCAACGCGCTCAGGTTTCTACAGAAAAAAATGTGCAAAGTTAAAGGAAACGGATTTATCTTAAAAAAATAATAATAATAGTATGTAAATGTGTACTTGCCTCTGTATGTCCTGCTGTGTTTTCTGTATAGCTGCCACAGAGGCTTCGATAAGGGCGATATCCTTCACTTCTTTAGTGCATCTGGTGCATTGGTTCATAAATCCTGATTGAATCAAAATGAAAAAATGAGACTTGATAATGTGCAAAGCTTTAAATTAGAGATTAGGTAAGCTGTGGGTTGTTTTTTATACCCTACGCTATACAGTCAGCTAACAGGCAGAGACCGGTTAATGCGATTTATTCATATAAGCTATGAATGTGTGGTCTGAATCACCTCGCCGCATTATTTCTTTGTTGTTCATCCATGAATCACCGGCATTTAAATATGATTGCTGTTTGAATATCCTAATGCACACATTTCTATACAACAGCTATTTCAATATATAAGTGTATTATCTTTAAGCTATTAATATCTAGCTAATTAAAATGTTGTTATTATTGTGTACGCTGGCTATTATATCTGATTGAAATGGCTATGTTCAAAGTTGCTTTAAAGTAGCCAATACACTGTACACACTACTGATCACTATTTTTAATAGATTTAAGTATCTATTATACCATATACAGGATGATACAGGATGAGACAATGGAGTGCCGCAGGGATGATGTATTTTTGTACGCCAACCCGGAAGTTAGCAGGAAGCGTGTCCTCGCCAAAAAGGCCATTCTTGTTTTCACAAACTTTTGCATTATCGCAAAAAAGCTTTGTGTTTAAAAAAGGTTTACGACACTTATACAAGATAATCTTCATAGAAGCCAACTTTCATGAATTTTAAAGTATAAAAGCTAACCTTAGGCTCCAAGCGAACTACACCACGGTCTCTCGACATTAATACAGTTTGAAAGATCTGGCAGAAGAGTTAAACACATTTAAAAACATGTTTCTTGATTAAAAAAAAACTCTGTGGATGAATCTTTGTTGGGAATTGTGCCCATGTTCCGTTTTTTTTTAATCATGTCCCAGTCTGTAGTCCCATATAGGAACTTGTTAGCAACCCCCTTTGAAATTACATGTTAAAGCTTTTAAATTCACGAGTATATAACTGGTGTGTTTTATGTCGTGGAATTAAACATGAAAATATTTTGAGGTTATGCAAACCTAGCCTGGGTGCCAGCCGATCTTAGCCCCGCCCACAACATTTTGAGGACGGGAAGATCGGTCTGGGGTTTCTCCGTTGAGGAGCTACTATGCGAGACCCAAAGCTGGTCGACCAATCAAATTGTGAGGGCGGGCTTTATACGATGATGGACAGATGATCAACAGTAACGTAATCAACCACGTCACCAAAGAGCGTTTGTCTTGAATCTATTTACAACGCAATGGCTGCCGCTGTAGAATTCAGATGTGTGGATTCTGACATTGAGTCTGTTCTAAAAGATATCGACAGAGCATTGATTTTAAAAGAGGAACAAAGAAACGCGATCAAGGCATTTGTTGATCGTAAAGATGTTTTTGCCGTCCTTCCTACGGGACTCGGCAAACGTTGGTTGCACTTATGGAGGACAAAGTTAAAGAAGCAACTGAAATGGGGTATCACGGCGATGCAACTCGGCGTGCACGACGAGATGGATATAATTAGCGGTCGTTGCCAGCTTCTTTCAGAACCCCGGAATCGTGGCTGCTGAATAAGTGGAGGGACATGCTTGGCTCTGATATTTTTCAAGCAAACGTAATGGGTATCGTCGTGGATGAAGTTCACCTAATGTACAAATGGTAAGAGAAAGTCTTACTGCATGACTTAGTAAATACTTAATGTTGTGATATAAATTAAATGTTGTAAACATAGGAGGTGTTGATGTACGTTCGCTTTCTCAGACTTAGTATAAACACAATGTTAGTGTCATTGTAGCTAAATAACTAGCAGTTCAGTCAGGCTGCAAAAGACGTCATTTCAACATACGTCACACACTCCTTTGCTCTGATTGATCATAAGTCTATCCAATTGAGTGCAGAGGCATTTTTCGGTTCATAATCATAGCCCAAAGGAGTGGTATCAGACTCAAATTCTGACTAGAATTGAGTATGACAACGTCAGGCTAATGCAAACCCAGAGCCGATCCTACCTATACGCATGATACGCAAGCTGCGTAGGGCCCCGAACCACTCTTGCTCATAATTTCATGGGGGCGCTGCAAAGACCAATTGGTGAGTGACATCATTGTGCCAAAAGCCATTGAAAAGCATTATGATTTCACAAAAATTTAATTTTCAGTCAGTAAATTAAAGGAACAGTATGTAAGAAATGTATATCAATTAATCATAAAATGGCCCTGATATGTCACTAGACATTAAGAAATCATTTTCATTTCAAATACTTATATCACTGACAACAGTGGTCTGGCCAGGATATTGTCATTTATAAAGTGGAGTTGCAGCCCTCAACTAATGTTTATGTTGTCATTTTGTGTATTGGCCACCAGTTGGGTGATTGCAGTACCAGTTTTAGCCACAAGTTTTGTTATTGCAATACCAGTTTTGGCCACAATCCTACATACTGTTCCTTTAAGTTGTCAGTCGGTCTGTGCAGCCTGCACGCAGTGCTTATCGACATGCGTCTTAATATATGGATATTATTTAGAGCTATCCGTCTGGAGCAGGATGGACAAAAAGCACCATTAAGGTGAAGTTTAAGATTAAGAACATATTAATGTCCTATTTAGTCTTGACTAACCACGCAATGGATTTATTGCAAACACTTCAGTCCAAATCTCCAGATTGAATATTAGTCCAGTGTGTTTTGTTAGAAATGCTTGTATGCATCAATATTCAAAATCTTGCATATGTGCTAAAAAAATAAACGCATTCATGCAAGCTATTATGTGACTTCTGTTAGCATTTTAAAACAATGCATATTACATCTAAAGTTTAAATAATAATTTTTTTTTTTATTTATTATGTAATTATTGTATTTGTATGTTAACCACTAGAGTAAAATATATGGATCATGCCCTAGTTTTTGAGTTGTTTGTTATAGTTTTTCTGACAGCTATTTTGGTTTTATTTTATTCATAATTGTAATTTTGTTTCCTTGATGTTCTACAACTCTTAAAGGCGGGGTGCATGATTTTTGAAAAACACTTTAGAAAAGGGAGTCGGGCCGACTACCAAAACACACTTGTATCCAATCAGCAGTAAGGGGCGTGTCTACTAACCAACATCGTTGCATGGGTTGCATATGTGTGGGGCGGGTCTATCAAAAGAAAGTCCAGATTCTATTGGGGTAGGGGCGTGTTTGTTTAGGTGATTTTAAATGTCAACATTGGCTTTCAGAGATCATGCCTTTAAAGAATATATTTGGCAATAAACCTTGTAAGTACCAATGTAACAGATTAAGGGTTTTTAGAAAACACGTGTGAATGTAATAATTAGGAAGTATTCTGATGTGTGTCACAGTTATGCCCATATATGGCAAAAATGTTATATAACATAATACGTATTTTTAGTTAAAATTTTGTTCATAGCTACATTTAAGCAGAGACAGTGAATGGGTTTTAATGCACGTGCTTACAGGGCCACCTCACAAAGTTGCTTTGTGCAAACCCAAGGTCTTTTTAAGGCGTTTATCCAAAATCCCATTCAAAAAAATCCATCGACTTTGGTAACGGAAGTGCTAAAATGCTAACTAACTTCTGGGTTTTGCCTACAAAAATGTGTCATCCCTGCGGTACTCCATTTGTTTTTATACTGGCTTGCCTTCATTGTCCGATGACTCATGGCTGGGTTCTGGTGTTGTACTGCTGCTCTCTGTGTTCTGACTACAGCTGGACGGCTGGCTGCTTGACTTCCGGTGTTTTCCATTCACCCGCACCTAAAAAACAGACACACATTAGTCAATAAATAGTTAAACATTTGATTTTTACCATTTTGGAATCCATTCAGCCGATCTCTGGGTCTGGCGGTACCACTATTAGCATAGCTTAGCATAATCCATTGAATCTGATTAGACCATTAGCATCGTGCTCAAAAATAACCAAAATAAATATGCTTGTTTACACCGGGTAACATATCAAAGAAATTTTCTGTTTGCAACCTCCCGTGTGTCTCACCTTCTGCTGGCCAGGCCAGTTCTGGCTGTATGAGAAACCATTTCGTTGGCGTTGTGATTTCTCTTTTGTCTGGATGATGCCATCCTTTTCAAACTGAACAAGACAGAGGTCCGGATCCCACGGCTTAGAGCTGAGAAAGTAAATGGTGAGAGGAGATTACATTTTGGTGTTTATATACAAGCATCTAATATAGCTGCAAGCCATCTGAACCAAACCATCAAGACACTGAATTACAAGCAGGTGGAAGGTGTAGCATCTACCAAATTTTTAAATTATCAAATTATTTAACTTACTATAATATCCAATTCAGCAAAACTGACAGTATCTTATTACAGACATTGTAAACGTACTCAGCATATTTGTAGTGCCATTCATTGGTGTCAGTGTTGAGTGTGAAAAGTCGTGGGCACCAGGGTCGCTCGCCACGCTCTCTCACTTCCTGCCGCTGGGCTTCTTCCAGCACAAATTTCTCCTGGGTGGCTTTGTTTTGGTCTTTATCATTAATCGCTTTGGTCACGTGACGCCAAAGCCTGCAGGAATAATACACCGATAAGATTTTAATCTATTTAATTAAAAGCAATTGTTGTTTATTCACAGTTTTATTTTTAATGATGCACCTGCAAGGTTTTTGGATATAAAATAATTATTATGAATAGTATAGTATAAAATGCATATTTTTATTTGCTTTACAATATTATCAGGCCTTATGAACACTTTGAGAAAGTTTTAAACAATAGTTAATACATTTAAATAAAAATAACAATAAATATAATAAATATATAAAAACATATATTAAATGTAACTAAAATAGTATAAAATGATAAACAAAATAAAATTGCCAAAATTAATACTATTATCATATATTTCAGTGGTTGTCAAACTTTTTCCTTGGGGTACATATATGACAATATGAGCCCCTCTAAACATCTACATCCATCTTTCCTATAGGCTTTATGCCCAGCTGCACTACTACCTGAACTTCAGCCAGCTCCTTGTTTCCTGTCTGCCATTATTGGACAAACTGATTAATCCAGGTGTGTCTGATTATTGTTGTTGTGACTACTGAGGTCATGCACACCTGGATTAATCAGTTTGTCCAATAATGGCAGACAGGAAACAAGGAGCTGGCTGAAGTTCAGGAAGTAGTGCAGCTGGGCATAAAGCCTATTCATTTGGCATGTGCGTTAACAAGCTCGTTGAGATGGAGCGAGCAAAATTGAAATAATTATTTTACATAAGACAAACTTATCTTACCTTATCTTGGCAATGTTAGCATATGATTTAAAAAAAAAATCTTTTGAAAATATATTTTATTTTAAATTATTAGTTGCCCCAATGGTCATGTAATATATTGGTCTGCTTATTTTACTATTATTTTTTATTTATTTATTATTATTATTTTTATAATGTACTTTAATTTAATTTGAATTTAGAGAATTCAAATGTATAGCCACCTGGGCATTTTGTATTAGCTTAGATGTGCCTACTGTGTTTAAACCCTGTCAATGTCAAAAGCTTGAATAAAAAAAAATATTAGCATCTTTATTTGACCTTGAAACATATGGGATCCCGCACCCCCCGTGTTAACTCTGGGACTCCGGGTTATTTTGGTTATGAACTTGTATACCTCTCAGACTCAAACGCCTCCTGCTGGTCCATTCGAACTACTTGTCTCTTGAGCCGATGCTTCCTCACATCTAGACTGGGGTTCCACAGCACCTCCTGCTGGCCAGTCTTTTTCTCAGTCATGTGCACTTTACCATCCTGCAAACAGATTTGGACTATCAGCTCTTGTCTTATCCTTCATTACAAAATGGACAGGTTTGGCCCTGGATGCTGATTGGTCAATAGCTGCGTTTCCCAATAACACATATGGGTGGTGTAGACGGGACATTGTATCTAACGTTAATGGTGCCACCACATTGGTCCGGGCATGAGCCCCCCATAAACACAAAAAAGCACAATAATGTATTGCCGCAATGGGCCAAAGCACTCAACATCCCCTCTAGGCATTAATTATGTCTATGTGTACGTAATGTTTGACACAGGGGCCGGCGTTCACGATGAATGTGTAGTGCTGACGCAAGAAGTCAGAGTTTACAACATGCATCTCAAAAATGTTTTAAAATATCTTCTGAAGATTAACAAAGGTCTTACACATTTTACTTATTTCGGTGTGCACTACTTATTTGAGGCTCAACATGATCAGTCTCCAAAAATTACATAGATTTATTAAAAAAAAAAATCCAAATGACTCCAGTGGGTTAGTACTATTCTTATCCAATTATACAAGAATTTTCATATTTGGTTAAACTATTAATTTAAACCTTAGGTAGCTATGAGCAATACGATACATCCACATCTAAGGAATGAGTTACCCAGTGCCCATCCACCATAGCCAGAACATCTTCCCCCAGACAAATCTTTCCAGAAATCTGGTTGACGTTGCAAGAGCCGCCAAGAAAAGGCTGAGAAAGAGATGGAGAAAAAGACAAACTGTAATCTTTAAGTTCTGGTAAAATATATTTCGATGAGCTACAGATAAAAGACGGAAAATACCTTCAGTTTAAATTCAAGCTCTGTATAATATTGCGTTTTTTCACACTCAATGGTGATTTTTCCACCGAGCTCCAGCGTCATTGTTCCATAAAGGATACCTGAGAGACAAATATTTAATAATCTATTAATGTTTCTATAAAATATTAAAGGGACACACATTTTCCAGCTCCCCAGTTTTTTTATTCAATCAGCCGAACTCCGGGTCTGACGCTAGCACTTTTAGCATAGCTTAGCATAATCCATTGAATCTGATTAGACCATTTGCGTGCGTCGCGCCTAAAAATAACCTAAGAGTTTGGATATTTTTCCTATTTAAACTTGACTCTTCTGTCGTTACATCATGTACTAAGACCGGCAAAAAACAAAAGTTGTGATTTTCTAGGCAGATGTGTCTAGGAACTATACTCTCATCCTGGCGTAATAATCAAGGACTTTGCTGCCGTAACATGGCTGCAGCAGGCGGAATGATATTACGCAGTGCCCAAAAATAGTCCCCTTGGTTACTTTTAATAGCAGGGGACTATTTTGGGGCGCTGCGTAATATCATCAAGTTTTAAATAGGAAAAATATCGAAACTCTTTGGTCATTTTTGAGCGCGATGCTAATGGTCTAATCAGATTCAATGGATTATGCTAAGCTATGCTAAAAGTATAGGAGTTCAGCTGAATGGATTCCAAAATGGTAAAAATCAAATGTTTAACTCTAGGGGAGCTGGAAAATGAGCCTAATTTAAAAAAAGTGGAATGTCCCTTTAAAATACAATTCACCTTTACAGTGAGCGTACGGCATTGTTATAATATATTCTTCATCACGGGTCAGAAACATCAGTCTTGCTTTTCCATCCAGAATGGCAGACAACGAGTTACCTTTTAAAAAAATTGGCAAAATGATCAGTATCACACATTGAAAGCATATAACTGACGTGCTAATGTAAAAATAAAAGCGGTTATTCACCGTAAAATTTGGATTTGGCCAGAATGCTTCCGCTGATGCAGAATCCGTCCTTCTTATTGCTAATGTAGAAAGCTGAAACAGGTGGATGATGAGAAACCTGAAAGTGCAAAAACAAGCTGCTTATCAACACTGAGGTTTTTACCATGCTTTTACACGGTCTGCCGTGTACAGATAAAGAACATGTAAATGTAAATACGTAAATCAAAAAAGTTTCTCACAAGGTCACCAATGTGTACAAGCACAGGTAGTTCACATCACATTAACTACAGTGTGAACCTGTTTGACAACCACAAAAGCGACCACATACTTTGTATAGGTAAATATCTTTACGTCATTTTATGTGGTAAATTGTGCTCATGCTGTCTTCTTAATAACTGGTGCTTGGCTTGATGTTTTGTAAACTTGCAAATTGATTGCAATGAATGTATAATTTTCTGCATTTTTATTTGTGTCCAGACACATCTTGGGTGGTGTTTACTGTAAATCTCACCTGCTCCGCAATGTAAAAAGTACAGCTGTTTGTTTGTGGATGTAGCCAAGAACATCGAAACATCTCTCCGAGAATGGGGTTGTATGGTTTCTTCAGACCCTGAAACACACAGGTGATCAAACTTTTAGTCTTATGTTAAACAGAAATTTCTGTTATTTAAAGTTATTTATAAGCTAGTTATGGTCAAACTGTAGCATTGACATAAAGTAGTATTGTTCAACTGAAATAATAGACTAATCCAGGAGTGTCAAACTCAATTTCATCCCGGGCCACATCAGCATTATGGTGGCTCTCAAAGGGCCGGTTGTATTTAAACGACTGTATGAATTTATTACTGTACATTGCATAATTTTCTGTGCATTTGATTACTATTGGTTTTGTTAATAACTCAATGAATACCTAGCTTTGAAAGTAGAAGCCCAGGCAAATAATGACAAAGTGTATAGGGTACATACATATTCTACAGATTATTTTAAAAATAATTGTGTTGCCAAAAACACATGTTGTATGTGAGTACGCTCAAAATATTCTGTTATACTTTTTATATAAAGGCATTTTCAGATACTAATAAAGAGTTTTACAATCTCCACCATTTCTTGCCCTCTTTATAAAAAAGCTGTGATTTTTTTACCTGGCTTTGAGTGTCTGATTGACTGACGTCTCATGAGTTCAGTGTTGTAGGCTACAGATCAATAGTTTCAATCTTTATTAAAATTAATCGGTTCAGATGACTCATTAGTTCGCGTATTTAGCGGGAATAGACGCGTTGTAAACTAATCCCAGCTGGACATCGCGAAACATTTCTGTAAACGAGACGGAAAACATTTTCTCGCTGGATGCGCGTGAGCGTGCGCGAGAGAGGGAGAGAAAGAACGAGCAGATATACTGTCCGTTTCCAAATGCTGCAGCCTGCGGAGGTCGCATATGCAGCGTCATCAAGCCTGGTTTATTTAAGTTAACTGACCATTACATTCACAAGTCATGCGCATATTACAACTATTTACTATAAACGAAGGATAATATTTAACTTTATAATTGTTAATATTCTGAAACAAGACAGTCTTGATGACGTATGCAGCCTGGAAATGCGACCTCCGGACGCTGCAGCCTTCGCATTAAGACACGGCCACTCTAGTAGTGCGCGCATGCGGGGCACTGCTCGTTCTCTCTCATGCAATCATCAACATTATCACTATAATTACATTACAAAAAGACTTTGGCGGGACAAAAATGAGTTTTGGTGGCTGCTAAAAAAATCAATGTAGGAAATAACCTGCAAAAAATAAAACTTATAATAACAATAAAATAATCTGTAAACTCTCGCGGGCCACATAATTAACATAATTTATAAGCTCTCGTGGGCCAGATGAAATAAGGGGGCGGGCCGGATTTGGACCATGGGCCTTGAGTTTGACACCCCTGGTAATCCCTTAAACAGTTTTATTATATCAACTGCAATAATTATATAATCCAGTATACAGTTCGTATTACTAACCCTAATAAGTAATAATTTAACTCTTTCATCAACTGTTTTTCTTGCAAATAATATAATTTTAAACTCTTTCTCTGTAAAACTATTGCTTGGTAAAAAGCAGATCTATAAGCTTTAAATAAGAATTTGCAAATATGTGACCATGGAACACAAAACCAGTCAGTGGTGGCTCGTGACTGCTTATCCGAGGGGTGCAAATTCAAAATATGTGTTCGGAGTGCCATGTGCCTGCTGCACACGCATCAAAACCGTTTATGATAAAAGAGACGCTCACGTTCACAAAATACACACAAGACACTCCCTTAACACTAAACTCTGATTATGCATGAGATTATGGGAGTATCTGGCAAATGCAAGCGTCTCTTTTATCATTAACACTTTAAACACGTCTGCAGCAGGCACTTATTTTGACAAGACACGTGATGAACACAGGATCTCTCGACGCGCAGAACACATATTTTGAAATTACGAACCACACACAATATGTTGTGACAAACTTTGCATCAAGCGCCCTCGAAAAAAAAAAAATCACCGGCCACCACTGTAACCACTCATAAGGGTCAATTTCTTTCAATTGAGATCTATACATTATGAGCGCTGAGAGCTGAATGAATAAGTTTTCCATTGATTTATGGTTTGTTAGGATAGACAATATTTGGCTGAGATGCAACTATTTAAAAATCTGGAATCTGAGGGTGCCAAAAATCAAAATATTGAGAAAATCGCCTTTATAGTTGTCCAAATGAAGTCAGTAAACACATTATTTACATTTTTGATATATTTATGGTAGGAAATTTGCTAAATATCTTCATGGAACATGATATTTACTTAATATCCTAAAGATTTTTGGCATTAAAAAAATCGATAATTTTGACCTATACAATGTTTGCTATTGTTACCAATATACCCATGCGACTTATGGTTTTGTGGTCCGGGGGTCACATATGAGAACTTGCCTTTGGTTTCTTGTAGAAGCCTGATAAATACCAGCACAAGACCTGCTTCATCCTACAGTATGGGTTATCCTCCAAAACCGCCCTGAAACAAAAGAGAAGAATAAAATAATGGTCTTTATTTACACCAACAAAACAGTGGTGACGGTGCTGCTAATGAGGTTCTTACTGTGATAAAATGTCAGCATGATAGTAGTAATCCGACAGCTTGTCCAGAAAGGAACGCGGCTCTAAGATAAAAGTTGGCAGGACCACTTTAGAAAGGTCCATCCCCGGCCTCAGCTGCTTCAGTAGCATCCAGATCAAGCCCTTATTCTCCTCTGACACGGTCTCGACCTGTGATGCTTCACCAGCCTAATTATACAGTAAGAGCAAAGGGAACACTTTTATTCCTTTTCCTTTATTTCTTAATACCATTCCAGCATCTACAGCTATATTCATGCAGAGAACCATTTAATCCATCCACAAGTTTTATTCAGACAAGTTGATCCATACACAGGTTGGGGAGGGACAATTTGGAATCTCCAATTTGCCTAACTTGCATTTTATTGGCCTGTGGGAGGAAACCGGAGTACCCAGAGTAAACCCATGCTAACACGGAGAGAAGAACACTTTAATTCATTCATTATGATAAAGTTTATTATGATAAAGCGAATCAAGCTACAGTCTCACCTCTCCCATCTCCTCAAGAGGTTCTTCAACAAAAGCGGTTGCCTCAACAAACACATCATCTGATTGGTCCGCATCACTCTCCTCTGTCAGTCTGCCTCCGTTCTCATTGGCTGGATTGTCAGAATCTTCGTGCGCCTCCCTTTCTGATTTGTCGGAGTTCGCGTCGTTCTCCATGTGGTTGTTGTCCAACAAGGAGTCATTCAATCTTTAAAACACAAACGCACCAATAACCAGATGAGTTTTGTTTATAACAGCCCCAACAGATTGACAAAATCGTTATTGTGAAATTTTGTTTATTATTTGCATTTTTAGAATTCTTCCTGCCTTCATATTATGCTATTAGGAACACCTGTTCACCCACTTATGTCATTATCATATTAGTCAAATTGCATGGCAGTAGAACAGAGGTGAGCAGAATATAAAAATCTAACCTAAACCAAACAGGCTACAACGGCAGAAAAAAGCTTCTGTCAGCAAAAACAGACATTTGAGACTGCAGTAGGCATATACTGTACAGTACTTACCTAAATTGGGCAGTAAAAAGCTTAACAGAATATAAATTTGATGCATTCTGAAAACCATGAATCAGTGCGTCAACAATCCAGGCTAAAGGCAATGGTGATATTCTTGCAAGCAACACTTTGTCCCAGAAATAGTAATCAATCATCAGTTGAATACCACCTGATAGCAGCCTCATTCTGCTTATTGCTGCTGCTTATGTTATCCTGTCATAGCCACAATTAAGCCATCTTCAATCCAATAACTATGCTACTTCCCGCATGACATTGTGCATGGGGGTCCCTCACGGCTCAGTGCTCAGTCCACTGCTGTTCTCACTCGTGCAGCAAAGCACAGCTCAAAACACATTATTAAATTTGCTGATGACACAGCTGCGGTGGTGAGTCTCATCAGCAAAGACGATGAGTCAGCTTACAGAGAGGTGTGTTGGCTAATGTACTTGTACAAGAGTAAGCAACCTATCGCAGAACATGGACAAAACAAAAGAGATGGCTATTGACTTCAGCACGGCCATTCTCCACTGAACACGGCTCCTCCGGGACGATCGTTAAAATCGTTAAGACCTGGTGGAGAACTTCACCTGGTCCCTTATCACCAGCTCCATATCAAAGTAAGCCCAGCAGCGTCTCTACTTTCTGCGAAGGAAAGCCCATCTCCTCACAAAATTCTACAGAGGAAGTATCAAGAATGTAATTATGTACAGTTAAGTATGTGTCTTCTATCGTATTATGTAGCACCCTGGATCCAAGGAATGTTGCTTTCAAACTATATATGGCTGAAATGACTACTGACAATGCAATGTTATGTGCCTTCCCTGTAACCAGATCTGAATACACTAGAAGATAAACAGCACGTGCAGCCAAAAAAATGCGTGATGCAATCATGTCAGCATAGACCAGAATCTTGTGAAATCCTTGCTATAAAAACTGAGGCTGTTTTGAGAGCAAAGGGCAGCCCTAACCAGTATTGAAAATATCAGTATATGGCACTATTCGTTTTCTTAATAAAGGACTTATTGATTGTGCAAACCTTGTTGCTGTTCCTTGTGAGATCTGTTATCACATTCACAATAAAAGCAAGCTGAGATCAGTTGCCAAAGCAACTGTCCGCATGATTTACTCAGATTCATGAGCAATTTGAATGACACCACCGTCACCATGGTCACAGCGGTTCAATAATTGAGCATGAGCGTTATTCGTCTGGCATACCCTTGTGTATTCGCACACTTAGTGGAAAGCTTTAAGCAACACATCTCCAAATAAAATTACAAAAAAATCCTCTATGCCCTCAAATACTACAGACATCAAGGTCAGAGGTTTATTATCCTGCTCACACATGACACAAATACATAGATAATATGGAAACAAGGTCCTGTTTGTTGGCTGTCAAGCAAAAAAAAATGTATCCTTACCTTCACAGAAAAAAATATAATCCTGCAACTCCAGTAAAAATGATTAAACACTGCAACAATATCTTACGGTAAAACATGAGCTTGCCTCCACAGTTCCTGGTCGGACTGCTATTTGCACAGGAAAGATCCTTTTCCCAAAGCAGTTTTTCCTGCTCGGCAACCTTTCAGATGCATGTGTGCGCATGCACGGTCTGCTGGATGAGCTGTTGGGTCCACTTTCTCTTCCTGCTCCTCTGCCTATCGTGTCAACCTTAAGGGCTGTGCTGATTGGCCGGGAGACTGAATTATTAAAGGTTATTTGTGGAGGGTTGGAAAAAAGGCGGGGTTTGGGAAAGCAATGATTGCCAGCTTGGATGATATCACTGGTGAACATCATCTGCTCTCTCTCTCTTTCCCTCACATACAAGAGCATGACATTTAAAAGGGTCTCTGCATTGTTGTTGTTTTTTTAAATCTGATTTAATTCAATTGTGATAATAAACTGATTATTATAACACTAGTTTTGAGTTATGGGAGCTTACATAACATTACCCTTTATATTATTTTACATACAGTATTTTGAATCTCTGTTAAATCAATAGCCTTTTATTTAAAACACAAAACAAGAAAGTATTAGTAAAATGAAATGGAAATGAATCATTATTAGTATTGTTTATACTTAATATTTAGTATTTACTAAATAGTTTTTAAAATTATTTAGTATTTACATGTTACATTTACATGCATTTGGCAGACGCTTTCATCCAAAGCATTACAAGGAAAACATTTTATCAGTATGTTTGTTTTTTAAGATCAAACCCATGACCTAAGCAAAGCTTACACAATGCTTTAACAGGAAAACACATTTTAACCAAAATAATATTTTTTAATAGGCAAATGATAAAACTAGCAAATTTATCCTATATAAACAGTGTTTCCCACATGAAATGTACTTGTGTGGTAGCCGGTGAAAAAGGAAAACGTTACCCACCGACAAAAAATGATCTACTATAAATGTGACAAACAACTAGTTATGTGTGAGGAATGGGAAAGAAAGGTGATTTAAGCAATTTTGAGCGTGGCATGGTTGTTGGTGCCAGACGGGCCGGTCTGAGTATTTGCTAAGTTACTGGGATTTTCACACACCACGATTCAAAGGGTTTACAAAGAATGGTGTGAAAAGGGAAAAACAGCCAGTATTTGGCAGTCCTGTGGGCGAAAATGCCTTGTTGATGCTAGAGGTCAGAGGAGAATGGGCCGACTGATTCAAGCTGATAGAAGAGCAACTTTGACTGAAATAACCACTCGTTACAACCGAGGTATGCAGCAAAGCATTTGTGAAGCCACAACACGCACAACCTTCAGGCGGATGGGCTACAACAGCAGAAGACCCCACCAGGTACCACTCATCTCCACTACAAATAGGAAAAAGAGGCTACAATTTGCACGAGCTCATCAAAATGTTGCCTGGTCTGATGAGTCTCAATTTCTGTTGAGACATTCAGATGGTAGAGTCAGAATTTGGCATAAACAGAATGAGAACATGGATCCATCATGCCTTGTTACCACTGTGCAGGCTGGTGGTGGTGGTGTAATGGTGTGGGGGATGTTTTCTTGTCACACTTTAGGTCCCTTAGTGCCAATTGGGCATCGTTTAAATGCCACGGCCTACCTGAGCATTGTTTCTGACCATGTCCATCCCTTTATGAACATGATGATGGCTACTTCCAGCAGGATAATGCACCATGTCACAAAGCTTGAATCATTTTAAATTGGTTTCTTAAACATGACAATGAGTTCACTGTACTAAAATGACCCCCACAGTCACCAGATCTCAACCCAATAGAGCATCTTTGGAATGTGGTGGAACGGGAGCTTCATGCCCTGGATGTGCTTCCCACAAATCTCCATCAACTGCAAGATGCTATCCTATCAATATGGGCCAACATTTTTAAAGAATGCTTTCAGCACCTTATTTAATCAATGCCACAGAGAATTAAAGCAGTTTTGAAGGCGAAAGGGGGTCAAACACAGTATTAGTATGGTGTTCCTAATAATCCTTTAGGTGAGTGTATATTTACATTTATAGTTGAGCATTTAGCAAACGCTTTTATCCAAAGTATCTTACAAAAGCGAGGAAAACATCAAAGCAAGCATATACATCTAAAATGGCACGAGGGTGAGAAATTATGACAGATTTGGCATATTTCGGTGTAATATTCCTTAAATATAATATAGCAAATAGTATATACTTTTGTCATTCAGTTATGTCCAACAGCTTCACAAAATGTCACTCTTTCATGTAATGTACTTGCTTGTGTGAGCAAACCTTTAAATTGCATCTGCTGCTTATTGATATAAATAGAGATCAGAAAGGTTTTTTACTGTATACTTACTGTAACAGATCCTGGTCTGTGAGAGCGGTGGACTGTAGCAGATGTAGTATATGTGAAGACTCGGAGGAGCTGCTGAGATCTTCCCTGCAGCTCTTTGCCGTCTTCTTGGACAGGCTGGAGCAACTGAGGGCCAATTCAAGAGCGTCCATCCAACAGCGCCCTGAAGCAAATAAACAATCAAAGCTATTCACCGCAACCCTCACGAGTTTGTGTGAAGACTACACATGATACATCTACATGCAAACCTCTTCTTTTCACTGTCGGCAAAAGTATTTCTGTATGCATGAGGTGCAGGGCCGGACAAACGTACGGCACCGCCTGAAACCTCTATCCATTTTTTCCTCTTTATAGGAGACCTGATGCTAAAAAGTATGAGTGCACCAGAAAACTCATGACAAACACTTTATATCTTGCATAATTATTTATAGATTTACATGAATTGAAAAGATAAACTTTAAAAATAAACTGAAATAATCAGATTTTCTTATATTAGTCGAGAAAGATAAACATTTTTACTTTAAATATAGCCTCATCTTGCTCGGTTTTAAGGTTTGGTGTGTAAAGCAACGTGACATTAGTGTTTGTCATCCTATTTCACTGCCTGTTGGAAAAAATCTGTCTGTTTCTGGGAAAGCTGTACTGTTAAGAAAAATAGCCAAGCTCCCCATCAGTAAATGCTCACCATCAGACTCAGATGCTGCCCTGAAGATAAGGTAACTACTAGGCAGGGGTTGTGTGATGGATCCCACGTTCTCTCCTTTAGGACCCTAAATAACAAAACAAATAATAATCATTCTCTTAATCCATTGTTAACTCTTTCCACACCATTCATGAGTTATCTTATCAATTAAGAGAAAAGATTTGCAAAACAACAAAAAACGTGTTCCTGATGAATTTTTATGTTAATTTGCAATGCCACGATTATCCACTAGATGGCACTTACCCATTTTATATAAAAAACTGAAGCTTAAACGTTATTTACTAATTTTAAATTCTGTGTATGTTTAGGTAATCGTTCTGAATCTGATCTCTAACAAAATTCCTTCACAAAAATGCAATTATTTCAGCTTTTAGCAAAAAAATTATTTTTAAAGAAAAATACCCATATTTAAGAGTTTATAAGCAGGACAAAAAAATATAGATAGCATGAAACGTTTTTTTTCCCGTTTTGTTTGTTTGTTTGTTTGAAAGCAGAGAGTCTGTTCTTTCATTTGATATATTTGTATGTTTATATATTTTTAGAAGAAAATTTTCCTGGAAGGCATTTTGTTAAACTTTTGTGAAAATCACAAAAAATGGCAGGTTAATGGGCGGTACCCTTTCAAATAGTACATCTTTGTACCTAAACAGTAGTGATGCACCGATGTATCGGCCGTCGATATGTATCGGACGATTTTGATGATTTTGAAACCATTGCAAAAGCCCGTCAAAGGCCAATACGATAATTTATTATTTATTAATTAACTAACTGCGTGAAGGCAATAAGTTGCATGTTGCATAATTTAATTTTTTTTTTTAAATAATTAAATACTTCCCAAAACAAAATAAAATCTGTACAAATTATAGTTTGTCAGACGTGCGATGGGGAATTTTTTTAAAATTTCGTAGTTAATAACGTGAATCATGCTGTCAAAATAAGAGTATTTCGGGAAAATGTCTGCGGTCTGGGCTTTTTCAAAAATTTGCCAACATTTTGTCTTACTTTGTGCCTCTCTTATTATGTTGGTCAGTTAAATGTTAAATTTATCCAATTCATGTTCAGTAAAAATAATTTGATGCAGAAATAAATTAGCTAATAGGACAACTGTATAGTATTGTATACAAGTGTTTAATATTTGTATCGGCCAATAGTTGTCTGTTTAAACAGGTATCACCCCCCCTCCCCAAAATAATATCTGCGCGTCCCTACTAAAGAGGTACTTATTGCTACCAAATGTTATACTAAATGGTACATAAAAAGACAACCTGATCTCACGAATTTCCGTGGCATAGTCACGGAATTTTGTGCTCATTTTTCCGTGGCATTCTCACGGATCTCCGCATTTTTCCGTGGCCCTGCTACGGACTGTCTTTTTCCGTGGCATTCTCACGGATTGGTTACTCAACTGTTTTGTCCTATTTTCTTACCATTTTCGCTTCGGTTTAGGGTTAGATTTACATGAAATGACATCCCTACCCAAACCCAACTCTAACCCCAACGCCAGGCGACAATTGTTTAAAGTTTAGAAAATATAAAAGAATAAATCAGAAAAAATTATATAAACCAATAGTTAAAGTGACATACTAATGCAAACACCAAATCTAACCCTAAACCGAAGCAAAAATGGTTTGAAAATAGGAAAAAGCAGTTGAGTAACCAATCCGTGAGAATGCCACGGAAAAAGACAGTCCGTAGCAGGGCCACGGAAAAATGCGGAGATCCGTGAGAATGCCACGGAAAAATGAGCACAAAATTCCGTGACTATCCCACGGAACTTTGTGAGATCATGTTGTAAAAAGACCTTTTTAACAGATGGGTACTGCCCCAGAGACAGTTAGGGATCAGTGTATCATCTTTTTGAGCAGCTGTCAAGTGTTTCTGTACTTGCCTTCATGGCCCAGATGGACTTCTCCATAGGGTGGTAGACTTTAAAGCAGAAGCCGTCTTTCTTTGAGGGTCTTTCGATAAGTTTGCAGGCGTTCAGAAGGATCGTTCCCACCCAGTGCTCCGAATCGGGAGTTTTATATATGAGAAGGATGCCTGGCCTCAG
Organism: Paramisgurnus dabryanus; assembly: GCF_030506205.2. Classification (NCBI taxonomy): domain Eukaryota; kingdom Metazoa; phylum Chordata; class Actinopteri; order Cypriniformes; family Cobitidae; genus Paramisgurnus; species Paramisgurnus dabryanus. The sequence continues at coordinate 5,145,013 of NC_133359.1, forward strand.
TATGCACCACAGTTTGGTCCAGCTCTTCAACGACCCGCGGATCTGAGACAGATTCCCAGACGGACGTCTTAGATACGGTTGAGCTATTGCCAAATGACCGATCACGGTCACCAGATTAACAATTGTGTTTGTTTTACCTTTAGCCAGTTGGACATGATAACCACACTCGGGTCCTTAAGAGCACTGAATATATCTTTTGCAACCCTCTTCTTTTCCTGACGATAATTCATTTTCTGAACCTGGGATATAAAAGTGAAGATATTATGGATTATACCACGGGATTGTTGAATGCTTTGGTTAATGTTTCATGGGTATGCATTATTTTTTATTTACCCACAACTAACCTGACAAATGTCTTAAAATAACCACCGGTTATGCTGCATTACCACCTTGGGTGTGCATTATTTTCGAATAATTTAATGGCCTGTCATCAATTATTCCTTACTTATTCATCATAAATGACATTTCAAACAAAACCTTTGTCAAACACTAGAGGGCACCATCTACAACAAAAGGGCTACTATAAAACAAAAAACACTGCAGGCTATCTTCTCAAATGACTAAATGATTTTTCTTGTCCACTTTTTGGCTAAAAGGAACGCCTATAAGTAAGAAACTGGAACACTAGTGGGAAGCAGATCTTACCTTTAGCGATTCTTTTCTTGCCAGCTTCTCTGTGGGCGAGGAAGACTCTTTCTCCAAACCAATAAACACTTTGGAGTCCGACTGTAGAGAGAAATCAAAAATGATTATAAAAAATAACAAAAACATCATCAACTTTGTGTTTTTACTTCATTTAAAATCAACATCAAAGCAAAACAAAATTTCTTAATAAATAAATAAATAAATAAAACCATGTTTACAGCATCCATTCAGTTTCTGATGTACTGTATAAAATCAAGTTAATCTCACAAAAAATCTGTTTTCGCAGCTAAATATGTGACGAATCTGAGGTAAAATAGTTACCAATCGTTGCAATCTGTTGATTTTAAATTAATAATCATTCAGCGTTATTCCCTGAATGAAGATGCAACCAGCTATGACTCTTTTTAACACTACAGAAACTGTAAAAGGCAGCGGGTTAAATGTAGCAGGTGTGTTTGGTCAGCTGTGGTTGTCAGCTGAAGATCAGAGGAAAAGGAAACGGCTCTGTTCTCCTCTTACACCCAAATTAACCTACAAACCCGTGAATGCAGACGGGGACTGCAGTAACACTGTAGTAAATGCCATATGCAAATATACAGTACGTGTTTTATAAACCCACAGGGTTCCCACACCTTAGTAAACTTCATATCAAGAACCTTTCAAGGACTTTCCAGGTCCAATACCCTCAAATTCAAGGACTAAATGTGGGGACACATTTCAAGTAAGAGCAAGGTTACATCGAGTTAACTTTTTAGATACATTGTTGCAGTTCCCTTTCAAGGGAACTCGCGCTGCGTCACTGCGGTGACACTTTGGGGACGCCTCCAAGGGTAAGTGCGTCTGAATGTGTATATCAAATTTAACCAATGGTGAGGCTTAACCACAAAGACAGGGTGACGCAGGAGCCAGAAAGATCGCTATCTGAAATATTGCCAAAGACGGCATTAAAAGGAATGTAGGAAGTATGGCAAGGGAGACGCAGCGTCTCGTTCCCTTCTCAGGGAACAACAGTTACATACGTAACCCGAAACGTTTTCATGTGTCAAACACAACTATGCAAAAAAGCATTTTTGTACAGTATGAATCAACCTACACGCATACAGAAAATATAAGCATTTAAACTAAAGCACACAGTTTAGCATGTGTGTTTAAAAAGTCTAGATTTTTTATGATATTATCCCACACTACACAGGGAATAACTCTTGTATAAAACAGATTTAAGCACTTTCAATGACCTGTATCTATGCATGCATATTTTCAAAAACTTCCCATGGCCTTATATTATTTTCCCCAGATTCACAAACTTTCAAGGATTTCAAGGACCTGTGGGAACCCTGAATACAGTATGAGTAGTTAGTAGGTTGCCTGAAGTGATCAATTAACGTGCCATAAAAATCCAGTATAGTTAGTTTGGTTTCAAGTTCACTGGCCTGAACTAGACTAGCTGGAGCAAAAGTGTTTTAAAGGTGAAATTTGTCCTAGAGGGGTTTTCCATGCAAACTGTCTAGCAAACAAAGCACAGCAAACTAATTTAAGCATCGCAGCTAAAAAAAGATAGAGGAAAAAATCAGCAGTGGTTGATTTCACTAACTAACTGGTTGCATTTGGACGACTACTAGATTATTTGACTGCTGTGACCCGTACTAATGTTTTAAAGATGACTCTTTTGCAGACTTGCTTATATAAGATCTTTCCAGATGAAACTTTTGTCTCGCTGGCACATTTCGTTCATTAAAAACACATGATACAGACAGCTGCATTTTATGTAGACTTGAAACATGAGATTTGATTTAATAAAGCTTTCAGTGCAACGGAAATAAGACAGCAAAGTGGATATGGGAGACTGTAATTGGTTGAGGCATAATTGCAGATCATGTGATTTTTCAAAGGGCTTATAAATCCTTTGAGTTACAGTATTCCTGTAATTCAGTGGTAGAGCATTGCGTCAGTAGTAGCGCAAGAGGTTGGGGGTTCACTCCCAAGGAACGCATATACTGATAATGCACATTGTAATGCACTGTAAATTGTTTTAGATAAAAGCATCTGTTGAATGCATGAATGTAAAGCCATGAAAATATGTTTTTTTCGATCCAGCAGTTTTTTGGGTCATATCCAATCATATTTCATGCATGCAATAAGATCTACGCACCACACTACTGGGCGATCGGGCGGGGCTGACCTCATCCTTCATTATGGCCAAACCGTTCCTCTCCGTTTCATTACCTGAAGAACACACACAAACACAAGCACGCGCGCACACACCCACATCGGCACACAAACAAGTCATTAATACCAAGGGAAATATGTTAAGGAAATGAATATCATGGGAAATAATGATCTGAGAATTGAAAAATGCATAGATTTTACAATACAATAACACATCTATTTGGAAAAAAGATCATTTTAGCAGTATATAAAGACATACAACAGGTCAAAACTGCAATATGTAACTTTTTTAGTTAAAGTCCCCCTGTAGTTAGGGATAAAAATTGGACCGATCATTGCGATACAATACAGTATCGGTTATCTCCGCCAGCTATGCAAACTTTGCTGATACATTAAAATTTTCTTCAAAGCAATTACAATTCGATATGATTATATAAAGACTTACAACAGGTCAAAACTGCAATATATAACTTTTTTAGTTAAAATCCCCCTGTAGTTAATAATTTTTAGGGATGTAAATCAGACCGTTCATTGTGATACAAAAAAGTATCGGTTATCTCCGCCAACGATTCAAAATTTGCCGATACATCAAACTTTTCTTCAAAGCAATAGCGATTCGATACGATTAAATAAAGACATGCAACCATCAAAACTGCTATTTGTAACTTTTTAAGTTAAAGTCCCCCTGTAGTTAATAATTTTTAGGGATGTAAATCGTACCGTTCATTGCGATCCAATAAAGTATCGGTCATCTCCGCCAACGATACAAAATTTGCCGATTAATCAAACTTTTCTTCAAAGCAATAACGATTCGATATGATTTTATAAAAGACATACAACCATCAAAACTGCAATATATAACTTTTTTAGTTAAAGTCCCCCTGTGGTTAATTATTTTTAAGGGATGTAAATCGGACCGTTCATTGCGATATAATAAAGTATCGGTTATCTCCGCCAGCGATGCAAAATTTGCCGATACATCAAACTTTTCTTCAAAGCAATAACGATTCGATACAATAATATAAGGACATACAACCGTCAAAACTGCAATATGTAACTTTTTTAGTTAAAGTCCCCCTGTGGTTAATTATTTTTAAGGGATGTAAATCGGACCGTTCATTGCGATATAATAAAGTATCGGTTATCTCCGCCAGCGATGCAAAATTTGCCGATACATCAAACTTTTCTTCAAAGCAATAACGATTCGATACAATAATATAAGGACATACAACCGTCAAAACTGCAATATGTAACTTTTTTAGTTAAAGTCCCCCTGTAGTTAATAATTTTCAGGGATGTAAATCGGACCGTTCATTGTGATACAATAAAGTAGCGGTTATCTCTGCCAACAATTCAAAATTTGCCAATACATCAAACTTTTCATCAAGCAATTACGATTCCATATGATTAAATAAAGACATACAACCGTCAAAACTGTTATATGTAACTTTTTTAGTTAAATTCCCCTTGTAGTTAATAATTTTTAGGGATGTAAATCGGGCCGTTCATTGCGATACAATAAAGTTTTGGTTATCTCCGCCAACGTTGCAAAATTTGCCGATACATCAAACTTTTCTTCAAAGTAATTATGTTTCGATACAATTATATAACGACATACAACAGTTAAAAACTGCTATATGTAACTTTTTTAGTTAAAGTCCCCCTGTAGTCAATAATTTTTAGGGATGTAAATCGGACCACTCATTGCGATACGATAAAGTATCGGTTATCTCCGCCAGCGATGCAAAATTTGCTGATACATCAAACTTTTCTTCAAAGCAATTACGATTAAATGTGATTATACAAAGACATACCACAGGTCAAAACTGCAATATGTAACTTTTTAGTTAAACCCTGTAGTTAATAATTTTAAGGGATGTAAAACAGACCGTTTGTTGCGATACGACACCGTATTTATTATCTCTGCCTACAATATTTGCTGATACATTTAACTTTTCTTCGACACAATTACGATTCGATTACAATTCGAGGCAATTAAGTCAATTAAAGAAGACACGGAGAGTGTAAAAATAACGGTACCTCATATATTTAATTGATGGATTGATCCATCAGTGAAGTTTTTTCAGGGACAGTAATTTCTTTGTATTTAAAATAGCTTGAATGTAACTCTCCACCCTTGTCTCATTTATTATACGCAGATCTATGAATATGCAAATTAGTCCCTGCCTCCAATCTTTTGCACCACCTCGGACTATATATAGTCTCTTCCGCCATACAATATAGTTTTCATTTTTTATCCCCTTTAAAAAATCGCCACGTTTTATTTTGTGCCACCATACCTTCTAGTGTAACTACTCATGTAACAGTCTTTAAATTGGAAAAACATGGAAGTGTTTGGTGACTTCTAAATTCATCCCTGTTTGGATCCTAAGGAATGAATGGGGCTAAGCTAAATGCTAACACATTCACGACGTGCTGTGCAAAGATGAAGCGCACCATTGAAAAAAGATAGGTATGTATTAATTCATCTAAGTTGAGGTAAAAACATAGTAAAATATTGAGAAATGTGTTTTCCTTTAAGGATGCAGTAGTTTGGCAGATGTCTGAATAGAATGGATACCTGGGCTCAGCGGGTACAGCTCATTGTCTCCACCGTAGGACAGGTTGCGGGACAGCGCGCGCGGGTCGATCTTGGGAGGGGACGTTGCTGTGGGACATAGTGAGAACCGTCTGCGGAACAAGTTCTCCTCTTTCATTGCGTCAGCCAGTCTGCCCACCTGCAAGAGACAGAAGCGATATAAGTATGGTTGGTGGCAGCATAATGCACAGAGATACTAATGCAACATCAAACAATCTAACATAATGTCATGGCTGCAGTGTTACGCAATAGCACATAATCAGCAATGGAAAAACTGTGTGTGTGTGTGTGTCTAAGTGAAAGTCATGTACTGTGTGTGTCTGCGCCAACCTTGATATAAACTGTTTCCAGGATTCTTATGCAACATAAACATTGACTCAAATGAAAAAGCAGCCAAGAAAATCAACAAAGCAACGAGTTCTCTAAAATATTTAAACTTCCAATAGAATAAAAATTGTATTTTTATGTAACATTGCAGTGTTTATTATAAACAATTTATCATGTCATAATTTTTTTATTCATGTGCCCTCATAAACTTCAAAGTCTGTAAATGTACTTCCGCCTTCTTGTGGCATACATTCTCTGAGGATGTCGGTAAGATGGCTTGGAAGGGAGCATCCGGTAACTCCGCCCCCTCCAACTGCCAGTCTGCTGCCAGTTTTATTTCTGAATGAAATGACTACTTTTCTATATCGAATCAAAGCACGGTGGAAAACACGAGCCATGCCCACTATTTCTCACGTGATATTCTGTTTAACTCGGAAATACGGCAAAAAACTGGCATTGCACTGACCAACTGGCATATGACATCAACAAGATCAGCAAGAGCGATTCGAAAGCACCATGTATGACATCAAAAGTACTGTAAAAATGATTTGAAAGAACAACGTATGACATCAAATACAGCGAGAGCGTTTTGAAAGCACAACGTATGACATCAAAGTACCACGAGAGCGTTTTGAAAGCACAATGTATGACATCAAAGTACCGCTAGAGCGATTCGAAAGCACAAAGTATGACATCAAAGTACCGCGACAGCGTTTTGAAAGCACAACGTATGACATCAAAGTACAGCAAGAGCGAATTGAAAGCACAACGTATAAAGTCAAAGTACCGCGAGAGCATTTAGAAAGCACAACCTATGACATCAAAGTACAGCGAGAGCGATTCGAAAGCACAACATATGACATCAAAGAAAGCGAGAGTGATTCGAAATGACAACGTATGATGTCAAAGTACCGCGAGAGCGATTCGAAAGCACAAGGTATGACATCAAAGTACAGCGAGAGCGATTCGAAAACACAACGTATGACATCGAAGTAAAGCAAGAGCGATTCGAAAGCGCAACGTATGACATCAAAGTACAGCGAGAGCGATTCGAAAGCACAGCGTATGACATCAAAGTACCGCGAGAGCGATTCAAAAGCACAACGTATGACATCAAAGTACAGCGAGAGCGATTCGAAAGCGCAACGTATGACATCAAAGTACAGCGAGAGCGATTCGAAAACACAACGTATGACATCGAAGTAAAGCAAGAGCGATTCGAAAGCGCAACGTATGACATCAAAGTACAGCGAGAGCGATTCGAAAGCACAACATATGACATTAAAGTACAGCAAGAGCGAACTGAAAGCACAACATATGACATCAAAGTACACTGAGAGCGATTCGAAAGCACAACGTATGACATCAAAGAAAGCGAGAGCGATTCGAAAACACAACGTATGACATCGAAGTAAAGCAAGAGCGATTCGAAAGTGCAACGTATTACATCAAAGTACAGTGAGAGCGATTCGAAAACACAACGTATGACATCGAAGTAAAGCAAGAGCGATTCGAAAGCACAACATATGACATCAAAGTCCCGCAAGAGCGATTTCGAAAGCACAACGTATGACATCAAAGTACAGCGAGAGCGATTCGAAAGCACAACGTATGACATCGAAGTAAAGCGAGAGCGATTCGAAAGCACAACGTATGACGTCAAAGTACCGCGAGAGTGATTCGAAAGCACCACATATGACATCAAAGTCCCGCAAGAGCGATTTCGAAAGCACAGCGTATGACATCAAAAACAGCGAGAGCAGTTCGAAAGCACAACGTATGACATCAAAGACAGCGAGAGCACTTTGAAAGCACAACGTATGATATCAAAGTACAGCGAGAGCGATTCGAATGCACAAAGTATGACGTCAAAGTACCGCGAGAGTGATTCGAAAGAACAACATATGACATCAAAGTACAGAGAGAGCGATTTCGAAAGCACAACGTATGACATCAAAGTGAAGTAAGAGCGATTCGAAAGCACAACGTATGACATCAACAACAGCGAGAGCAGTTAGAAAGCACAACGTATGACATCAAAGTACCGCTAGAGCGAATTGAAAGCACAACGTATGACATCAAAGTACCGCTAGAGCGAATTGAAAGCACAACGTATGATATCAAAGTACCACAAGAGCGATTCGAAAGCACAACGTGAGACATCAAAAACAGCAAATGCGATTCGAAAGCACAGCGTATGACATCAAAGTACCGCGAGAGCGATTCGAAAGCACAACGTATGACATTGAAGTACCGCGACAGCGTTTTGAAAGCACAACGTATGACGTCAAAAACAGCGAGAGCGATTCGAAAGCACAACGTATGACATCAAAGTACCGCAAGAGCGATTCGAAAGCACAACGTATGACATCAAATACAGCTAGAGCGATTCGAAAGCACAGCGTATGACATCAAAGTACCGCAAGAGCGATTCGAAAGCACAACGTATGACATCAAAAACAGCTAGAGCGATTCGAAAGCACAGCATATGACATCAAAGTACCGCAAGAGCGATTCTAAAGCACAACGTATGACATCAAAAACAGCGAGAGCAATTCGAAAGCACAGCGTATGACATCAAAGTACCGCGAGAGCGATTCGAAAGCACAACGTATGACGTCAAAAACAGCGAGAACGAATCGAAAGCACAGCGTATGACATCAAAGTACCACAAGAGCGATTCGAAAGCACAACGTATGACATCAAAAACAGTGAGAGCGATTCGAAAGCACAGCGTATGACATCAAAGTACCGCGAGAGCGATTTGAAAGCACAACGTATGACATCAAAGTACCACAAGAGCGATTCGAAAGCACAACGTATGACGTCAAAAACAGCGAGAACGATTCGAAAGCACAGCGTATGATATCAAAGTACCACAAGAGCGATTCGAAAGCACAACGTATGACATCAAAAACAGCAAGAGCGATTCGAAAGCACAGCGTATGACATCAAAGTACCGCGAGAGCGATTCGAAAGCACAACGTATGACATCAAAGTACCACAAGAGCGATTCGAAAGCACAAAGTATGACTTCAAAAACAGCGAGAGCGATTCGAAAGCACAGCGTATGACATCAAAGTACAGCGAGAGCGATTCGAAAGCACAACGTATGACATCAAAGACAGCAACGCGATTCGAAAGCACGGCGTACGGCATCAAAGTACAGCGAGAGCGATTCGAAAGCACAACGTATCAGCAATGTTTGATGGGAACACAGACGCACAATGTTGGCAGTTTTTTGCTGAATTAACTCTACACCAGTAGTGGCCTAGTGGTTGGAGAGCTGAGCTTGTAACCCGAAGGTCATTGGTTCAAGTCTCAAGCGACTGAGGTGCCCAAGGAATGACACGCATTACCTTTAAATATTCCCTTTATAAATAAATAAAGTTAAATGCTATTTTTTAAATTATAGTTTTAAATCAAAAGGTCTGAGCTTACACACAATGACACAAATGAATAAAATTCAGAAATCTAAGCAACAAGAGGTGTTAACGTCTGAATCAAGTTTTCAGTGTCATTCCTTCTCATGAAACCGAGCTAAAAATAGTCTTTCTGCTGCAGTGTGGGTCTGACGGGGATGTGGGAATTGCTTTCTGTGAGATGCAGTGTAACAAAAACTCCCCTCCACCTCCCATTCCCTTTCTAGAGCGCTGCAGGATTAAGAAGTCCCACCCCTGATCTGGCCGGCAGCCAAATGAGCAAATCACAGCTCAGAGGCACAGCTGGAGGATGAAACAATGCATTTGATTGGCTGCACGTCTGGTTGCTGCTCAGTTTGCTCTCGTTGTTTACGAACCAATGCAGAGCAGAGGTGAAAAAACATCCCGTGCATACTAAACAAATAAACAAATAAAACACCTGGAAATTAAATAAAAAACTGAAGTTCTGAAACATTGTATGCTAATATCATCTCTTGCATATCTGGCCAACAATAAAAAGCCTTGTACTATATACGCCCAATTCAAGCAAACAGCATACGTCCATTGTTAGATGTTTCCACTCATAACTGCCAGCCATAGTAATGTTGATGAGGGTTTCTGACCCCGCATGCCTGTACTATGATCCACTCTGGTGATCTTCAAACAGAGCCGAGCAAATAAATGGCAGAAACTTGTCCGAGCGATGCCAAGCCACAATTGTGCAGAGCCTCCCAAGTGTCCTACCGTGACCCCGGCAACTCCGTATTAAACTTTAGCTCTCCATGGCAGCTTCACAACACTCCCATAGGAGACTCACAAGAAAACAAGCCTGGCAGCTGCCATTTTTAAGCAAAGCAAGCAAAGAGACCACATCCAGAGAGGATCTGATGGCATATGACAGCTACAAGAACCTCAATTGAAGAGACAATGAAATTGTCCTAATAAATGTACTTTTAAGTTTTGTGCAATCTGTTTTTATAAGTTAGCGTAGTAGCTAAAACGTTTTGAAAATGTTGCGGATTCAAACAATATTATCTGTTTATGCACAAAAAAGTTTACTTTAATACATGACACTGACATTATTAACGGTTGAACGATGATTTTATACCGATATCATGCAAATGCATACATACCTTACATGCAAAATTATTTCTTTATGAAGATTAAGAATGTATTGTGATATGTGACCCTGGACCACAAAACCATTCATAAGTCGCACAGGTATATTTGTAGCAATAGACAACAATACATTGTATGCGTAAATTTATTTTGTTATATGCCAAAAATCGCTAGGATATTAAGTAAATATCATGTTTCATGAAGAACCGACCGTAAATATATATAAAAATGTATTTATTATTAGTAATACGTATGTGTTGCTAAGGACTTCATTCGGATAACTTTTTTGAACCTTCAAATTCCAGATTTTTAAATAGTTGAATCTCGACCCAAATATTATCTAATCCTAACACACCATAAATCAATGGAAAGCTTATTATTTATTCAACCAGATGATGTTTAAAGGCGGGGTGCATGATTTTTGAAAAACACTTTGGAAAAAGGGAATTGGGCCGAGTACCAAAACACACTTGTAACCAATCAGCAGTAAGGGGCGTGTCTACTAACTGACATTGCTGCCTGGATTGCGTACATGTGGGGCAAATGCATGCATATATTATGAATTTATCCACTTGTGAAGCGCAAGAATGTAATTTAACTCTTTCCCCGCCAGTCATTTTTTGCAAAGTTGCCCGCCAGCATTTTTTGTGATTTTCACAAAAGTTTCACAAAATGCCTGCCAGAAAAATTTTCTTATTAAAATATATAAACATTCAAAATATTATATGAAAGAACAGACCCTCTGCTTACAAAAAAAAAAAAAAAACGGGAAAAAAGTTTCATCCTATCTATATATTTTTCTTTGCTTATAAACTCTTAAAGGTAGGGTAACAGATTTGATCCCGAAACATTTTTAGTTATGCTGGTTAAAAGTCTCCTCACATTCTGATAGCAATCACTGTGTTAAGTTGTTTAAATGTATTTGTAAAAATTGATGTCATCTGTGAAAGGCGTAGGACCAAAAAATGTTCAACAAATCATAGATTTCGGTCCGAACGGACGTTTCCTTTTATGTCCCTCATACGTAAGCGTAATTTGAATTCCCACCGCGCAGCGAGTCCACGCAGATACCATACGTCATCGGCGCGTTCACGTGCGCTCTGGCTATAAACAGCGAGAACAGCAAACTTTTCTGCTGAATTGACAAGCTACACAGGAGCAACAAAACTAAAGACATCTTTTATAACAACAACAGCAAAAACTGCCTGGATCAGCAAGAGCAAAAACCCAAATTAACATCGGTAACTTTACTGCTTTACCGCGAGATGCAAACAGCTACAGGAGGCAAAGGGTCTGAAAGGGTCGTTGCACTGTTTATTTTGGTAAGGTAGGTACGCGATATGTTTGTATTGAGATGGATTCAGATATTCTACTTTGATGAAACGTTGTGTTGCTTATGAAATTTGTGTTCGTTTTCCGGATTAGCATAACGATATAGTTACTACGTCTACACAATCGAACGTGTGCTTAAACTAATTCTGATTAGGGATGTCAATTTATGCAATTTCCCATATTCGATGATCATTTAAATTAACGATCAATCAATCGAATAATCGTTAACAGTAATAGTGCAATAAGCCTTAACTGCAGTGGCATATAGCCAATGACATAAAAGTGTGCATAAAAACGACAGCTTCCTCACGCGAATTAAAAGATTTTATTTTGTCTAAATAACATGCTAGTGGGATTGTAAAATGAGTCAATGTAGTTGTTGTTTTGATAAAATCATCAATTTAAACTTATCTCGTAATGAAATATAATTACTAATAGGGGTGGGCGATATGACCAAAATCTTCTATCACGATAGGATTAATTTTATATCATGATAACGATATGTATCACGGTAGAGTTTTTTATGTTTTAATAAGGTTTAAATCTTTAATACCATAGAAATGTTCATAATTCTCACAAAAAACATATACAAGCATAGAAAGAAGATAAAAACAAACAAAACTCAAGCTCTCTGAAGATACACAGTCAATAAGAATGATAATAAATAATTATGCATGCATGTATGTATAGGCCTATATATATTTTTATTTAAGGTAGAAAAGTGATTTAATCAGGAGCAGTGAGAGATTTTTTTCTCAATGCTGTTTGATTAACACGAGTGACAGACAGGAGCAAAATTAGGTAACTTCCCCTTTAAGACCAAAGTCCGGATCCAATACACTGTTACACATGCGCTTTCTCTTTTAGCTGTTTACTTTCTCTTAAGACCTTACTGGTCGTGTTTATGATGATGCTTGCAAAGACGGGAATTTTGACGCATATGTGTATTTAAGGCCAATAAAGCGGGAAAAATGCTCACGAGCTTAATAAGCAGAGGTCGCGCGACTTGCGCGCTCCTCACAGACAGAAAGAGCAGCGGTTGCGCGACTTGTCCGCTCCTGACACACAGAAAGAACGCACGCATACAGATCTGTTGTCTGTGTTTCAATGGCTTAAAATAACTTGTTTTAAAACTGCAGTGCTTAAATACGTGTACAAACGTTACGTTTTCGCGACCACACGCACAGGAGCGTGACGTGGGCACGTAACCTCGATAGAAACGATAGTCCAAAATCTCTACCGGTTGACAAATTTCTACCGGTTAATTTTGTCTACCGGTTTATCGCCCACCCCTAATTACTAATAGACACAGTGTATAACTCCGCCTCACATGGGCACTCTGCAACAGACGCATTGAAAGTCCATGTCAAAATAACAGTTTTATTATCATCAAGTGTTATTTATCAAGTTGTTTACCTCGCTTTCCGAGTCGTTGATACACTGTTTGTAATTATATCCAAGAAGCACACGAAGGGCACTTTTCTCGTCGTCACCTCAGCTTAGACGTACTTTCAGCAAAGATGCATATATTACGGAGATGGCAACCTTCCATTAGAAAACACGCAGCGCCTCAGCCAGTCAATAATGATGATCAGTGATATATGTTGCGGGCATTCAGGGTGTAACGACAGTCAGTTACAGTTTACATTTGACAGTTTCTTGCCATAATTTAAGATTACATTTTAATCTGTTCATTAAAAGCGGCTTCTGGTCTCCTTCTCTGTATATAGCAGCGTTGCTATGCTAATCTTGCAGGCTTCCCTGAATAGGGTCTTTGCTTTCAGTATCCTAAACGTATTTGCATTTTCTGCATCGGACCTTCTCAGATCCACTGCGGATGTCATTTCGTTGCGTTGGCAGCCAGCCAGCCTCGTCTAGCATGACGTTAAAAAGCACATGCGTGTGCTTGGCATCAAGCATCGTTGTGATCATAGCTAGTAGTTTAACTTTTGCGCGCTCGCTTAATTTTTTTTTCTCCGACTGTATGTGTTTTGCGCATGCGCCGCACACACGTGCATGATCTTGTTTTTCAACAATCGTTAAGTTTTATCGAGTAAATTCTTATCGACAATTAATCGAAGATCGATTAATTGTTAACATCCCTAATTCTGATGTAAACCAGTTGTTTATGTTGGTTATTTTGGAAGTGTTATTCACTTTGTACTGCAAAGTTTTCTCACTGGTGAATGAGACATGAGACGTGACCGTCTGATCTGTGTGTGTTCATGTGTTTGGAAAGAGGCGTGACTTTGGATGGCGATTTGACTTGAGGGTGGGATCGGGATTTCATTGCTAGGCGGCTACCGTTAGCATTTTTCAAAATGTGTTACCCTACCTTTAAGTATGGGTATTTTTCTTTAAAAATATATTTTTAGCAACAAGCTGAAATAATTGCATTTTTGTGAAGGAATTTTGTTAGAGACCAGATTCAGAATGAGTATCAAAACATACCAAGAGTTAAAAAAAATTGTAAATAACGTTTTGGCTTTAGTTCGGTATTGCAGATTTAAATAAAAATTTAATCAGGAACACATTATTTTATGCAAACGTATATTCTCTTAATTGACCTGATAACTTGTGAATGTAAGGGAAAGAGTTAATATGTGCAAAAATATACACTTAAAATCTTTATTAAAGGTGACATAGAATGATTGAACGGGATATTTACCCTTTTTCTGTGATGTGACATGTAGACAAAAAATTTTTTGTTTGGGTCTGTAATGCCTTAGAAGCTTCCTAAAAACCTCTCTCAGATAGCTCTATTAGGGTGGGGGATTTTAAACAAGTGGTTTTGCACCTATTTGGCTCCCCCTACTGGCTTAACTTGCAATCTCATTACTGATTGGCTGACTTCGCTGCCACTCAAAAAATGTAGCCAATTATTTTAAAGTGGAGGGGCAGTGAGATGCCTGTGATGTCATAAGCATCAGTTTTTCAGATTGGGCTGTTTTCTGGCTGACATTTCTAAAAGAGGAATTTCTATAAGACTGAGATGTTTAGCATGTCTAGCACTTTGTGTATGTTCGTGAATGCGGGTAGACTACCATTATTCAACAAAGACAAGGAAAAAAATGGTTTTTCATTCTCTATCCCCTTTAACTCTTTCCCCGCCAGCGTTTAAAAAAAAAGTTGCCAGCCAGCGCCAACGTTTTTCATGATTTTCACCAAAGTTTAATGCCTTCCAGAAAATGTTCTTCTTCAAATAAATAAACATACAATATACCAAATCAAAGAACAGACCCTCTGCTTTCAAAAAAAAAAAGTTTCATCCTACCTTCAGTGGTTCTTTTGTAATCAGCTTTTGAATATGGGTAGGTTTCTGCAAAAACACCACATTTTGAGCAAAAAGCAGAGATAATTCAATTTTTGTGACAGACTTTTCATAGAGATCCCATTCAGAGCGATCTTTAAAACAGACACGGACATGCAGCCGCTTGCCATAGGGCAATACTTCCGGGTTTAAAAAGTTGCGGAAAGACGGAAATACTCGTCATTGGCGGGAAAGCGTTTTCTCTTGATTGACAAGATATCTCGTCAATGGCGGTGAAAGAGTTAATAGTTTTTTAAATGGCTATCAAGCAAATACATGCATTCAGTATTCAGGGGTTACAACGTACACAATGTAAACACCCATTTACACTAAATACAAAATTGAAGATAAGCTGTGTAATGTGCTCAATGATTTTGTACGTTCTTGTATCAAGTATATACAAAGGCAACTGTAAAAAGTCCTTGCATGGGATGATTTTATTTTAAATTGTAGACTAACTGTGGCCCATTCAAAAATGTCTCTGGAAAGTTTTTGTACAACCAGTTTAAAAAAATCTTTGCTAATACTTGTCCCCTTACTGTACAGAATATACACAGAATACTCAAAGTTTATGGCTCAAATAAATAAGCTGTTAAAGTGACAGCAACAAAAGCAACAGTAGATAACTTGACACACAGCTAGCTGTTTCAATGTAGCCTTGAGCAAACCCATTAAATCTCATCCAATATCCATTAGCTTTGTGACATGATCCTGTTTGACAACTCAAAGAATGTTAGTGTTAAACCACTGGACTGCCCGGTGGCCCGACGGACTTCACGCCTGCTGGGTGCAGCTAATCTCCACTCTTGTTGGGGTTTTAATCCTTAACTCCTAGCAATGGATTTAAGGCCTCGCCAAATGACCCATTTACTAATGTTGAACGCACAGCAGCAGACACGATCAAGGACTCTCACGAGAAAAGGTTTCTCTGACACACATTATGTGGTGACCTTGTTTTCGTCCCAAAGCTTTAACTCAAGCAGAAGAACTGCATGTGACTTTGCAGGTTGGGAAACATAAACATTAAAGTCGAGAAGAATCAAACTCAATTTACTACAGTTAACATGCATCTAAAACAACCTTTTTGTTTGTCATCAATCCCTTAAAAGGATTAGTCAATTTTCTTTAAAAAAATCCAGATAATTTACTCACCACCATGTCATCCAAAATGTTGATGTTTTTCTTTGTTCAGTCGAGAAGAAATTATGTTTTTTGAGAAAAACATTCCAGGATTTTCTAATTTTAATGGACTTTACTGGACCCCAACACTTAACAGTTTTAATGCAGTTTAAAATTGCAGTTTTAAAGGACTCTAAACGATCCCAAACGAGGCATAAGGGTCTTATCTAGCAAAACGATTGTCATTTTTGGCAAGTAAAATAAAAAATATGCACTTTTAAACCACAACTTCTCTTCTTCCTCTGGCTATGTGAAGAGCCAGCGCGACCTTACATAATACGTCATCACATCAAGAGGTCATGGATGACGTATCGAAACTACGCCCCAGTGTTTACAAGTGTGGAGAAAGAGGACCGTTCCGACGTTTTTGTATGTGGAATGATACTAATTAATGTCTTTGTGTCAGTTTATTGTTTAAAATGGTCTGCAAATGTGCGTTTCATATATGTAACACGTGACCTTTCGAAGTCATTACGTAATTAAGTGAGGTCGCGCTGACGCGTCACAGGACCGGAGGAAGAAGAGAAGTTGTGGTTTAAAAGTACATATTTTTAATTTTTCTTGCCAAACATGACAATAATTTCGCTAGATAAGACCCTTATGCCTCGTTTGAGATCGTTTAGAGTCCTTTGAAACTGCAATTTTAAACTGCATTAAAACTGTTAAGTATTGGGGTCCATTAAAGTCCATTAAAATGAGAAAAATCCTGGAATGTTTTCCTCAAAAAACATAATTTCTTCTCGACTAACAAAGAAAGACATCAACATTTTGGATGACATGGTGGTGAGTAAATTATCAGATTTTTTTTTAAGAAAATGGACTAATCCTATAAGCCTCCCATCCAACCACATGGCAAAATTCTGGTATGACATGCCTTTTTTCTTAAGCCAGTAAATCTGATAAATAAAATATTTTTCACTCACAAAATTCATATTTCAGAGGCTTTTACAATTAAAAAAATAATTTTTTGTTCTGTAATAATGTACAAAAATACATTTACATTCATGCATCTGACAGACGCTATCATCCAAAGCAACTTGCAGAGCATTTAAGCTATACATCTTATCACTACGTATAGCTTTGCATATTTCCTGGGATCAAACCCATGTCATCAAATTAATGCTCTTTCGACTGAGCGACAGTAGTCAAAACTAGCTGAGTTTCATAAAAATAATAGTATCTAACTTGTAACTTTTAAACTGGTTAAACTGGCTATGACATACTGTACACCTGACGTTGTTGACAATTTGGCAAGGCAAAATAAAGGCAATACCTTCATATTAGTGGTAGATGTGTGAGGTTGAAGTTTAAATCTATAGCTGACTCAAGTTTTTAAAAGCCTGAATGGAGGGCAGGGTGGTATTTTGGGCCTCTCACATGGGGAAAGACTTGCTTCCCACTAAGCAGTCTCTTTAAATAGACTGACTGACATCATGGCCCTTACCATCTCAGCTCCACTAATGATGTGTTCTGCCTCTATGACCAATAACAAGGTCACCCAGGTTTGGCTCGTACCCACATCCGGCATCTGAGCAGTGCACGGTCTTGCTTTCTTGTTAGAGAAGAGGCAATTACAGTTCCTCAAGAGACTTGATGATGTGCTATTTAGGGACATAGCCACTAAAAGAACGGTGCAAATACTGTTTCTGAAGGCTTGTGTAACCCTTTCCATACAAAAATATATCTTGGAAAAAAATAACTGATAGCCATGCAAATACACCTACATGCAAAAACATCATTAGCTTTCAGATTTCAATAGTCGCACCCTAGGTACTACAGTACATACTGTAATGTCATCCTTTCCAACCCAACTCTAAAGTCAAGATTGGAAAACTGGATGCACATTAAAACAATGCTATTGTGGCCATATGTGTGATTTGGCCCAGAGGTTTTATTTATTCACTGGCGTGTGATTCATTTAAAAAGTCATCTAATGATGGTGTGTTTGTAATTCACTTCTATTTTGAGCAGGTCACAGTGTCTTTCAATCATAACCTAACATCTATTTAACACAGATTTGAATGTGTCTTATGTAGGTCAAAGCAAACGAACAGGAATTTAAAGACTTCCGCAAAAGACCTCCCTCCCTTCCACCGCCCCACTTAACATAGTTTACTTTAAAGGACTTAAGTTTCTAGTTTTTTTCCAAGATTATGGCTGATTTCAGCATTCCCAGCAGAATTACTTGCAATCAAGGCCAGCACTTAACATTAACGTCTGGGTACAAACATATGCGTAATAAATCTGAAAGCCATTGCAAATATCCAGTACAATTCTTTCCTTTTTTCCCCATATTCAACCTTGTTGACCGCTGTTAAGACACTGATGTTTCCGGACGAAGCTATCAGTGCATTTCATTGTATCTTTTTATATGGTTTATAAACACATTTATGATATTTCGATATAGATTAATTTGTCCCCCGGCCGTTCACGTAAAAAAAGTAAATGCAAAATAAGAGTATCAAAATAAGAAGCCTACATCTCTTCATTATTATTTTGCACATGATTTCAAATGACATCATACAAACCAATTTTGTTGTTTTTTCCACATTTAAGGGAAATTTTTCATTACCGCAACTTGTCCTTGACTGGATTTAATTTAATTAAAAAATTTAAAAAAATAAAAAGCTTCAGTGTATGTTAAACTACAAACATTTACAGTAAAGAAACATGTGGTATTTGGTGATCATTGGTAAATGTAGAGACAATAATAAGGAATATAAATGTCTCCAAGACCAATTTTCTCATCCTCCGCAACAATTTTCAATCATTGTTTAAGCCCTCAAGGAACTAACATTTTCAAATAATTGACTGTGACACTCAAGATGGCTACCAGGTAAGCAGTTCTTATTTTTTCTCTCCAGATAAAAGTTGAAATTTTGTTTGTCAAAGTACCTAGACAACTTTTTAGTTCTCATTACCGAAACATGACTTTGTAAATGCATATTATTAATGTAATATCATGTTGCGGTAATGATAACTTTTGATAATGAGAATCTAAAGAATGTAAAAAATATTTTCCTTTAAAATAAATCCTTTAAAAAAATAATTGTTATTGTAAGTTCAGACCTTAATTTTATATATTCAAAAAAATGGCTTCAAGGACTTTAAAAAATTTCTGATGATGGACACCTTCTAAATCTGGATTCTATGAGAATCACCCATTTCCAATATTTCGATATAAATTACAGTGTCCCGTGGCCGTTCACGGCACATCTAAAAATGTGTGTTAAACGCGGGTCAAGGCGCTTCTTCCTTTCAAACCACGCTTCCGTGACGTCTTTTCCTAGCTAAGCAACCGTGAGCCACGTTCTCAGAGACAGCAAGGAAAACAGAATGCCTGATCTGATTTAAATACCTTATCTGTACCTCGCGTCAAATAAAATCATTTGGGACTTTGGAGTGTTTGCCCAAAGAAAAGCTGTCACAAGTACGAGAAATATCTTTAATTTTAATTTCTCTTACCGACTATCATATGGAACATTAGTATCATTTAACCTCTTGAAAAGCACCCCCATTCTGGCCCGAAACCATGAAAATACCTACTTTCACTAAAAGGGCTGTTTTTACTAAACCATTTATAGTATAAGCATAACTGTGGTATCATTAGATAGAAGACACTTAGAGCTTCGTTTTCCATGTTTCAAAATTATTTTAAGATAAAAATTTAAAAAGTTAGAGAGGCTGAAGTACATTGTAATAAAATTTTTTTTGCATAACATCTTTTTTAACACTAAAAATCTTAATGATAAATATATGTGTGAAACCTAGAAATGCAATGAGGCCAAACCCACAAGTCTAAAGAAGTTATATTTCACGTTTGAAGTCAATAGACCCAAAAATGAGGTTCTTGCAAGAGTTTTTGTAAGACTAGTGCCTTTTCTAAGTGCCAGTCAGCCACAAAATAAAAGTCTTTTGTTTACATGCATACACGTTTGTTCTTTTTATTGTTTATCCTTATACAAGCGTATAAAATGCCGTATCCACACCAGGAAATAAAGCTTCACACAAAGATCGTTGAATTCGTGTTCTAATTGGCTACACGTTCTGTCTATCAATATTTTCCATGAAGTCATTGGAGGAACGCGCGAGTCAGATGACGTCACGATATTTGACAGCGCTGTTTGGATATTATGTATTATACTCCCGCCTACTTGTACAATCACGTTTGAGCGCTGGTTTTGAACGCGAGTGTGCTCTCATATACAAGTGTTACGATGTAAATAGTCCTCAGATTGTATATTATAATCTATTACAAGACGTGCATCTGAAATCTGATGTAAACAATGGAAAATATATCCATATTTCACGGATTATACGCATTTGTGGCCAAAAATGGTCATTGGATGTACTTTGTTGGAGAGTTTTTATGGGTTATTTACACATCTGAAACAGACTGGATTCGATTCGCGTTCCTTATACCAGCACAAAGGTAAGGAGTCAGTTTATATTATGCATGTTGTTATCTGGACTTCTGTAATAAAATACTATATTTATGATACTAGAGCAATTTAATCTCAAAACGGACACCATACACTGATGCTAAACCCTTAGACCTTTTAAACGATGTATAGTAGTGTTATTATTATTGTTGTTTGTACACAGTAGGCTATATATATATTGTTAGCAGCATTAAAAAAAAACTGACATCTTTCCTTCCGCGAGCTAGTGCGAGTCGAGAGGTTAAAAGTTTTAGGGTCACTTTCACTTAGGCTATTTATTAATATTTTCCACATTACTATAAAAACTATTAAACTGACTGACTAAAGGTGAACATCAATTTATTTATACAATTTTTTATATTAGATAGTTTTATAGGAGGGGGTTT
Organism: Paramisgurnus dabryanus; assembly: GCF_030506205.2. Taxonomy (NCBI): domain Eukaryota; kingdom Metazoa; phylum Chordata; class Actinopteri; order Cypriniformes; family Cobitidae; genus Paramisgurnus; species Paramisgurnus dabryanus. Next base: position 5,165,940 of record NC_133359.1, read on the forward strand.
CATAGACTTGGCAAATTAATTTGTTCAAGACATTTGTTGTGGGCATTCTTTGCAGTTTATCCCAAAGCTTTTGTTTAACATATCCGTTATTGGATTTACCGTATCGGCCTAAATTTAAATGTATATCAGCAATAGAAATTGTGGTCATATCGTCCAGCCCTACTCTCAGCACGTATTACATTCATCAAATACTTTCGTATAAAATGTGCTAAATCCCATCCTCAGGCTATTTAGAAATACCAGTTTGTTTGCAGAATTCATTCATCTTAAATTGAAAAAAAATTTCCTAAATGGTTTTAAACATATCCTTAAACATTTTTAAGTAAAATATAATTATTATTGCTTTATTTTGTTTTCGAAGAAATGTGACCCTGACACATTCTTTGCAGGCTTCGTGTTTCTAAACATTTTGGTGATACTAAGAAGTTCTGTAAGGCACAAAACTTCATTTTAAATGACACATTCCTGTATTGTTTCCGTATAGCTCGGTGGTAGAGTATTGCATCAGCAATGCAAAGGTCATGGGTTCAAGCCCACAAAACAAGGATACTGATATAAATGTAAACCTAAATGTAATGCACTTTAGATAAAAGTGTCTGCCAAATGCATAAATGTAAATATGTACACATACTACTGACTTTAAAATATATATTTGAAAAAGAACAATATTTTACAGCATTAGTTTAATAGGAGTGTCTTACATATAATCTGCCAATCCTGCATATAGCAGTTAGGCCATCAAAGCATGGGTGGATTACGTAAAATGTAATGGTTCATAATCTGATCTCAAAGAGGAAAAATGATAATGGATGGGAGTGATGATTGCTATGTTCAATGTGAGGGGAAAACTATTATGGTTTTGACCTTTACTGTCAGAGCTGCACATGGCTATTTCTGTCCTGATGTCCTCTGGGGTTATTGACTGAATAATGATCAATAGAGACCAGCTCAACACTGCAGAAATTAAACTTGAAAAACCTGGTTTAGGAGTATGCTTACGAATCTCACTTAAAGCTAAGATAAGAGAACACATATGGGGGCGGTTTCTTGGACAGGGTTTAGATTAATCCAGGACTAGGCCCTAGTTATTTTAGGACATTTAAGTAGTTTTTACAAACAAATCTTACAAAAAACTTTACTGGTGTGCATCTTGAGGTAAAACAATGCAAGGTGTTTTGAAATTGAAGTAGCTCAAACATGCATTTTAGTCTGGGACTAGGATAAGCCCTGTCTGGGAAACCACCCATAGTGTGACTAAAAACTATGCATGATAACCTACTTTAGTCATTGCTTAGTGGTCTGACTCAAATTCGATTCTCCACTGTGAGTCCATATAAAGTCTGATATTAAATGTGTTATCAGTTTGTTACACCATAGAAAAATATGATATTAACCACCCAGCCAAATTTGAATGATTATATAAATAGAATAAGTTATCAAAATCTTTGCTCTTAAACGCCGAGGGCTTATCCGCTGTCTGCGCGGAAAACACGCTATCGCTCTTTAATTTCATATACCGCTACAACCTGAATGAATGCTCGCGATTGTGTTAGGGGTGGGGCCATGTTCCATGACTCCGGTGTGTCATCGAGCCATCGTTTTAGCCCCGCCCAAATAATCCTAAACACAGAAATGTGGAAAAACTCTTTAACTGTGTAACTCCACAATTCAGTACTATGTAGTTTACGGTCTTTGCAATGTTCCAGAAAAACATTTATAATGTGTTTAGAAACAATTCTCTGGAATGACTTTAAAATCAGCAATGATTTTTTAAAACTTTTTTAACTATTCCTTTAAATGAGAAGGTCAAACAGACAGTCAGTGTAAAGCAGTGTAATGATCTAAATAAAAGATCATACGTCTTTTCTTTGAATGAACATCTAGAAAGAACTTGATAATGATATGGGTGTTTTCCTTATTTCCTATTTAAAAAAAAAAAAACTCCCGCATGCTGTTATTAAAGCGATCCAAAGTAACAGTTTCCAAAAATTATATATTTTACTAGCTCACCAGTATATTATCATTAACCCAGCAAGTCACCTTAAAAGAAAAATATTTTTAGAAAACTACTTTTGGCTAAAATGATTCCGTTTCACACTCTTACAATACAACAAAAACCAATATAATTTGTTAAAAAAACTTTAAAGTTTTATTTATTTAACTAAAATATAACAACTCACTAATCTGGCTAGTTCATTGACTTGAGACAAACTTATTTTGCCAAAGCTATACTATAGAGCAGTGGTCTCCAACATGGTGCCCGCCAAAGCACATTCTATTAATAGTCTTAATTGTAATATTTACTTATTGCACATTTTTATATTAGCTTGGCTTCTTTTATGTATGTTAAACTTTTAAACAATGACAAAACAAGTAAAATAAAATAGAATCAACAAGTAAAACAAAAATGGTTTGAGTGGATAAATATCAAAAAGTAGCCCTCCAGATTGTTTTATCCGTTGTGGTAGACCCCTGCCATAGAGTTACTAAGGGCCCCCCCATTACAAACTCAGAGACAGTGGGTCTCATCCACCAGAGTAATAGGTATAGTAAAAAAAGGCGTTTGAGATACAATAACAAAGACCTTTAATATGACTTTATCAGAGATGCGTATCAAAAGTGTATAAAACATCAATTTTGGATTTCTTACTACATTTACATTACGTTTACTTTATGCATGAAGCAGACATTTTCTCTGAGATTTTAAAATGTGAGAAAGCAAAGGATTTGTCATTACATGCATTTTCTTTATACTGTAGGTGTTAAAAATACAGCCTATATAATAATAATGTATACAATACTGTATACAATATTAATAATTTAGATAATATGTGTAATAATATATAGAATACAAAAATATAATATCAAATATAATAATGAACATTATTATATAACAGGGCTCTACGCAAAAAAAGTTTTATACTGGCCTGATTGGGAAAATGTCAGTGTCACATATATAAGTCAAATATAATTGTATATATATTTACACACAACAGACATGCTCCAATGAAAAATGGCTCCCAACTTTTCTGGTTTACCTGTAAACTGACAGCAAATTGTGCAAAATATTGCATTGTTTCTTTCGTTGTGTTTTACCCAAGTAAATGTCTGCTTCCAAGATGTTAAATAATATACATTGATGAAAATATATTTTATTCGTGCGTACGCATGTTTGGTGAACGAGACCCTAAAATGTCCCTAGCCGACAACAGCACCGTCCACTAACCTATGGCACACTTGATCCAGGCCTAGCAAGGTCAGATTGCTGCAACCTTGACCGAGTGCTATAAAAACGTTGTAAACATAACACTATTCACACAAGTGTTCCCAGTCAATGATTAGATGGCCCATTTACACACATCTACAACAAACCAAAACAAACTGTCCCTATAAAACATGTAATGGACTCTAGTGGAACCTAGACTGGCTGTGCTAGTTTCCAACTTGCATGCAAGTAACACATTGACCAAATCCTGAAATGTATTTCTAAATCTTTTAAAAACATGCTTAAAAGGGCAAAGAACAGAAGTTTAATTTGTAACTTATAAAAGAAGCTGCACCCAAAGCATTTCTCAAGTCCTGACAGTAGTAATATGCAAAAAACTAGAATGTTAACGCAGCTGCCGCCCTCTTATTGTTCTGATAGGTTGACTGAAGTCTGGTGATATTTTCTCATGCAGTGAGTTTAACAGCAGAATTGACCTCGTGTCACTCCACGCCTTAAAGAAATAGCTCCCAGCTGCATGCATCTTAAATAAGAACAGAATTCACTGTCATTCCCTTTGGCGCTTTATCTTGCCTGCTTGGTTATGAGTTTGCATAAATGCAATTGTTACTACTCATTTCATCATGAAGGTTTAAAAAGGATTTTACAGCCTGATGTCAAAGGAGAACTATGACAAAGTACTTCGTATTTTCAGTTTCTGCGAGGGCTTGAAAAAACCTATAGGGATCTGCTGGTTCTCCTTTATTACAGCCAGAACCATTAAAAATAACATACAGTGCTGCTATTGGGAAACCTGCATTTGTAAGAGTGATATTTCAGGGTACCCAAACCTTAGTTAACTTCAAATTCAAGGACCTTTCAAGGACTTTCCAGGTCCAATACCCTCAAATTCAAGGAATTAATGTGGGACACATTTCAAGTAAGAGCAAGGTTACATCGTGCTACCTTTTAAGATACATTGTTACAGTTCCCTTTCGAGGGAACTCGCGCTGCGTCACTCCGGTGACACTTTGGGGACGCCTCCAGGGGTAAGTGCGTCTGAATGTGTATATCAAATTCAACCAATGGTGAGGATTAGACAGGGTGACGCGGGAGTCAGGAAGTATATCGCTATCTGAAATACTGCCAAAGACGGCGTTACAGGGACGCAGGAAGTATGGCAAGGGAGACGCAGCGTCTCGTTCCCTTCTCAGGGAACAACAGTTACATACGTAACCAGAGACGTTTTTGTGTGTCAAACACAACTATGCAAAAAAACATTTTGGTATGAATCAACATTCGCATACAGAAGATATAAGCATTTAAAGCGAACAGTTTAGCACGCATTTTTTTTTCCAGAAAAAATCTGCAAAAAATAGATTCAAGCACTTTCAATGACCTGTATTTATGTATGTATATATTTCAACAACTTCCCAGGGCCTTGAATTTTTCTTCCCAGATTCACAAACTTTCCAGAATTTTAAGGACCCGTGGGAACCCTCTTAGTTATCAAAACAGGTATTGTATAAGGTATAGCTAATCTAACACTTCCTACATCCGCTATAGATGAAAAACTAAAGTCACAGAAATGACAATTTTGACACAGACTGCTCAATGTTAGCTGACCTCTCATCATCTCTTTGTGGACATCATGAATGATGCTCAACCCCACACACACACACTGTCAGTGTTTGTTTATACAGTGCTGCAGTTTCCAATGTAAAAATAGACAGCACAGGGGTGTGTGAAATCTGTCTCTTACCTCTAATGCATACAGCTAGGAATACCACCCTCGTGTTAGTGTTAAAAATAATATGGTACCATGTCTTTTTTGGTCCATTCGGAAACAAATCTTTATAAGCCGTTTAAAGCCAATGACAAAAACATTATTGTGTCATGGTGCTGATGTCATACCTATTGGTATAATAACAATTTGGACTTTTATATAAACATGACCATTCAGCATCTCAACCCACTCAGTACAGACAGTACAGGTTAGAAAAATAGCCTGTTTAATTCTAAGGGTCAGAGAAAGAGTATAAAGTTAAATTATTATACGTTGTTTAATGCAAAAACAAATACAATTCTTAATAAAGAGACATAGTTATTTGCAAATGTAATTTGTTGCAGATTAAATACTATGTGCCTGTTGTGGGTGATTGTGTCAACACAGCATTGCTGCTCTGGGTGATGACTGTAATCGATGTGACACTAAAATTAAAACAGGAAATCTATTGTCAACACTGCAATTTGGATAAGACAGTCTAAATATACAAACTCCGAAAGCAAATGCAAAGGCAACTATATTTAAAACACCTTTTTGACTCCAATGTGTCCTTGAAATTTTAAGTAACTTCTAATTCGCTGATGTCAACGTTTGTCCAGTCTGATTAAAATATCAATTAAAAGATCCGAAAGACAAGCCGGTGCCAGTCCATGCAAGGATTTGTATCCTATAGTAGACTGAAAGCCAATGCAACCAGGGTAGGATGTTCACATTTTTTAATAGCCATTAAAAGTCTTGCATTAGAGTTTTGGACTTGCAAATGAAAAATAAATGTTTGGCTAGTAAGTTTATATATAAAATGCATTACAATAGTCAAGACTTAATAATATTAAATCATGGCATTTGAACGTCAAACATGATTTAATCTTCGAGTGCTAAGTGAAAGAAACTTCACTTCACAACAGAATGTATCCGTCTGTCAATATACACACCTAAATCTCAAACACATGTTTTAAAACAGTATACTATGAACAAGCAAACAAACTGATACTGTATGTTTGAGGAAAACCCACAATGTCCTCAAAGTGGTTTGAACAGGTAGTATTTTACCACTGTGATGGTAATGCACCAATTCACTGCGGTGGTGCGGTGGTTATAGAATGTGTGTGCACGCGCACATAGATGCATATAGGCTTATTTATAATCCATACATATATTTTGAAATATTAAAAGATAAACGAGGATCAGATATACGTTTCTTAACAAACATGCTTGTTCATTTCCTGGTGATGGCAAATTTGCGTTGGTGCTTGTCATAATGGGTGCTTACTTAGCAACTGCAGACGCTCTGGAGCACCCAATCGCTTTAAGAAGGAGTAAAGCCGAAAGTTTACTAGGGACGTCCGCGTATGCGCGCTGTCCGCATGACGTCATTTTCGTCATCAGGAGGGTCCGCGGCCGGCCGCAACATAACATGATATAACATAAATATTCCCTTTTAAATTACTTAAAACATATTTACAAGACATAATTAATGTGAATCTGACATCTTACGGCACTGTTCGAAGAAGTGTGTTGAACCAGTGTGTTGTTGTATGGAAGACAACATAACGTGAATAATAATGATTAGTCATTTTACTGGTTTTGCATTGAGTGACACGGAGTGTCTTTTCATTACAAACAGCCAAATTTAAGTAATAGAGAAATTTACTGACCGATTGAAAATATTTATCGGCCGATGTTGGGAGAAAAAAAAAAATCAAAATATCGGCCGATATATCGGCATCTGCAATATATCGGTCCATTCAATTCAATTTTATTTATATAGCGCTTTTCACAATGGTCAATTGTTGCAAAGAAGCTTTACATGAGTAGATGTAGAGGAGAACACTGAAAATCAATACATAGTATAAGAAGTAGAATAAAGCGGCTATGGATAAACCGTGTAAGCGAGCGTATTAATAATGTCACGTATACAGTAAAGTGCTAAGTTAAGCCAAAGTTGGCTGACTCTCCCTGGGACTAAAAAAACCCCCCTAGGAGAAAACCCAGTGGGAAAAACTCCTAGAAGGACAAAAAACCCTAGGGAGAGATTAATATATATATATATATATATATATACTGTATATAGACACGGTAGGGATAGGAAGCGGGTAAGCGGATTAAACTGGTTCAGCCGGTGGTCGTTGGTCGCGCATCGGCTGGGCATCACGTTGAAGGACAGATCAGTGGTGCGATGACCTTCACAGCAACAGGAACTGGGTCTGTTTGTCCTCAGGGTCGAGGACGAGACAGGGAGACAAAAACAGAATTCTATTAGCGTAGGGGCCGTTCGCATGTAATGCATCACTATTTGTAACCATATGTTATTATTTAAAAGTAAAAATATATATCTTTTATTTAGCAGTTCTGTGTAGATTAGCAAAAAATTTATCGTGCCGATGTTAAATATGGCAAAAACTATGTTTAATATTATGGCAAGCAGGATGGGTGAGAGCTCTGGGAGCGGTGCGAGGAGATCCGGAAGTATAAATAGAGGATCGACGACGGTGGAGGACGAGAGAGGACCAGGCCTGGACATTGTTTTACTGTGTTTTGTTAATGTGTTTGATGTTTTGTTTGTGGCCGGCAGTCGTCCATGAAAATGCTTAAAACTTAACACAAGGTAAACCCAGATGCTGCACATCATTTCGCCAGATACAGTGCAAAATATTACACAAAAATAACACTCAGTGTGATATGCTTCTTGTTGGGTCCTGATCACACTGTTGGGGTTTATTTCTGCGATAACAACCTGCTGCCTATACATTATCCCTTACTTATTCACCCTCATGTTGGTCCAAACCTCTTATTTGTTTCCATTAAATACAAAAAGGAAAAATCTGATCCATTTGACAGTTTTAGCATTATTGCTGTAGAAAGCTGAAGTGAAGCCATTAGTTTGTGTGAATCTGACCCTTTACATCATCATCCCAATTCATTTCTTATATGCAATATTTTCTACCCACTTATGCAGACATCTATTTATTTGAGAGACACAGAAAGATCTGTTTACCCTTTTATAAAACACAATCAGGCATTAAGCAGCACAGATCGGAGTGTTTATGTACCTCTGGACATCTATTGGGGCCAATTACAGCCCGGGACAACCCAGCCTTCTCCTTCATTTGCAGGAAAGATCTCTTTTTCCAGATTGCACAACATGAAGGGAACAGTGTGATCATTTTGGATTCTCCGAATCGGTGGCTAATTTTAGATCCAGTGTATGCTCAATTTCACCTGCTACAGTTAATTACATGGAAATCTTTACCACTTGTTTGTACAGAGAGACATAGGACTAGCTAGTCTTGCATAAAACGCTCCTCATTCACACACTGTCCTCAAATATAAAATGCCAACAACAACAGGTGGAAGCGCAGCTCTCTCGTAACAGCTCTCTTATCACCATAAGTACATTTAGTATGTGCAAATTTGTCAAAATGAGAAGAACACAGAAGAAAATACTTAACACCTAAGTTGAAGTAAACTGAATTATGTCACATCACAGATGAGAAATAAACACACATTTTTGCACATAAATATAAGTGTTGATGCTGTGGCCTATTCAGGGTTCCCCGCAGCACTTTTCAGTTCGGGCGGCCCGCCTAAGCTGGGAAATCCTACCGCCTAACGCTCTTCACACTGCAAGATAGCGCAAAAATTGTAAAAACTGATTATTTCCCACTAGTAATTACATTATCTTAAAAGGAGTGTAACTACTGTAGCATGTAAATAATGCACATAGCAAGAGCTCTCAACAAGCAAGTGAAACCTAGCTAGCAGGTTGCTCAAACAACAAAAATCACCCGCTAACTTACTTTAAATTTGCAAGAACTATAGACTAATCCAATAAAAGGCTTAAATGAACCCAAAACACAAGTCCACTTACAGTTCTCATGGACACGTGTTTTATCAACTGGCTATCCTCCAGACATGACGGCCCATTTCTTTATCTCATTTCGGCGTGTGGCGCGCCGGCACGCTCGTGGTGTGAAGCGCGTCCGCGCTATTCTCCAAGATATTTTATCAACTGGCTAGTTATCCTCCAGACAGTGACGGTTTGGACCACGATCGCGGTGTAAAGCGCGTCTGTGCTTTTCGCAGAGATGCACTTGACGGCCTTTTGCGCTGCAATTTTTTTTTTGGATGACCTAGTCAAGGCGGTAGGGTTTCCCAGCTTAGGCGGGCCACCTGAACTGAAAAGTGCCATGGGAAACCCTGCAATGTAACTACAATTGTCTTTGGTTATTTTTTAGCGAATGCTAATGGTCTAATCAGATTCAATAGATTGTGTTAATCAATAATCAGCTGAATGGATTCCAAAATGGTAAGAATCAAATATTTAACTGGAAAATAAGCATATTTAAAAAAAAAGTGGAATGTCCCTTTAATGCAGCATTTTCTGATTTTATTTTCTCATTCACCCAATCTAATTTTTTATGATACAAAAAGTGATTAGTTGTCCCACTATACAGTTTGGTAATGTCCCATATATTTCTCCCCTTGTTCTGTGTCATTCTGTGCCGAAAGTCTCCTGTGACTGTGTGCAAACATCTCATAGTCATACTTCAGCCTTAGAAAAGAAAAACTAGGGCAGGACGTTTTCTGCTGCGTGATGCACTGAACGTCAAGTCCAGGAAAACTTTAACAACGTCGTAAAGCAACTGATGCCATATAGACTTAAAGGGATAGTTCATCCAAAAATGTAAATTCTGTTAACGTTTACTCACCCTTGAGTTATTTGAAAGATGATATTTTGATGAATGATGGTAAACAGAGAGATGACAATACACATTGACTTCCATAGTAGGTCGGATAAATAAATACTAGTCAATAAGTACTGTCAACTGTGTGCTTACCATCAATAATAAAAATATCTTATTTTGTGTTCAACAGAATAAAGAAACTTTAAAACAACATGAGGGGGAGTAAATGGCAGAATTTTCATTTTTGGGTGAACTTTCCCTTTAAGTAAAGCTCTATGAATACAGAGTAATACAGATTCTAGATGGCAAATTGCAGACTGTAGTAAATGTGGCTTTCTACATCAGAAGACGCAGAATAAGGATAAATCAAGTGATCACAAAATTATATAGGCAAGTTATTGGAAACCTCTCACTATAATCTTTCCTTTTTTATATTTAAAAAAAAAGTATGTGGTGGATACTGCGGTACGGCAAAAATATTAGATGGTAACCATAACAAGATGCTCTGCACAGGTCAGGGTTACTGCTTACTAAATAAATCTGCATTAAAGGGATAATTCACCCAAAAATGCCATAATAAGAATGTTATTTGTGAGCATTCACTCTGAAACTGGATGAAAGTGACATCAAAACAACCGCTCATGAGCCCCATTTACTTCAATATTATTATTTTGTCCTACTGTGGGAGTGAATGTGGCTCATGATTGGTTTAGTTACAAACATTCCTCAAAATATCTATGTGTTCATCAAAACAATAAAATGTATGCAAGTTTGTTGTAACAACCAGTGATGCACGGGTTGATCCGAAATGAGCGGGTGCCTGCGGTCACCCGCGGTTACAAGCCATCCATAAATATTTTTAATGATATTCGGGTCGCAGTCGGTCGGGTCTTTGAAATAAAGATGCCAGTTAACTATTTTAAACAATTACTACTTTAAAAAATGCGTGCCAGGAAGCACGTCGGGTACACTATTATTTTTTTGCGGTCCGAGTTGCGGGCAGGTTAATTGAAAACGTTAGTCGGGTGAGGGTTGTTTATATAATTGTAACCGAATTTTCCTTTTGGGTGAACTATCCCTTTAACAGTTTTAAAACCAGGCATATTTTGATAAAGTTATGATTGCACATGGCATGCCAAACTCAATTTGTAAATATATTATAGCATATATATTTTGCCAGTGTCAGTATTTCCCTTGTATTACATGATGGTTTTGAATCGCCAGCCAATATGCATTGTTGTGATTTCACTTTCATCCAGATTCAGAGTAAAAGCTCACAAATAACTTTCATATTATTTGAATATACCATGATATAGTACTGATATGCTTATGTAAGATTTTTGTAATAAAATATCCAAAAACCACTTGCACAGTGTGCTGTGTACTTACGTTATCCCAAAAGTTCCCAAGGATTTGTATATATTCCTATTTTAAATAATGGCTTGTCATTGTGACCTATCAATGAAGTGAAATTCAAATCCGTGTTAGCCTAATCTACAGTTACACTATAAACATGTATGAATTCATTATATAAATATAAATTTGAAGTGCAGCCCTTGGTTCCTCAGTGCTTAGATGCCAGGCAGCGGTCTGTAAATATTGAGTGAGTCTTTATAATTATTTATGGCATAAACTAAAAGAGACTCTCTATATTTAAACAAAAACATTCATCATTCTCCACTCCCATGCATTATGCAAGGTCTTTCCATCCTGGATTATGTATCATCAATGGTTATTTTTATTTAAATAATCTTTATTGAATACCACAGCGTCTCTGAAGCAGCTCAGGACCTGTCAAGAACTTGAGGGCATTGTAAACAGGACCTAGAATCTAAACACACATTATGCTTTTGAACAGTAAATATGCTTAGAGAATACATGTATTTACATGCAAGCAAATTAGGGTAACTGGCAACAAACTAAGTTTGTTGTTTGGATTTGCTTAACCCATTCACGACCTATGTCCTCAATAAAGAACGTAGTTTAAGGCATTTACATAACCTTATTTACAACCTATTTGCAACTCTTTCAGTTATCCAGACTCATGTCTCTTTTGGACATCTAAGATATCAGTATGGTTAAAACTTTGGGTGAAAAAAAATTCACATAATAAGGTTGACATTTGCATGGAATTGCCCATGGGTAATCAGCATGTGCTATTGGACCGCGGTTATTAAGAGGTTAAATATGACACTTTGACTATGGGAAAGTAGAGAATCCAAAAAACGTAACATAACACAACTTAAACCATCACCACCGCAATGCTACCTTACTAAGGGGCTGTTTACACAACAACATTTTAAACTAATTACAGAAAACTATTCTTTTTTGCCATTTATTTTTAACCACAACATTTTGGGGGCCTGAAAATGCAAAACAGATTTCAACGCACATGATTACACCATTATTGTAAACTACAAATATGCAAATTCGTTAGGGCTGTGATGGTGGCAAATTTTTACCACCGCGGTGGAACCATCAACAACAACCGCCGGTGTTGCGGTGGTGGGGTCCATGGGGGGGTTAGGGTGGTTTAAATGGTGAAAGAAAATAAAGTTTCACTAAATGCGCTTCCTGATGCGCGCGACTTTAACCTGGTAAAATTTTTATTTCACAACAAAAGACAAACGTGATGTGTATGTATCACTGTCACTGGAGACCAAAAGAAACTAAAGCAGACGCACAACACAGTGACATGGCTAAACTCCAACCTGCTGAGTTATGCTAAAATCCACCAGTTTAGTGGAAACGCCATACATGGTAATGTAGCGGAGATTTGTGTATTAACATAAAACAATGTTATAAATTTGTATCTTAGGCTTAAAATTACTGTACAACTTTTGTTATTATTATTTCACGTGTAAAAAAAACTGCAATTTTTACTTATTATTTTGTTTAATCATTCACCTGATATGTGACGTCACACAACCGCCGGTGGCACTTCACCACTGCGGTGGCATTGCACCACCGCGGTGGTGCGGTGGTCATGACAACCGTCCCACCCCTAAAATTCGTGAAAGTACTGACGTCATCTGCATACATATTACTCATCCAGACAATAATACAGCATTGTGGATCCATGTGAACAGGGTTCAATTTAATAATGCTGTCATCCGTACATAAAAAATGCAAACTTTTAAAATGTTTTTCGTACATTGATGTCGTGTAAACGTATCCCAGGATCAAAGTCTTGATTTTATTAAGTTTACTAGAATTAAAGGTGATGTGTGTAGGTTTTGTGTCACCAAAATCAAAAACACACGTGTGCTGTTCTTCACAATACAAACAGAAAGCTCCGTCCCAAATTCACACCATTGGTTGACCCAAGATAGGCATGTCAGCGATGTCAATAGTACCACTGAACTGCAGCATTTACGTTTTTTTTTATGAAGTTATTTCATTTTAAATTAGGGGTAAAAATAATAATTTACTAGGTATTATTTAAAAAGCCTCCTGTTCTTCAACCTTTATATTAAAAAACAGTTCAGACTCAAGCTTCTATCATTTCTGTACTATATTAGGTAGTGCTGGTTATCAAAACCCCAAAAGAGCGTAGCTGTGAGTACAGAAAGGGCAGACTGACCAGCCAGCGACCCTTTAAAAAAGAATTCAGCTGTCTGGAGATCTCACAAAGAGCCATCAGAGAGAAAACCGAGTCAGCAGTAACAGGAGGGTATGAATAAGTTAAACAACAAACACTGGGTTTGCCTCTAACAAAATGTCACCAGCAGCCGGTTCTCTTTAAGTTATCTGAATGTGATTTTCACCAATAGCCTGTGTTGATAAGGGTTTAGTTTACATTAAAGAATTATCTCTCTAACAAACAGATAACCCGCTGTCAGTAGCCAAATACGTGGTTTATCTATAATGTGTTAAATTCTTGCATATCTCTAGTTAAATTCATTTTATCATAAAGAGAGTAAAACACATGATAAACGTATCTATGCAGTTTAGGATATTGCTTAATTTTTACTGCTGCTTGGAATGCAATTGCAATAACTTTGGTTGAATATTCTGTGCAGGTTTACATACACGTGAAGTACAAAAAAAAAAAAAAAATTAGAATATTTTTGTTGTATTGTATGCATTGTAATACATTTCAGTTGATGAAAATTACTTCTCATATTTATTATTCATATCTTAAAATAATATTTATGCACTGATGTTGATTTTTAATCAAATTATAATTGGTTATAGCATGAAAAGACTGATATAACAAATTAATTAATTTTCTGGTTGAAGACACTGAGTTGTATAATGTCTGTTACTTAATCCAGCATTTATCTCTGGGTAAAAAATATGAAAAGTGTACAAATGTTTGTCAATTAACTAGAGAGGCATCGATATATCAGCCAATAATCTGTATCGTTAAAAAAAAAACACAACAACAACCGATTTATGGACGATATATCATGTCAATTAAAAGAGATCAGGAAAATGCAATGAATTTGAGCTCTGTGTATAGTTTAATGTAAAGAAACATCACAAGTTAATGTTCAATCTTAAAGGTGGGGTGCATGATTTCTGAAAAATGCTTTGAAAAGGGTGTCGGGGCAGAGTACCAAAACACACTTGTAGCCAATCAGCAGTAAGGGGCATGTCTACTAACCAACTTCGTAGCCTGGGTTGCGTATGTGTGGGGCGGGTCTATCAAAAGAAGGTCTAGATGCTATTAGGGTAGGGATGTGTTTGTTTAGGTGTTTTTAAATGTCAACATTGGCTTTCAAAGATCGTGCACCCTGTCTTTAAAGGGGACACATCATGAAAATCTGACTTTAATTGGGTCCCAAATGCTTCTATCGACCTAGAAAATGTGAAAAAGATCAACCCATTAACTTAGTTTTGGTAAACCATTCTCTGCAAGCATGTGAAAAAATAGCTCATTGAAATTCGGCTCCCCTTGTGATGTCAGAAGGGGATAATACGCCCCTTAATCTGCACTATCCAACCACAGCACTGCCATTTAGTGCAGAAATCAGCTCGTTTGCATTTAAAATGACACACCCAGAATGGCACATTTTTGCTCTCACCTAGAAAGTGGCAATTTTAACATGCAACAATAGATGTGGGGTATTTTGAGCTAAAACTGTACTCTGGGGACACCAAAGATTTATTTGAAATCTTAAAAAAAAAACTCTTGTGAAATGTCCCCTTTAATGGTCATTATATATATATGAATAACATTAATAAAATGTAATCTTCAGAAATTAGTTAACGTTAGTTAATATAACTACAAAACTATCGGTAGATATCAGTCTAAATAATTGGCTATCGGTGGGAAAATTAATATCGGTGCATATCTTCAATTAATGTTGGCCTGTTGAATGGATCCAATCAATAATCAATGAAAATGAGTTGATGATGCAGTAATAAACTAGCAACTAAATGCAAGTGGTTTTGTGCTTAAAATATGATCAAAACAGGTATCTGTTTTAATGATAAAAGTTTTAAAAGGTGAGCAAGTGACAAGTAAATTATAGGACAATAAATGGTTGTTGTTAAAATCGACCTATAGTCCAGAAAAATCCCAGCGTTGCATCCCTTATGTATCAAATTACAGTAACAAAACAGAACATATCGGTATCAGATATTCGCTTTCTGTATTTTAAAGGCTGATAAATCTTTTACAAGCAGGATTCAATGTTAAAGACAAAAAAAAAACGACAATATGCGCAACACGGACCACAACTACTGCATGTGTTACTGATTCACATCAACTGCCAAACGATTGATGCCCTTTAATGCTGTCAAGACGAAAGCTAAGGAAGATTCATAGTAGAAATGGATGATGGACGTATTCAAAACAGGAAATTTAAAATCACGCATCCAAATGATGTAGTAATGATGTTTACATCGATAAACGGTTCCCTCATCTCGCAATAATCCGGATTGGACTCACCTCTGTGTTGCAGTCGCAACTTCGCCCCTCGAAGACAGAAACGTGGCAGGCTTTGTGGATATATCCCTACGACTTCATATCCTCAAATCACGAGTACAAATAATAACAGATCTGTTCGGGCACGATGGGTTATGATCACCGTGGCAACCGTCAATCAAAAAACGGAAAGCAACGCGCCGCAGCTCGCGTACGTCCCGAAACAAAGTACCGTTCACTCCTTATGACGTCTCTCGGACTGATGTTAGTAAAGGGCGCACGAAGCACTGCTTTCCGAACGCAATGCTGCTGTAAGTTTGAAGTTGACCGGGCACACTTTCATCTTTAAGAGATGGTGGATGATGATAGAGGTGGTGGAGAGAGAAAATAGCGGTCCAAAGCGTGCCATAACCGCTGCCGTGCAGCTGTTTATTATGGGAGTCTGGACGACAGGAAATGCCTTTGGAGCTGAAAGGAGGCGCTTAACTAAGCGGGGCAGAACGCGGGAGCTGGATTTAACCCTCGTGTTGCGGTCATGAAGCCTACATGATGTCATCATTTACGTTTAGGCTATTGAACTTTTTGGCTCAGGCCCATTCATTTAATACTTAATAATATTTATAGTGTACATTTTTTTAAATAAAATTTGTACATACTAATATTTTATCATTGTGTATATTTTGCGTGTTTTGTACATTTTAAAGTCATTATTAATTTTATTAAACGTATTTATTTTTGTATCTGTAGTGTATGGTTTGGTTGTCTGTCTGTCTGGACAAATGCAGTAAACCTCTAGACCGCTAACAATAACTGCTGAATGCCAGTAATCTTTGCATGTTTACTTTTTGGCTGTAACCTTACATTGCACATGCTGAAAGTGAATATTAATGGTAATCTGTGACAATGTAAATATTAAAGAACATTATGAGTCCATTATGAGCTCGGGCTGCCCTCTAGTGGAAATAAGGGCAAATAGTTTGGAATTAGCTCCAAACCATATGTGCACCGACTCGACTAATTTATCAGTCCACACTCTTTTGAAAAATGTCTAAAATTCCTCTGTCAGTACGCTGACAAATCACTTCATTTTATCTCGACGAATTATCAGTTTAATGTGAATTTTATGTTTACTAAAATGTGAAATGAGTCAACAGATTTATAAAAACAATTAAATACTGTTAAGTAAATACCAAATAATTCCTTGTCTGTCGTCTCAGGCTACAAAAATCTATTATAAATAAAATATAAAATACAGGAGAAAAAAAGATTTTCTTGATATTTTGCGCATGCGTAGTAGTCCTTCATATTAGGCGGCGGGAATCTCAAAATCAGTTCGACGTCCCGCGTCGAAGCTTGAGGTATTTTTGTGTTTTTTTAACTTGTGTACTAACCTGCAACAACTGAAGTAACGTAATTAAGTTTTAGTTGTCCGCCATAAATGACACATTCCTTGAATAACGTTACAAAGTCAAATTTTTTGTCTGTAACGTTATCTAGCTAACAGTGATACTGGCGGCTAATATGATATGATGGATGCCATTTTGAAATTTGGCTTCACAAACTTAAGATGGGCAATAATATATGACTATGATGAGTTATATATATATAAATACACACACAAATTACATTTCTGGCAGTCGCTCACACAAATTTTGTACGTTAAATCAGGTAGACCACAAACAACATTTAAATACATGTTTGCTTTATATACTGTAGATGGATATACAACGCTTTTCTTAAATGCTGAAGGACAGAGAAAGCAAACAGGCGAAGAAAGTGTCACAGGAGGTTGGTCAGAGTAAGTAAGAGATGATGAAGACTAACATGAATATTTTTTTTGTTCTTCTCACCAATGACACACATTGCCTAATGGCCCAGTGCCCACAATTCAGTAATATTCCAGAAAATGTGTTTATAGTTTCCATTTCTTAAAACCATTCAGTGTTTAAATATGGCAGTTTTTTAAAACATCCTTTAACAGAATAATTAACCCTAAAATAAAACTCATGACATTATACATTCACCCATATGTTGATCCAAAACATCATAATGGTCCAGTCTTCCATAGTAATCAATAAAGAATCATGGGTATTTTACTTAGAAAATTTATTTATGGTAGACATTATAGTTTACTTTTCACTAAAAAAAGAGAGAGAGGAAAGGCAATATAATTATCTATAAAGATACACATTAAAGTTAAATGGGTTCTATTATGCCCCTTTATAAGTTTTTGTACACCTGCTAGAATAGGTTTTAAATATTTTTTTGTTTTTCAGTATCTGCATTTGGAATTGATTTTAAGTTTTGTAACCTGGCAGATTTTTTTATGCTTAAACAGCAACATCAAATAAAGTTAAAAATTTAATAAAATTAATAGAAGCCATTTATAGTGTAAAGCAAAATACAGAAATATAGAATAATTGTTTCATTTCACACTATTGCTAATTCAAAGACAATTATTTTTAAGCATTTACATTGATTTCAAAGATAAACAGAATTAAAATACTTTAATACTAAAGTGCCTATAAAATCCTGCAGGTGTGTGCCCTATATATTTAAAAAAAAAAATGGCATTAATAATTAAACATTTAAAATAGTACAGTGCAAGTTACATATAACAAGCGGTTTACAAATAATCAAACTTTTTCACATTTTCATAATTACATTTACATTACAATAAGTTTTTTCTAGTTAGAGACGAGAATAAAGGAAAAATATCTGAATTTAGTATTCCAAAAAAGGACATGATAAAATTTAC
This sequence comes from Paramisgurnus dabryanus, assembly GCF_030506205.2. Lineage (NCBI taxonomy): Eukaryota > Metazoa > Chordata > Actinopteri > Cypriniformes > Cobitidae > Paramisgurnus > Paramisgurnus dabryanus. The sequence continues at coordinate 5,184,249 of NC_133359.1, forward strand.
TTTTTAATATAAAACTTAATAAGAATTTTTTTTTTTTGAGTACAGATTTAAAACCTACTGTACATATTCTGATAAATTGTGATGTCCTCAGAGGGTCCAGCTCTTGACCTGATAATATCATAGGCACATTGGTGGAGGTAAACATATTGGTCCTGTAGACGAAAACAGAAAAAAATTATAGATTAGGAGATTTGTAGAGTACCATATGAGTTGATCCAAAAGCCGCTAAATGTAATCTCTGTCAACGGTTTGTTGACAGAATCTGCTAAATGCCATGTTGATTTTTCAGTCGTCTAAGTGCATGGATGAATGACGAATCACATTTAAACTTGGGTCATTTGTGAAAACTGGGGCTGCGTCCGAAACGCCTATATAGTAGGTGAAAAGCAGTATGCGAGGCGAGTAGTATGTCCAAATTCATAGTATTCCAAAAACATAAGGCGGAAAGTACCCGGATGACCTCCAGCAAGATCCCGAAGTATGATTTGATGGACACTTTGCTGTCTCATTAAATTTAACTTGATAACTTGGTCGGTTTACCTTACTCTGCACCATGAAAGGTCTGTGCAAGTGCATATCATGAACGATTCCATAGACGTCCACCATGCTTTCTTTTTCAATCTTCAAGATCAGGCAGTCGATGGCAATGAATGTCCCTGTTCTGCCCACACCAGCACTGTTAAAATGAAAGACTTAAATTAGACTTATACATATTAATATCTAAATACCAATTTTAAATACCCGTAGCATACCTGCAATGCACCACAGTTGGCGAGTAGCTTGACTGTTGGTCGATGTGCTCTCTCACCAAGTGTCTGAAGTCAATGAGAAGTTCAGTGCTCTGTGGGACTCTATGATGTGGCCAGGTTGTTAACTGGAATTGCCGTACATTGCGAGTCTCTGCTGTTTTAACCTGTTAAGAATCACATAAACTACATGTAAATGTTTTGTGTTGTTGAGTCAGTTCGATAGCAAGTGGAGGTAATATCAGAAGGTAGAGATTCAAGGTGGTGTTGGCTCACATTTTTGATGGTAAAGTCTCTTGTGGTCCAGTTTTCCTGTACGGTTTCAACTATGGTTGTAACTGAGATGTTGTCATAATGATTAGTCCCACATGGCCAGTACTTCTCACATTTCACCTACAAAAAATAAGACATGGCTAGTTAATTTTACTATCTCTGTAAGCGATCTTTTGTTTTTAAATGACTGTACAGTACTACCACTGTTCAAAACCCTTATCGATGGCAAGTACATTTTAATGTTTCTTGAACTCACTTGTCCCTGCTCATTGCATTTGGTCAGCATCACTAAGGTGTAGACGTCCTGCTCCCAGATCATTCTCCAGAATTCATTTACCGTATTAGGCAATGGTCCCTGGGCAGCTATAAACTCTTTTCTAAAATTGTAACCCTGGTCAGAAATCAAAAAAAGATGACATCCTATTTTTAAACAATATACATTCTGTGTTGATGTGAAAGTTCTCAATTTATACGAATAATAATGTATTATTACATTATTTTTTCTCTAATCATTAACACTCTGCTTGTCTCATAACACTCCTTCCTGCTTTTATATATTACTATATGCAAAATTAGCTGCAGCTGGGAAAGTCATTTATACTCACTGGGATGTAGTTGGCATTGATGTAATCGTCGAAGGGGCTGCAACATATTGATAATTTCACTCTTGAAGCATCATCTTTAAATCGGAAACATAATACAATTAGTATTAAACAGCAGACATTAAACATAAGCATAAAAATATAGACATAGACAGGTTAAAATGCTTGACGTTTGAAAGTTATAGCTTGATGGTACATTAAAAGATAATAGGAAGTTTCTAATGATTTCTAATGATAAATGTCATTAATGTAATGACTATACACCTTATATTTTACGTAAATGTGGGCACCGCCATGTTTGAGCTACTTTGTGTAAGACTTCCGGTGAGCCTCTAAAGCTAATAGTAGTCATATTGTAAGGGACATGAGTTTGCAGTTTTGACTGGCTTTTTAGTGTTTATTATGAAATCTATGAAGACCGGCATAATTCGTGCAGTTATGGGTTGCCATAATAGCTAATTAAAATGCAATAAATCTCTACAAAACATTTTTTTTAAAGGGGAAGTCCAATCTAGACATTTTAGCCTGTTTATCACGGGTAATTTATGTCCACTTTGCATTATACATGAGGAAAAATAAATAAATTTGCACGATTTCGATTATTAGATTGATAGTGTGTTGAAGCGGAATTTTCGTAACGGTCTTTAATGGACACAATTAACCAGAATGCACTGCGCGAAACTGATTCATTAGCTCCACCCACTAACCACTGTTCGATGCAGTCGTCAGGTTTGTTTGACTTCATGCGGCGCCGCAGGAACCGACAGCTGGATGACGTCAAGGTTCCGCGAAAGGGATTTAAAAGCAAACTCCTCCGTATGATTTCGCGAATCGCTCTCGCGGTACTTTGACGTCATCCCGCTGTCGATTCTTGCAACGCCACATGAAGTTGAACAAGCCTAATAACTTCTTTTACCGCTCAACTAGCTCTCAAATCAACTCAAGTCAACTTGAAGTTAGCCGGCAGACGAACCCATCCAAAGAGTAACTCCGCTTTAACCGTCTCTGAGGGGGAAATCACCAAAGCCCTCGATAAAAGATGACTAGAACCTGTGCAGTATGTGGATGTAAGGACAACAAATTCAGGCCACCGGGAGTTTTTATTGTTGACATCAACGCGACCCTCAGCTGACCCACCACTACACTACTTTGAATATGCAGCCAGCACTTTCGTCAGGAAGATTTTGAGTACTGTTTTCAGCCCAGTTTTTCCGCGGACTCAGGTAATGTAAAATTGTTAAAATATCTAAAACATCATTTGACTTAGTTGTTGCTTGTTTTGTGTAACTACGGTAAACATACTACGTAGAAAGTTATTATCATGTTGTTGTTATTATAAACACGAGCAAAGCAAGCTAACGTTAGCTCCTGTGCAGCTGTCAATCAAAAACGTTATCATCTACTGTCAATCATCTCGCCTCAAGACCCGCCTCCATTTAGAACATTCAGAATTAATGTAGTCGTGCATTTTTCTTCCGGTGATTTGATGACGCGTCAAATCACCGTTACTGTAGCAGTTAAAAGCTTTAATTTTTTATATGGAGTTAGTACATTTGATGGCAGCACAATCAACTACATATATGGCATGAAATATAGTGTTGGAGCATAATGTAGTTTTAGGGTGGACTTCCGCTTTAACCATAATACACGCACAAGAGCTGAACATGTATGTGGCGCACGTGCACCCATAATCTGTATCCACACATCCATCCAGAAAAACCTTTCATAGAAACTGCCAGTAAACAATTAATACATAAATTGTTTAAAAACAACTAATATTATGTTGATAAAAATAAGCTGGTTTATTTATTCTGCTACTATATATTATTACAAAAATGTGATTACAGTACAGAATATATGCACCATAAACGTATTAGTTAATGTTTATAATAGTTCGTAATGTGTTTGCGCACTTTTATGAAAAAGCTAATAATTTTAAAATAAGCAAATAATTTCATAAGCTCATGTCTCCATGTAGTGTGTAAGAAGTGATGTAATAATATTTTCATAAAATGAAAACAATACTGAATAAATATAATAGTTTAATATGTTTATTACAATATGTTGAATGATAAAGATGCTGCTGACTGTCGGACCGCATGAAGCTTGATGTGTCAACATAAAAACTAAGTTAAAAATTGCTGTTTAAAAAACACACATCAGAGGGACAGTTGTGGCATTTTAAACTATCGCCAAAAAAGGTTCAAAACACGAAGTTTTGGTCTTTTCCATGTACAAACACTCGACTGACTTTCCCATTGTAAAGATGCTAGTATGTCTCTGTGCTTTTATATTTGCGCATTGAAGACCCGTCACCCCATAGTAACAACATGAAATTATTGAATATACAGTATCTTCATATGATATATCACACTTCCTATTTTTTTCCTAATTTTTCCTAATTACACTGGTTAATACATGGCAGGTGTAGTAAATCTTTACCATAACCATTTAAATCATGTTTTCTATCGGCTGGCTATTCAAACGGACGTCGCACAAAGAAGGGAAATATGTCACGCCTCTTACTTCCGTGTTCGAAAATAAGGTGGATAGTCTTCTGTTGTTTTTAGAAAATGGAATGCGTTAAACAATAGTTTTGGCTTTGGCCACTAAGGGCCGTTCTTAGAACTTTAGAGACAGAAATTTCAGTGCAAACATTTTGATATTAATTTGAGACATGCTGTTTCTTTAAATATCTAAAATAATTGTGTTGTATAGTGTTTTATAGTGTTAAACTCACAAGGTAACACATTAACATAACGGTTCTTTGCTTCGTTTTCAATAATGAGGGCAGCAATCCTTGACTGTGCAGTTCCAACAGCTTTCAAAACCTGCAACAATAATACAAACAACACAACCTCTTGACACCAACACAATAATAGCAGCAGTAGAATTAATGAATGACAGATTGTTTCAGGTCATGAACATTCATTTATTTTATATAATAATATGGTATTTGCTGTCTTATTTGTACCTCATACTCTTCCTCAAATCGAAAGAAGTCTGCATGTTCCTTGAAATATTCTTCATAAACCTTTTGTGTCAAAGGAAGGCTTCTGCATGGTATGACACAAGATACATCTTTGGCAAATACATATGAATCTAAACTACAGTATGAACCCTATTACAATTTGTAATAACTATGAACATAAAATAACAATCTCACCTCATGGCATGCATGGGGGTGTCTGAATTTGTTTTCTTTTTATATCTGAAAAACAACAACGTTAGTAAACTGTTTTGGGGATGTGTGTCTGAAATGTTCTCGAATATTTTTGAATACTTGACAACTCACATTCTCCAATAGATGACAGTGATGGTGAGGATAAAACAGAACACTCCCAGGCCTATACCGACTGCCATCCCAATATTGTCCACAAAGGAGCGTGTATATTTTGACATACAGACAGCTTGGCCTTCTCTTGAGTTATCAACAACCACAACAGTGACACAAAACCTGTAACTGACTCCAGCATTCAGATCATTGATGTTGTAGGATGTGAGGTTGGTTGTTGCATTTCTAGATAATTTATTACCAATCCAGTGAACTCTAAAGAAATGTCTTATTCCGACTGGTTCATTCCATGTCAGAAACGCAGATGATGTTGTGATCTCAGTCACTGCAAGATTCCTGATCACATCTGGATCTTTGTTGGGGAGAGAGGAACAAATGAAAATTGGTGTCTGGGATCATAAAATGTTCATCAAAAGGCTAATACACAATGATCCAACAAATTCGCAGTTTTGGCCTACTGGTTAAAGTAGGGTTTCCCAAACTTGGTTTCTAGCAGGGGGTTCATAAATTGGTGAAAAAAAAAAGAATCAATTACTATTGAATCATAAAATGATGAAATATTTACTTAAATCTCAAGGGGTAAATTAAAAAGAAAATAATTTAGATCAAGGGGATCCGGCTGATGAAAAAGTTTGAAAACCCTTGGATAAGGTAGCTGGGCCAGTTCGACCGGGTGCTCGCTACAATACATTGGTCATTATATCACTTTTCAATTTCAAACTCGTTCGAGTGTTGGTTAAAATTCTCTTTCAGTCGTTCACTTTAATGTCATGTGGAGGACCGACAAATTGTCGGAATTCCCAATTTTGATTAATTGTCGAGATTCCTTAAAAAGATTTCTAACCAACACCTTCTTCAGGGAACAAGGGTTACAAAAGTAGCTGAGACGTTCCCATTCAGTTGTTCTCTTTTACGTCACGTTTTGGGAATCTTGTCATTTTATCGGTCCTTGAAATTGCGTCTCCATTCCCTTCTTCAGGGAACAAGGGTTAGGAAAGTAACTGAGACATTCCCTTTCAGTTGGTTACTTTGACGTCACTTTTTGGGAATCTTGTCTATTTGTCAGTCCTTGACATAACGTCTCTGTTCCCTTCTTCAGGGAACAAGGGTTACGCAACTGAGACATTACCCTTAGTCGGTCAGTTTGACGGCACTTGTTGAAAACCTTGCCAATTCGTCAGTCCTTGACATGACATCTCTGTTCCCTTTTCCAGGGAACAAGGGTTACGCAAGTAACTGAGATGTTCCCTATCAGTCAGTCACTTTGACGGCACTTTTTGGGAATCTTGTCAATTCGTCTGTCCTTTATGTGACATCTTTGTTTCCTTCTTCAGGGAATGAGGGTTATGTAGATAACTGAGATGTTCCCTTTTAGTCTGTCACTTTGACAGCACTTTTTGGGAATCTTGTCAATTTGTCGGCGCTTGATGTGACGTCTCCATTCCCTTCTTCAGGGAATGAGGGTTATGCAGGTAACTGAGATGTTCCCATTCAGTCAGTCACTTTGACGTCACTTTTTGGAAACCTCGCTAATTCGTCAGTCCTTGACATGACGTCTCTGTTCCCTTCTCCAGGGAACAAAGGTTATGCAAGTAACTGAGATGTTACCTTTCAGTCAGTCACTTTGACAGCACTTTTTGGGAATCTTGTCAATTAGTCTTTCCTTTATGTGATGTCTTTGTTCCCTTTTCCAGGGAACAAGGGTTACGCAAGTAACTGAGATGTTCCCTTTCAGTCAGTCACTTTGACTGCATTCTTTGGGAATCTTGTCAATTCGTCTTTCCTTTATGTGATGTCTCTGTTCCCTTCTTCAGGGAACAAGGGTTATGCAAGTAACTGAGACATTCCCTTTCAGTCGGTCATTTTGATGGCAAAAAACTTTTTGGGAATCTTGTCAATTCGCCTGTCCTTTATGTGACATCTTTGTTCCCTTCTTCAGGGAAGAATGGTTACGCAAGTAACTGAGACATTCCCTTTTAGTCGGTCACTTTGACAGCACTTTTTGGGAATCTTGTCAATTTGTCGGCGCTTGATGTGACGTCTCCATTCCCTTTTTCAGGGAATGAGGGTTATGCAGGTAACTGAGATGTTCCCATTCAGTCAGTCACTTTGACAGCACTTTTTGGGAATCTTGTCAATTTGTCGGTCCTTGATGTGACTTCTCTGTTCCATTCTTGAGGGAGCGAGGGTTACGCAAATAACGGAGACGTTCCCATTCAGTCGGTCACTTTGACTTCACATTTTGGGAATTTCGTCAATTTGACGGTCCTTGATGTTACGCAAGTAAGCAAGACGTTTGTTGGATCAATGTGAATCTGACTTTATGTAATATAGCTTCAAAGTGTAAGCTATATAAGACCAAATGTAAGATAGCTTCCTGGTTAAAAGGTTCTTACCGATATAAAGAAAAATCTGATTGCAACTCCCCTCTGTCACATTATCAGCTGCAACTGCATACACTTTGAATAAGTACTGTAATCCAGACATCAGATGATTTATTTTGATGAAGGTGTTCTTCGTAGTTTCATTTATAGTCATACTGTTATTTTCATATTCTACACGATAATGGGAGTTTTGCCCTTTTGGTTTAGTCCAGTGTAGTAAGACCGATGATGATGTAATATTACTAGTGCTGAGGTTTGTTGTGACATCAGGTTCTAAGAGTAAAAGATATGGGACATTATGGGACTGAAATGTGATGCCACAAACTTTATGAAAATCTATTTAAAAGGCATCAAACAATAATCAGGAAACCTAAAATTATAAAACATACTGGTATAAATTGGGATAGAAGCTGAATGTCCTTCTGTCAAGGAATCTGCTGCAACCGGTATGATGTTAAATATGTATTTGACACCAGGAGTTAGTCCAGTGATGTTATAGGATGTGTCATTGGTTTCTTTTTCACCAGCTTTGTCACCAATCCATTGAACTTTAAAAAAAAATCTGTTTCCCAAAGGTTCATCCCATTTCAGAAGCACAGTTGATATTGTGATGTCAGATGCGAAAAGATTCTCGATCACATCTGCATTGAGAGAGAAGCAATGATAAGTGGTGGTTGAAAGGTTTTGAAGATTGTCCATTTAAATGGAAAAAAATTCTGACTTGAAGTAAGTTTCGCAGACGAGGAGTTACTTAAACATTGGGGACTATGTTTAATCAAAATCTAATAAATACTGCATTTTTGTATGCAATATATTTTAAAGTGTCTTATATTGTTGTTAGATCCTTTAGAGACATTTGTAAATGATGGTTGCTCACTGGTCTGCTATTGTGATTAAATCTTTATGCCCTTAATATGACACAGCATTAAGGGAAACATGATTGGTCATATGGCCTCTTGGGCGGTCTCAGAGCGACCATGGTTTCCAGACCTTCAGTACGTACACATCATCTGTGTGCTTACCATCATTTATCAAAATATCTTCTTTTGTGTTCAACAGAATATAGAAACTCATACAGGTTTAAAACAACATGAGGGTGAGTAAATAAGGACATGATTTTCATTTTTGGGGGAACTATCCCTTTAAACCAGCACATCAACCATACCAACCGTTAAACCTCCCATCAACTGTGTAAAGATTTATACAATCAGGTTTTTAGCCTACGCCTAAAATAGTCGCATTTGCCACCAAAATATTAATATGCAAGTGATATTTTTGCTGAGGTTGCCACTGAAGACAGTGACAGTTTAAATGCTATGATTGTAAAATTTGCATGCTAAAACTTTAAATGAGTGTGTTCTGTGCGGCGCGTAACCTATAGCATTCTTTGTTGTGTTGATGTAATAATTTGAGAAAGTATACAACTACGCTGTTGGATGTTTATGTAGGTTTAGTTGTAAAAACCTACAGTACAAAACCATATTGCTACATTAAAGTAAAATACAGTAGTTTGAATTGGCTAATTATGTTTGAACGGGAATATTTTACAGAATGTTTTATTCTTGATGTAAGCTAGCTGTAATAATCCACACAGTAATAAGGGGTACCTGTAAATTGTTACCTTGCATCACATCACAATGAACACAACTCATGATTGCTGTTGAAGGATGACAATAGATTTCTGAAAGTTTGTTTATATTTAATATAATATTCTATAATTTTTTAATGGCAATTGAAACGTTTTTAGGTTCAACTCTTAATAAAACTACAACCTTTGTGTTACAAGCCTGACTCTTAAACACTAGGCTTCCCCCAAAATATAGTTTAGACGTATGTTTTTACTTAAAATATTAAATTATTTTATTAATGTTTTGTTAATAAAGTTAATGTAAGTCCTTAATAGTTAATAACGAAGTAATCATTTACAAATCATGAGTACTTGTTCATAAATGGTTAATAAATGATATGCTAACACTTTATTAATGCTTTGTTAATGCAGTTGTAAGTCATTTATAGATCAATAGCTAGAAACAAATTAATAATTTACAAATCATGAGTACTTGTTCATAAATGGTTAATAAATGATATGCTAACATTTTATTAATGTTTTTTTAATGCAGTTTTAAGTCATTCATAAGTTATTAATTAATGATGAACTAATAATTTGCAAAATGACTAACGTTTATGAATGATGTGCTAACAATTCATGTGTTGCAACGTTATTAAAACATTCATTTCGAGTGAAAAAAATTATAATTCCAGTGGGTTATGTTATGTCCTTTGACTCACCAAAACAGACTTGGATGCATTACAACCTTACATGCTATGAAGTATTCAACACCTCTTATAGATGTGTATAGATAATGGAAAAACGCATGAATAAATCATAAACAAAGCTTTCTGCATACCCTGGCTAACATAAAGTGCAACTGCAAACCATTCATCATTCATAAATGTTACACATGATGTCTGTTACTTGTCACTAATCATGTGTATATGTACAAATCATAAACAAAGATTTCTGCATATCCTAATCTAAAGTGTAAACCCATGAATTGATTTATACTAATATATTATATATTATGCTATTTATACTATACTAATTATTATTTATAAATTTTACGTCATTAGTTTATCATTAACTAATAACTTATAAGTTACTTTCAACTGCATTAACAAAATAAAATATTAGCATATAATTTATTAACCATTTATGAACAAGTACTTATGATTTGTAAATGATTAGTTCATTATTAGCTATTAATCTATAAATGACTTACAACTTCAACAAAACATTAATAAAATGTTAGCATATCACTAACTAATCATTTATGAAGGTATATTAATGATTTGTGAATTATTAGTTAATTATTAACTAATAACTTATAAATGTTTTACAACTGAACATTGTAATAAAGTGTTACCGAATATAATGTTTTCAGTTGTTCCCTTGTGAAATTTGGCAGTGTCATTCATAATACCTGAGTTTAACCCACAAATAAAATTTCTGTAAACACCACCATCAATAGATAGACATAGACACACATATTAAGGATGTAACAAGTCCAGCGCACCCTAACTCATTTTGTAGATAAAACAAAAGTTAAAAGTTAAAGAATTATTAACTTTAATCTGTTTAGACCAACACACACACAGACACGTTTTAAAAACACAGGAGCAGAGTAGAATTACTTTAATCTGTTCATAGTTATATAAACTATTATAAAACTAGCAATAATGCACATAACAAACCCTTTAAAGAAACAAAGTGCACATATGTACCATACAGTTATATTTCCCATGTTTACACACAAATATACAGAACACTTAAAATACACTTTGAACATGGCAATGTCATACAGTAGTCTGGATATCACTTCAGAGCATTAATCACTATAAAATAATTACTGGTAAATTGCAGTTAAGAGATCATGTGTAAACCTTTTTTTTATCCTGTTAAATCGGTTCTGGCAATTTGTCAGAAAAAATTAATTTTACTGTAAAAATTTTTTTTTTAAGTTAAATTAACTTGAATTTACAACATATATAAATAACTTAAGCTAACTTTATTTTTATAATTTATAGCAGCTCCTCACTCCTCAATAAAGTTAAAATTAATTGTAAATTTAAGTTGATTAAACTTAAAAATTTAAGTGCAACATGGAATTTTTACAGTGTGAGAGAAGTTGGCAGTAACTTTCTGGTATGTGGTATGTGTGAACAGAAAATAGGTTTACCGGTATGAGTATGGACGACACCAGAACATGCGGACAGCTTTAGGCCAATCACAACACTCCGCCACAGATGACGTGTATTTCCACGGTGTTTACAGAAGTTTCTCTCTAGATGCTGCAGACACACGTAAAGTGCTAAATCGGCCGTATCTCTTTACCAAAATTGTTTAAAACAGTTTACTATCTCTTTGCTGAATTGTCCACGTCCTTCGCACAATCTCTGTGAAACTTTATGTTTAAACATAACTGTATAATATTTTAGTCGCAGGTTGCGACTCTTTTCCTCTATAGTTCAGTTTGAAGTCATATAAAACAACTTTGTTTGGTCAAGAACAACTTTGAAAGACTGTCAGCGTTTGCCACAGAAGTAGAAACAACAAAATACGTACAACGCAGATATACAGTCATAACCCACCATCGTTTAGAACACAACACTGACCACGCGGCGTGGCGGTTTAATGGTCCGGTGTTTCCTGTATTTTCGAAGCTTTGATTGTGATACGGTGCACAATATAACATGTTCATGTTTCCTGTGTAAAAAAAACGCAGTATCTTATCTCTATAGCGCTTAGCTACTTAGCTTAGCCAGAGCCGTTTGAGCTTAGCTGGCGACTGAAGTATTCGTGTGGATGGAGGTTAAGCAAAAACTCTTATGTCCAAACTGGTCTTTCTCTGTAGTTCTTGAAAAGCGAATTCTGTTCAAGATAATATATTGCTTGGCATTAAACTTTGAGCTTTATAATTGCCGCTTTTAAGGAAACCTCCGCACTGAGAGAGTTTACGACATAAATCATTGCGTATGTGAATAGCACATTTTTGTATTTACTGGTAAAGTCAGTCTGGTAAATTTATTGTAGTTTACAGAAATTACTGTGTCAAAGAGGCTATTTTTATACGTCCATTGTAGGGTTGTGCCGATAGTATCATGTATCGTCGATCGTCAGACATATTGCCGATAACGGGCTTTCATGACCATGGTTACTATTAGGGGTGGAACGGTACACAGAAGTCCCGGTTCGGTTCGTACCTCGGTTCAGGCGTCACGTTAGATTCAATTTCGGTACAATGGAGGGAAAAGCAAAACAAAAATGCAGAAGGCAAATTTTTTAGTACTTAAGATAATCTTAAAAACATAGGTGTCCTTATCGGTGCTATTTTGAGATGTCATGAATATGAACTGAAATGCATTTAACATACTATCTCGTATTACAAAAATGTATACCACTTTAAGTAATCTTGTACTCATCTTTCATACAAATATGGGTTCAAATGTATTACAAGTGTTACCTAAATACATTTTAAAATTACATTTTGGCCTTATTTCATATTAATGTACTAAAGAACATGTAGGATGAATTAACAGGTATGTACGACTTCACGAGGCGCTGCAAGAAACGACAAGTGGATGACATCAGAGTAACGCGAGAGCGATTTGAAATCAGCCTTCTCCGCAAGATTTCTCGCGGTTCTCTGTCGCTGATGGCACTGCGTAAAGTTGAGCACAAATAAAAAAAACTGGACTGGCGTCGACCTGACAAAAAACTGCAGAGTGCCAGAGAGTGTAGACAGGCTCTGATAGAGCGCATACATAGGCGGAGCTCGGCTGCATCGGCGCCAATCAGAGCTTCAGAGCTAAAGCGGGGCTACAGATTAGCTGTCCATAAAGAACCCGCGTATCTAACAGTAGTTCGGCATTACATTAATTATTTTGCACGCAAGTTTTTTTTAATTTTCATACCGTGTATTCTCAGTTTAAATTCATGCACCGAACCGTATCCCCCGTACCGATTCGGTTCGAAACGAATACATGTACCGTTCCACCCCTAGTTACTATTATTATCATCATAGTTTCACATTAACATGCACATTGCGTGCTTTTCCTCGTTTGTGGGCTTCCATTGCGCGAGAGAGCTTGTAACGCGTGCAAATTCCTTCTCGCACACACCTTGACTTAATGTGCATGTCTTGAACTCTTGCTCGGACCTGAATGCGCACAGCCTAGACTCCTTCTAGCACCTGAACTCTGACTCTTCCTCGCATATGAGCTCGTAATGCCGCGACTTTGACATTTCCTTGACATCCTGACATTTTGTAATTTTCACAAAAGTTTCACAAAATGCATTACAGAAAAATTTTCATCTAAAAATATATAAATGTACAAATATAACAAATGAAACAACAGACCCTCTGCTTTCAAACAAACAAACAAAACGGAGAAAAAACATTTCATCCTATCTATATTTTTTTTCTGCTAGAAAACTCTTAAATATAACTCGTCAATGGCGGAGAAAGAGTTAATGAAGCGTTCGGCATTAATGGCATCAGTTTTAAGAAGGTTGCGGTCATGACAGTGTTGCCCTTAGAGTAAATCAGCTTTTTTTTGTCCAGCAATCAAGTGACTTGTCATACGTTTGTAAAAAATGAACAAATAAATAAATGAATAATTTATTGTGCCGCCCCCTGATACTATCGTGTATCGGCGATCTCACAGGCTGACGATAGGACGATCTCAAAATGGGGTATATTGCCCAACACTAGTCCACTGTATTTATGAATTTTCATTTCCATTGATATGGCAAAAACAAAACAAATACAGATATTGCCAGTTGAAGGAAAATGGCAAAATTACACTAGGATGGTAGGTTTATAACAGATATTTCTTTCTAAATAAACTATACATATATTACATATATCTGCAGGGGTTTCACATTTTATTGAAAATCATAATAAATTATACAAATATACTTTTGAAAATGTCTTGGTAAAAAAATAAAAATCCCTTGATTTATACATTATACTTTTTAAATTTTTGCTGTTGCATCTTTAAAGTTTAAATATAAAAAAATAAAGAACAGCATTGCCAGTGCCAAATAAGAAATGTTACCTTAAAAGTTTTAAGCATTGTGCACTGCAGGATTTTGAAATCAAATATTAAATCAATGAGATTAGATAGTAAGGATCTTGTAACCATTCTTATTTCGAGTTTTTAATTGGATAATTCATGTAAGTATGAAGTGCTTCTGTGTTCTGGTAAATTAAGTCTACGTTGGTTCCAGTTCTTGAGCGAATAATATCATAGGCACACTGGTGGAGATAAACATATTGATCCTGAAACAAATTAAAACATCATTAAAATTCAATGTTGGTACTGTGATTTCAGCTTTGCTGCATTGCATTTTTGATTCGTATGTTAGGTAAATGTCCATTACCTCAGTCTGCACCATTAAAGCCCTGTGCATTCGCATATCATTAACAATTCCATAGACGTCCACCATACTTTCTCTTTCAATCTGGAAGATCAGGCGATCGATGGCGATGAAGGTCCCTGTTCTGCCCACGCCAGCACTGTTAAAGGTAAAAGGCCAAATTTAAGAAAGCTTGTACAATGTTTTTAGTATAATATTAATCACAAATACATGTCTGTTGAGCCTACCTGCAGTGCACCACGTTTGGTGAGTGGCGTGAGTATTGGTCTATGTGCTCTCTTACTAGATGTCTGAAGTCAATGAGGAGTTCAGTGCTTTTTGGAACTCCATGATCTGGCCACGCCGTGAAGTGGAATTGCCTTACATTGCGAGTCTCCGCTGTTTTCACCTGTTATTAATCACATTATCAACAATAAAATACAAAGCCCTTCAAACGACACAAAGTTTAAACTTAGTTCGGAAATGTCAAGCTAGACTCAGGAGTACAAACTCCAGAGGATGGAGTCCAGTAGTACCTGGTCTGTGTGACCCGATTAACTTCAATGTAATGCGTATTAAGTACAATATATGTATTTATTTATGAGGTGCAAGAAAAATCCTGCCTTACATTTTTGATGCTGAGGTCTCTTATGGTCCAGCTCTCCATTGTTATTTCTGCAGTGATTGTCACAGAGATGTTATGGTAGTGAGTTGTCCCAGATGGCCAGTACTTCTCACACTTCACCTATACGGAAAATGACAGAAACTGCTAGTTAGCTTTACTTTTCATGTTATACACATTTTCACTTAAAGGACAAGTTCGGTATTTTAGACTTAAAGCCCTGTTTTCAGATTGTTTATGGTGAAATAGAATGATTTTGACTGAAATTTCGACATTTGCGGCTGTCCTGAGAATTTTCGCGTGTTTGTGTTTCAGCTCAGACCTCTACAATGGGTTTAATGGTGCACTGGAACAATCCTTCCTAAAATGCATTAAACTTTCGTTTACAAAGACGTGAAACTCACCGAGTGGTCAGGGGTGTTCACTGATATGCTCACACAAAAATCGCTGCAAAAGATGCTTTCCAACAGCTGTTTTAGCATTCGTTGTTAACTTGGGGACCTATTTTCCCAAACGCCTCACACCCGTACATTCTTCCGCTTAGAGCTTGAATAATAAACACTCCAGCCCAGGTGGTGGCGCTAATCCGCCTTTGCCAATTGCAAGAATAGAAACAAAGTTCCCGGCGCGGAGTAATACCGTACCTCACAGCACAACTAATACAAGTCAATGGAGTTGGTAAAAACTACGATAAAACCTGTTGGAATGCGTCTTTTGGAGCGATTTTTGTGTGAGCATACCAGTGAACACCCCTGACCACTCGGTGAGTTTCACGTCTTTGTAAACGAAAGTTTAATGCATTTTAGGAAGGATTGTTCCAGTGCACCATTAAACCCATTGTAGAGGTCTGAGCTGAAACACAAACACGCGAAAATTCTCAGGGCAGTCGAAAATGTCGAAATTTCAGTCAAAACCATTCTATTTCACCATAAACAATCTGAAAACAGGGCTTTAAGTCTAAAATACCGAACTTGTCCTTTAAATTAAATTTCCAGCACTAGTCAGTATGACTGACGAAAATTGTATTTTTTTTACTTACTCGTCCCTGCTCATTGCATTTGGTCAGCATCACTACAGTGTAGACGTTCTTTTCCCAAATCATTCTCCAGAAATCATTCACAGTGATGGGTAACGGACCCTGGGCGGCTATAAACTCTTTTCTTGAATTGTAGCCCTAGTCGCAAAAAATAATGTGGAAAAGGAATAAATAGTTATGCACAATTCACCTTTAAAATGGTAATGTACTGACGTGTTAGAATTTCACCAATTAGGTGTTTTTATACTCACTGGGATGTAGTTTGCATTGATGTAGTCATCAGAGGCGCTGCCACATATTGATAATTTCACTCTTGAAGCATCGTCTTAAAATTTAACACAATGCAATTAGTTACTTATTCTGTAATAATGACATCTAATTCAGCACAAAATCTGGTCTAGGTTGTAGATTATTCTGGGCAAGTATTCTGGGGGAGGCTACTTACAAGGTAACACATTACTGTAACGGTTCTTTGGCTTGTTTTCAGCAGAAAGTGCAATTTCTTTGGACTGTGAAGTTCCAACATTTTTCAACTCCTGCAACAAGACAAACACATAATAGTATACGCTTTAAAAACTCCCCGGTGTGAAAGGGACAAACCAAACCTGCTGGGTTGTAATTTAACTTACGTTAGATAAATTGTTTTAATCCAGTTAAATTTATTGATTGAATAAAAAAAGATATCGGCATGATTAAAAAGTTGCTACTCGTATTTTTGGTGTATGCTGACCATTATTTACTACAGATAAAAATGGCATAAAAATATTCAACAGGTTTCCCACGGGTCCTTGAAATCCTTTAAAGTTTGCGAATCTGGGGAAAAAATTTAAGGCCTGGGAAGTTTTTGAAAATATACATACATAGATACAGGTAAATTGAAAGTGCTAGAATTTATTTTATGCAAGACGTTTTTGTAAAAAAAAATCCATATTATTTCCTGTGTAGTGTAGGATAATATCATAAAAATTCTAGACTTTTTAAGCACATGTGCTAAACTGTTCGCTTTAAATGCTTATATCTTCTCTATGCAAATGTTGATTCATACCAAAATGCTTTAATACATGAAAACGTCTCAGGTTACGTATGTAACTGTTGTTCCCTGAGAAAGGAACAAGACGCTGCGTCTCCCTTGCCATACTTACTGCGTCCCTGTAACGCCGTCTTTGGGAATATTTCAGATAGCGAGATACTTGCTGACTCCCGCGTCACCCTGTCTTTGTCGTTAAGCCTCACCATTGGTTTAATTTGATATACACATTCAGACGCACTTACCCCTGTGACACAGCGCGAGTTCCCTCGAAAGGGAGGTGTAACAATGTATCTTAAAACATAACACGATGTAACCTTGCTCTTACTTGAAATGTGTCCCCACATTTAGTCCTTGAATTTGAGGGCATTGGACCTGGAAAGCCCTTGAAAGGTCCTTAAATTTGAAGTTAACTAAGGTGTGGGAACCCTGATTCTCACAATACCTGTACATTTACATTAATTTCTCGCTTTTATCTAATGTAACGAACAGTATACATTTGACCAGTATGTGTGTTGTTCAACAGAATCGATTCTGTGACCTTTGCAATGCTCATATAATGCCATACCAGTTGAGCCACTGGAACACCGTACCTCATACTCTTCAGCGAAACCACAGTTGGAGTCTGCATGCTGCTTCTTAAAATACTCTTCATAAGCTTCAATTTTCAGAGCAGTGCTACTTCTAGCCGGAAAAATACAGAAAATAAAAATAAGTCTGAAGTTAAGTGCACACTACAAGATTGAAGGTTTTGCTCTGAACAAATTTAAAGACTTGTTTTCTGGTATTTTCAGTAGCGCCTCACTGCAGAACGCGACATCCAGGGGGCGGGGTTGGATTTAGATCCAGGGGCGGAGCTGGATCCCGATCCAGAGATCCCATTGGTCGGCAGTTTTACCACAAGACACGTCATACATGTGTTGCTGCGTTACCAGTTCCGCATTAAGTCGTAATTAAATTAAGTTATTATTTTGACATAAAAACTAACTTTACTTATGACTACAATAAAAGTAGTGCCTTTAGGGTGAAATATAAGTTTTTTGCTATAATGTTTTGGAGTAAAACATTTCGGGTAAGCCTACTATGAGTAATCTTACCACATGCAGTTTAAGACCTATTAATGGATACAGTATAAATTAAATATGCATAATTATAAAAATATATAGGCTATGGCATGTTATTTAGAAATTAATAAATTAAATGTTTATCTTGTATGGACTTTGAACTTGTTTTAACGCGTCTTTTCTTACAGCCAGGAAACAGGTTTCCCTTGTAGATGGTTTACTTTTTTATTTGCTAATAAAAGATATCAAATAAATTAGTTTTTATATTTACTCGTATAGGAATAGCTGTGTTATAAGTGGGATAATGTACAAATAAATCCCTTCAGTGATATCAAACTGTCGGGAACGTGTCCGTACCTCTCCTTACACCTAACTGTAATACTTTCTAAATTATGAATCTTTCTCAACTATATTATTAATCAAACGTACACTTAAATTGATAAGAGCAAACGTTGGCGACCACAGGTTGCAACTAATTGCGGGCTGCAACAACGCAAATATACTGGTTCATTTGGCGGAAAGTACATAAAGTGGGAGGAGTTGGATCTAGATCCAACCCCGCCCCCTGGATGTTGTGTTCCGCAGTGAGGACCATCTCGGTATTTTGGTGAGCACTTGTACACTAAAATGCTTGATCGAAAAAGAGACATTCACTAAAAGCTGTAGAGTTTGCTCTAAGCTCTCAACAGCATAGCTATCTTGGAAGGTAGGACGTAAATAATGGTGTAACAATACGTTGTGGACTTTATTTTACACTATCCACATGTTCACGGCACGCCCATCTAGGCATTTCCACCCAAAACAACCTATGCGTCAGATTGCGGTGCAACAAAGTGGGTTTAGTAGCGAAAAGACAGGCAGAAAACTGTCTGCTGACTAAATATTAATAAAAAAAAATCTAAACTAAAATTGTATCCACATTTTTTTGATAGCCAAAACTGTATCGTGACAAGATTTACACTAGGGATGCACCGAAATGAAAATTCTTGGTCGAAACCGAAAACCGAAAATGAGGAAACCAAGGCCGAAAAACCGAAACCGAAACACCGAAATAAATTATTATGCCAATTATTAGTACAAATCCATTTATGACTAATACTGTGTACTAACTTTACTAGGGGTGTGTGACAGATCACAAAACTCACAGTTCAGATCACATTACAGTTTTTGAGGCACGGATCAGATTATTTTTCAGATCAGAAAAAAGGGGGTGGGGAAAATCTAATAACAAATAAAGAAATTACAAACATTTATAAAAAAGAAAAAAGCTGCTCATTAATAAGGGCTAACATTAGCATTAGGTACAGAAATCGAATTAAATGAGTTATAACACTGTCTTTATTGTATAAATTAAATATATTATTATTTTTAGAGCTATTTGTCTCTTTGTTAGACTTAAGTAGGTTAATTGAGGTTACTGTCTCTTCAAATAAGCAGAGACTGGTTTATGACTGTAATCTATACATACACTTAAGACATAAACAAATGTTTTTATTAGAAAAAGAATACTTTGGAGATAATTTTGTTTATATGTGCCCTGTCAATAACAGAAAGATTTTACGTTCGCTTGTTTGCGTCTCACTCGTGTGTGCACTATTGAGGGCACTTAAACGCGCGCGCACACAGAGAACGAAGGCGAATCCCAAACAGCGCAGCATAAAAACGTTACGTTGTTTTTCATTGCTTTATTCGGCACATGTATGTTAATGGACTATACAGTATGAGACACATTTGCGCGACTCTCTCTAAAGTTTACACATCAAGAGTTCTGATCTTTGAAGGGCGTACTCACTGTGATGATCACGTCTGGACCGGACACAACCGCATGTGCCTCTGTGCGTACTTTAGCGCCTTTTTGCGGTTAAATACATCCACGCCGCATACATGTACATGTTGCTTCAGACAAGCACGTGCAGGTCGCGGTTTCTGTTTGCGTCATCACAACATTTCGGCCGTATTGTTTCGGTGATAAAAGTCTTTCGGTGGCCGAATATTCGGTGCTTCCCTAATTTACACCACTAGAATCGTCAGCTTTTAAAAATTGCTCGTCTATGCTAAAAATACAGCAAATGCACCCTGACAACATGGCAACTTGGCAAAAGACTTAATAGACTTAAAATGCGACTAGTTACAACTTCAGAAACTATGAAACAGCCAGGCACACGTTGAAAATGTTCTACTGTCTGGAGCTTTTTGTCGCAGACTAGTCACAAACCAGTGAAAACCTTCAGTCTTGTAATGTGTTTTATATAAAAGATTGGAAACAATATACTATGTTGTATAGTGTTACTTACTTTTTGCTTCTGGAAGGAAAAAGAAAATAAGTTTTAAGTATTGCCAATGCCAAATATAATCAAATTATACTTATTAAAACAAAATTGTAAACTTACCTAATTTTATGTATTGGGATGTCTCCAGGTTTTTGACTGTGTTTTGTTTGTCTGAAGGGCAAAACAACACAAACATTTTGGCAAAATCAACTTTGATGGCCCTTAAAGTTTTCTACAAGCATCAGAATTGTGAAGTTAGTTTAACAACTCACCTCCTTAAAAAGATGAATAAAATGAGAATGAAGATGATAAAACACAACACTCCCAGGGATATGCCAACAATCAGCAGAATTAGACTGTCTTTGTGATAAAAATATGGTACAATTATTATCCATAAAAAAATGTTTGGTCAAATACGTACAAGCCCAACTGTTAGGTTATAAGTGGACTATGCTAAATTGGTGTTGAATTTACCCAGCGGTTTATTTATAACCCAACAGTATTTGACCAAGTGCTGGGTTGAAGGAAACACATTGGTAACACTTTACAATGAGGTTCATTAGTTAACATTAGTTAATGTATTAACTAACATGAACTAACCATTAGCAATACATTTGTTACAGTATTTATTAGTCTTTGTTAATGTTAGATATTTGAAATAAAGCTTTTTATTGTTTTATGTTAGTTCCCAGTGCATTAACTAACGTTAACAAGATTTTAATAAAGTACAAGTAATTGTTAAAAATGAACATTAACAAAGATAAATAAATGCTGTATACATGCAGTTCATTATTAGTTTATTTTAACTTATGTAGTAAACTAATGTTAGCTAATGAACCTTATTGTAAAGTGTTACCAAAACATCTCTAAAACTTAAAAAAATAATAATTTAGCAGTTTATAGCTATTATATTAATCATATCACAAAAACCTAGATGACGTACTAGTAGTTACTGAATGGCATATGGCATTGCCTTCTGTCGATTTGTCTCTTGCAAAAGCAGTGATGCAAACGTTGTATGTTTCTCCAGCATTTAGAGTTTTTATGATATAAGATGTTTCATTAATGTATTTATTATCGGTTGCAGAAAGAAATTGAACTTTAAAGAAAGATCTGTATCCAGAAGGTTCTTCCCAATGCAGAGACACAGATGATGTTGTGATATCAGATGTTGTAAGATTCCTGATCACTTCCGGCTCTGTAAATAGGAAAGCGAGAAAAAACTGATTAATTGTTGGGTTTCAAATCCAAGTTCATACAAAAAAGTGTCGATATTTTCATAGCAGCTCGTTTGGAGTTATGATGGATGTGCAGTAGGGATGCTCCGATCAGGATTTTTGCAGCCGATACCGATCACCGATTTGTAATCTTCGTGATCGGCCGATACCAATTCCGATACCGATTTTTTTTTTAAAGCTGATATGCAAGCTCTTTGCTGACTGAAACTGTTACAATCTTTCTAAATAAAATAATACCACTGATGTTGCCTTTGTTATATTACTTGCAGTAATTAGGTATATTATTGTTTTAATAGAGACTCAAATAAATAAGCACAACAAATATTTATTCTGCAAAGAGAAATGTAATATGGCTTTAAAAAGGCTTATGTCTCCTAAAAGTACTGAAAATAAAACACTTCACAGACTTTACTGTATTAATTAAATATACACGCATTCGTATGAAGTATAAAAATTCTTAAGTCAAGAGCAGAGAGTGATTTTATTGAGAGATGAATTATGTTACTGCAGCTTTAAGACGTGAGAGAGAGATCGCTCTGTTCACGTGCACTGATGACAGGCTGCTGTGTGTGTGGGCGGTGGCTGAACACAGAGAAGCAGCTGTGAGGAAAATAAAAGTTTAAACGCTCAAAACTTTAAGACGCATGCAAATAAGAAACTTTTGGCATGAGGATGCAATTGTCCGTGATAGATATGTGTTGTATACGCTGTTTGATGGGGATGTGAAGACGCCTCGCGCTGTTTACCGGAGCGCGATCCTCATAGAAAATACGCATATCTCTGTAAAGGCAAAGAGAGACATACAAATCTCCACGTCGCACGTGAGCAACGGGTTGTAAAAATGCTCGCGCTAAGTAAAATGTCTTTAATTGCACCCGCATTCAGGATTCTTTTGATGACAAAAGTAAACAGAAAGATCGGTTTATGAGATCGGCAGATTTAGCGAGCACCGATCGAGTCATTTAATGCCATTATCGGCCGATACCGATCGGCGGCCGATCGATCGGAGCATCCCTAATGTGCAGTTTCATAATAAAAATATAAAGTGCTTAAATATACAAGTTGAGATATGCATTCATCCCACAAAAAAATAGTATTAATGTTCCTTAAGCATTTATTTTATAAATCTAAACCCTTTGACCTTTGTAATGATATGTAGTATGACGTGTAATACTGTTCTTGGTCATTGTAATACCACTTTGCATTCTTTGAAACAACAACACGTCGGGCCCGCACACGGCTGGTCGGCTTAACTAAAATATGTGAATGCATTTTAATATCAGAGGTTGTAAACTTCACCATTCCAACATCTTTCTTGTTGTTTGAGCATTCTGGTATATTTGTTGTTTTGTTCGACGTCCATTTAGTCTAGGGCTGCACGATTAATCGTTTTTAAACCGAAATCGCGATTCGGATGGGTGCGATTTTCGAATCGCAAAAACTGCGATTATTTCGATTCAGAACTATCAAATATAACAATCATCTATTACGCAGTTTTTGACAGTTCGCTTCATGCGCATTTTATGTTTGATGCAGTTTAAACCAATAGAGGGCATTAACACTGAGGCGCTGACTGAACGTCAGATAACGCCATTGTGCGAGCAGCAGTTCAACTCCCCAACAAAGTGTACGGCCATATGATTTCCGCGATGCGGAAAACACGGACAGAATCACGAAATGCATACAAATGGAATTAACTGCACAACGCGGAATGTCATGGAAGTTGGCAGATTTTGGATTCAGTCATTTTTAAAACCCATTATAACTCATTAACGGGCAAATGAAAGGACAGAAATGCGAGAAAACATTTCCCTTTTGTGTAATGTTGGGTGTATATACGTCCGTTTCTCGTCATGCATCGCAATCAATGACAAGCGCCTCATCAGACTATAAGCAGGTTTCATTAAAGCCCGGGACACAGCAGACGAAAGAGGTACAGTATACTTTCTTGCACGCGCACATCCGCACCGCTTTGAAAGTATATTTACAAGCACGAGGGTTCATGAAGCGCGCACACAGAGAGCAGTCAGCACACGCGTCATCACTAAACTTAAGTTTCTTTCTTGTCTAATTGAACATAAACAGCTGGATGTTTATCAGTACATTAAAGCAAAGCAGTTTTAAAGCTGCCTTGTGTCTTAAAGTGACAGACAGTAACCTGGTGCTTTCTGTGTCAGAAATGTTTATTACACACCAAAAATTAAAATCACTCCTTACTCTTAACTGAACAAGCTTCTGCAGCTCCACATTTAAAATCGTACAGTGAGGACTGTGCAGTGTTTTATTTGTATTTTTGCTTATGTTAAATCATAGATTCTAATAGCTAATATATTTACATTTATTACAGATGCCTGAAAAGTTAAACAAGATGAGTATAGTCTTATGATTAAAAGAAAAAACTAAACATTTGCTTGTCAGAAGCATTGTTGTAGTGACAGCCAAAATACATTGGCCTATATGTTATTTGAAATAAAACTTTCAATAAATTTTTGTTAAACTGTATTTTCTTAATGTTCTTAGATTAAAAAAAAGTGTGTCTGCAGAAGAGCAAAGTCCTGCAGACACCTTGGTACAATGTTTAAGAGGTCTTAAATAAACAGTAGCACAGCATCTTTCTTTGGTGCTATTAAAACCACCACAACAAACCTGGATGTAGCTTTTTTATTATATACCAATGAATCGCACTTTAAATCGCGAATCGCAATTTTGATCAGAAAAATCGCAATTAGATTTTTTCTCCGAATCGTGCAGCCCTAATTTAGTCTTTACAGTATAGTCGTTCTATAATTTCATTTACCAGGCTTTTGAATTAGCTGGCATATAACTGGGATTCCAAGGGTGCTTTAGCACTCTGCCCCACAAAAATTTTAAACAGTGCTGGATACACTGTACTGTAATGAGAGTTTTGCCCATTTGCGTCTATCTAGATGAAGGCTGAATGTAAATCCACAAATTTAAAAACATCATACGACTAAAAGGCATCAATCAGTAATTGGTTAAATATCAGATCTATATCAGGAAATATAAAAGCAGTAAACATACTTGTACAGGTTGAGTTAACAACTGGATATCCTGTCGAGTTATCTCCTGCAACAGCTATGATGTTAAACTTGTATATGACACCAGGTGTTAGTCCAGTGATGTTATAGGATATGGAATTTGTTTTGATTCCTCCTGTTATATCACCAATCCATTGAACTTTAAAGAAAGATCTGTATCCAGAAGGTTCTTTCCATTGCAGAAACACAGATGATGTTGTGATGTTAGATACTGCGAGATCCTTGATCACATCTGGCTCTGTATATTGGAAAAAGACAAGGAATTGTTGAATGATCGGTGGTGATATTGGAGAAACTGTTTGATATTTTAGATAAGAAACTTTATCTAAATTCAACCAGGAAAAAAATGCCTCATCAGCTCCACGTAATATTATTACATTGATATTGGTGTATTGGGTGCAACTAAACTCTTTTTACATTAGTAATTTCCCTCGTAATTATAATATTTTTAACTGATGAGGCATTTTTTGAGTGAACCTCAAAACTAAAATCTTTAAAGTGTGTTAATATAGGGTTCAGAGTACTATGCTTATTAAGATTACAAAACAAAATGTCATCATTTAATAATGTGTTCAAAACCAGATCTTTATCAGAAAACCTAGATGTAGTAAACATACTGGTATAGATTGAGATAACAACTGAATGGCCTTTTGTTGAGTTATCTCCTGCAAGAGCTGTGATGATTAACGTGTAGTTGACACCAGGAGTTAGTTCAGTGATGTTTAGGGATAGGTTATGTGTGGTTATATTTCTCTCTGTTTTATCACCAATCCATTGAACTTTAAAGTAAGATCTGTTTCCAGAAGGTTCTTTCCATTCCAGAAACACAGATGATGTTGTGATTTCAGATATTATGAGGTCCTTGATCACATCTGGCTCTGTATATTGGAAAAAGAAAAGCAATTGTTGAATTATCCGAAGTGAGATGGGAGAAAAGTGTGGAAATTATACAATAATAATTGTTTCATTTTATTATATGGTAAATCAGAGTTTAGTGAGATTATTAACAAGTTGTTAATGTATCTAATTTCAACCAGGAAAAAAATAAGAAACCTCAAAATCTCTAAAATGTGTTATTTCAGGAGTTTAGACTATTATGCTTTATTAAGGTTTTAAAAGAAAATGTCATCATTTAATTATCTGTTTAAAATCAGACCTATATCAGGAAACCTAAAAGTAGAAAACGTACTGGTACAGTTTGAGATAACAACTGGATCTCCTTCTGTCAAGTTACATTCTGCAACAGCTGTGATGATAAACGTGTAGTTGACACCAGGAGTTAGTCCAATGACGTTATAGGATGTGTTATTGGTTTCATCTTCCCCTGTTGTATCACCAATCCATTGAACTTTAAAGAAAGATCTGTATCCAAAAGGTTTATTCCATTCCAGTAACACAGATGATGTTGTGATTTCAGATACTGTGAGATCCATGATCACATCTGGCTCTGTTTATTGAAAAAGAGAAATTATTAAAAAAAATTAACATTTAAACATTTTTACACTTTTGATGTATATAAAAAAATTAGAAAGCGTACTGGTACAGTTTGAGATAACAACTGGATCTCCTTTTGTCAGGTTACATTCTGCAACAGCTGTGATGATAAACATGTAGTTGACACCAGGAGTTAGTCCAATGACGTTATAGGATGTGTTATTGGTTTCATCTTCCCCTGTTTCATCACCAATCCATTGAACTTTAAAGAAAGATCTGTATCCAAAAGGTTTATTCCATTCCAGTAACACAGATGATGTTGTGATTTCAGATACTGTGAGATCCATGATCACATCTGGCTCTGTTTATTGAAAAAGAGAAATTATTAAAAAAAATTAACATTTAAACATTTTTACACTTTTGATGTATATAAAAAAAATTAGAAAACGTACTGGTACAGTTTGAGATAACAACTGGATCTCCTTTTGTCAGGTTACATTCTGCAACAGCTGTGATGATAAACGTGTAGTTGACACCAGGAGTTAGTCCAATGACGTTATAGGATGTGTTATTGGTTTCATCTTCCCCTGTTTCATCACCAATCCATTGAACTTTAAAGAAAGATCTGTATCCAAAAGGTTTATTCCATTCCAGTAACACAGATGATGTTGTGATTTCAGATACTGTGAGATCCTTGATCACATCTGGCTCTGTATATCGGAAAAAGAGAAATTATAAATGTTAACCTTAAATCTAACATTTCTGAAATGTGTTAATTTTAATGGCAGACAACTACACTTTATGAAACTACAACAAAAGGACATGAATCAGTATTTAGTTTAAAATTTGATCTATATCAGAAAAACATTCGAAAACGTACTGGTACAGTTTGAGATAACAACTGGATCTCCTTTTGTCAGGTTACATTCTGCAACAGCTGTGATGATAAACGTGTAGTTGACACCAGGAGTTAGTCCAATGACATTATAGGATGTGTTATTGGTTTCATCTTCCCCTGTTTTATCACCAATCCATTGAACTTTAAAGAAAGATCTGTATCCTAAAGGTTTATTCCATTCCAGAAACACAGATGATGTTGTGATTTCAGATACTGTGAGATCCTTGATCACATCTGGCTCTGTATAACGGAAAAAGAGAAATTATAAATGTGAACCTCAAATCTAGACTGTAAAAAATACTTTGCTGCCTTAAATTTTTTTGTTAAATCAACTGAGATTTACAAGTCATGTCAACAGAGATGAGTTGTCACAACTTATAAAATATAGTTGAGAAAAGTCAACTTAATTTTATAAGTTATAACAACTTACCTGCAGTTATAAAAACGTATCTCTAGTTCAATTCAATTCAATTTTATTTATATAGCGCTTTTCACAATTGTCAATTGTTGCAAAGCAGCTTTACATGAGTAGATGTAGAGGAGAACACTGAAAATCAATACATAGTGTAAGAAGTAGAATAAAGCGGCTATGGATAAACCGTGTAAGCGAGCGTATTAATGATGTCACGTATACAGTAAAGTGCTAAGTTAAGCCAAAGTTGGCTGACTCTCCCTGGGACTAAAAAACCCCCTTAGGAGAAAACCCGGTGGGAAAAACTCCTAGAAGGACAAAAAACCCTAGGGAGAGATTTATATTTATATATATATATATATATATATATATATATATATATATATATATATATATATATATATATATATATATATAGACACGGTAGGGATAGGAAGCGGGTAAGCGGATTAAACTGGTTCAGCCGGTGGTCGTTGGTCGCGCATCGGCTGGGCATCACGTTGAAGGACAGATCAGTGGTGCGATGACCTTCACAGCAACAGGAACTGGGTCTGTTTGTCTCAATGTCCTCAGGGTCGAGGACGAGACAGGGAGACAAAAACAGAATTCTATTAGCATAGGGGCCGTTCGCATGTAATGCAAGTGTCATACATTATAGTGGTTTAATTCAGCTCGGTTCCAGACAGGCTAACTATTGCGGCAAGAGTAAATTACCCATATGAGGTATGTGAGTGCTTTTTTCTAGACAAAATAACTACTGCGGGAAAAAGTACATTTATTGGACATTCTATGTGAATGCTTTGTTAAAGAAGAATGTCTTAAGTTTAGATTTAAATTGCTCGACTGTGTCTGATGCTCGAACATTTTTTGGTAAATCATTCCAGAGCTTAGGGGCCAAGTAGGAAAAGGATCTACCACCTTTAGACACTTTTGATATTCTAGGGATAATTAAGTAACCAGAATTTTGTGATCGCAGTTTACGTGGTGGATTGTATTCTGACAGTAATTCTGTAATATACGAGGGCGCTCGGCCATTTAATGCTTTGTAGGTGATTAGTAATATTTTAAATTTTATGCGATATTTAACTGGTAGCCAGTGTAAAGATGCCAGAATTGGACTAATGTGATCATACTTTTTAGATCGAGTAAGCACTCTTGCGGCGGCGTTTTGAACCAGCTGTAGCTTGTTTACCTGATTTGCATTGCATCCCCCGAGTAACGAGTTACAATAGTCTATTCTAGAGGTCATAAAAGCATGGATAAGCTTTTCTGCATCTGATGCAGACAGCATATGGCGTATTTTTGAGATATTTCTAAGATGGAAGAATGCTGTGAGGCAGACGTTGGAGATATGACTATCGAAAGATAGATTGCTGTCAAACATTACGCCTAAATTCTTAACCGTGGAAGATGGCACCACCGTGCAGCCATCTATGGGCAACTTGTAATCTGACATATTATGTTTGGAGCGATTTGGTTCAATAATAAGTATCTCTGTCTTATTGGAGTTTAGCATAAGAAAGTTATGTGCCATCCAGTCCCTAATATCACTAATGCAGTCTGTTAGTTTAGCAAACTGGTGTGTTTCGCTCGGATGTGACGAGATGTAAAGCTGGGTATCATCCGCATAGCAGTGAAAACTTATGTTATGTTTCCTGATAATGTCTCCTAGGGGTAACATGTATAACGAGAACAGGATAGGACCTAAAACTGATCCCTGAGGTACGCCGCATTTAACGGGGGAGTGATAGGACTCTTCCTCATTTACATAAACAAAGTGATATCGATTGGTTAGATACGATCTAAACCAGGCTAGCGCCTGACCACTGATGCCAACATAGTTTTCTAGTCTATTGAGTAGGATTCTGTGATCTATTGTGTCGAAGGCTGCACTAAGGTCTAGTAATATAAGGATTGAGATTTCACCACGATCGGATGTTAATAGGAGGTCATTTGTAACTCTAAGCAGCGCTGTTTCTGTGCTATGGTGGGACCTGAATCCTGATTGGAACTTTTCATACGTATTATTATTCGCTATGAATGTGCGTAGCTGGCTTGCCACTACTTTTTCTAATATTTTAGAAAGAAAT
Source organism: Paramisgurnus dabryanus (assembly GCF_030506205.2). Lineage (NCBI taxonomy): Eukaryota > Metazoa > Chordata > Actinopteri > Cypriniformes > Cobitidae > Paramisgurnus > Paramisgurnus dabryanus. Next base: position 5,213,618 of record NC_133359.1, read on the forward strand.
GGTAGATTTGAGATTGGTCTAAAGTTATTAAGATCTCCCCGGTCAAGGTTTGGTTTTTAATGAGCGGTCTAATAACTGCTAGTTTGAAAGCTGTTGGAACGTATCCTAATTCTAGCGATGAGTTAAAGATATTAAGTACCGTGTCGGACACTACATGAAATACCTCTTTTAGTAATTTTGTGGGAACGGGGTCTAATATACAGGAAGATGATTTAGATGATGTTACTAATTTAGAGAGCTCTTCTATTGTAGTAGGTTTAAATGACTCAAGATGTTCGTATGGTAAACTAGTGGTAAATGTACTATTGGGTATAGTGGTGGCTGCTTGCGTAGTTTCTATGTTTTCCCTAATAAACATAATTTTGTTAGTAAAGAAGTTCATGAAGTCTTTACTATTGTGTTGGAGTTTACTATTGGTTTCTGTTTGTTCTTTGTTTCTAGTCAGTTTCGCAACTGTGCTAAAGAGGAAACGAGGGTTGTTATGATTTTCTTTAATAAGCGTACTGAGATAGGTAGATCTGGCGGTTTTAATAGCCTGTCTGTAGTGTTGAACACTCTCTTTCCATGCTGAACGCCATACCTCTAACTTTGTGTTTCGGTAGTTTCTTTCCATTTTTCTAGCTACTTTTTTAAGGGCTGCAGTATGATGGTCATACCATGGAGCTGGCGTTTTTTCTTTGATTATCTTTTTTCGAATGGGAGCAACGGCATCCATCGTGCTAGAGCAAACGTTGTTCAGGTTGTCTAATATAATATCCAGATCTTCACGGTTATCTGCTACATGTTTCATTTGAGACAGGTCTGGAAGAGTGCTAATAAAGCTATCTTTAGTGGTGGAAATTATTGTTCTGGCTAATCTGTAGCATGTTGTAGACTGGGCGGTCCTATCTAGAAGTATTGTGTATGACACAAGGCAATGGTCTGAAACGGCATCGCTCTGGGGTGATATTTCGATGTCATTAATATTGAGTCAGAGTGACAGAATTAAGTCTAATGTGTGCTTACGAGTATGCGTGGGCCCTGACACGTTTTGTTTAATACCGAGAGAATTTAGAACATCCAAAAACGCACGTCCTAAAGCATCTTTTGAGTTATCCACATGGATATTAAAATCACCAACGATAAGAGCTTTATCTACAGTGACTGTAAGCTCAGATAGGAAGTCTGCTATTTCTTTAAGAAAATCTGTGTGGTGGCCCGGAGGCCTATATATGGTAGCTAAAATGAACGAAAGCTGTTTGTTGTTACAATCAGTTATTTCCATGTTTAACAGTATTATTTCAAAAGAATTAAATTTTAGTTCTGATTTATGGTTTACTTTGAACATTTTGTTATATATTGTAGCTACACCACCCCCTCTCCCTTTTAGACGAGGAACGTGTTTATAATAATAGTCTTCTGGGGTGGATTCGTTTAAACTGATGTAATCGTCTGCTTTAAGCCAGGTCTCTGTTAAACAGAGTGCATCTAAGTTTTGGTCAGTAATTATTTCATTGATAATAGGTTCTTTATTGGTAAGCGATCTAATGTTAAGAAGGCTGAATTTTAACATTTGAGTTTCATCTGCTAATGTATTGTGTTTTAATTTTATGTTAATAAGATTTGTACGAGACGAGGTAAACGGTGCTCTGTATTTATTTGTTAGTCAAGATAAATAATAGAAAGTTGAAATGACTTGTAAATCTGAGTTGATTCAACAAAATTTTTTAAGGCAGCAAAGTATTTTTTACAGTGTAACATTTCTGAAATGTGTTAATTTTAATAGCAGACAACTACGTTTTATAAAAACTACAACAACAGGACATGAATCAGTATTTGGTTTAAAATTTGATCTATATCAGAAAAACATTAGAAAACGTACTGGTACAGTTTGAGATAACAACTGGATCTCCTTTTGTCAGGTTACATTCTGCAACAGCTGTGATGATAAACGTGTAGTTGACTCCAGGAGTTAGTCCAATGACATTATAGGATGTGTTATTGGTTTCATCTTCCCCTGTTTCATCACCAATCCATTGAACTTTAAAGAAAGATCTGTATCCAAAAGGTTTATTCCATTCCAGGAACACAGATGATGATGTGATTTCAGATACTGTGAGATCCATGATCACATCTGGCTCTGTTTATTGAAAAAGAGAAATTATAAAACATTTTTTTAACATTTAAACATTTTTAAACATTTGATGTTTATAAAAAAAAACATTACAAAACGTACTGGTACAGTTTGAGATAAAAACTGGATCTCCTTTTGTCAGGTTACATTCTGCAACAGCTGTGATGATAAACGTGTAGTTGACACCAGGAGTTAGTCCAATGACGTTATAGGATGTGTTATTGGTTTCATCTTCCACTGTTGTATCACCAATCCATTGAACTTTAAAGAAAGATCTGTATCCAAAAGGTTTATTCCATTCCAGAAACACAGATGATGTTGTGATTTCAGATACTGTGAGATCCTTGATCACATCTGGCTCTGTTTATTGGAAAAAGGGAAATTATAAAGAAAAATTAACATTTAAACATATTTAAACATTTAATGTATATAAAAAAAAACATTAGAAAACGTACTGGTACAGTTTGAGATAACAACTGGATCTCCTTTTGTCAGGTTACATTCTGCAACAGCTGTGATGATAAACGTGTAGTTGACACCAGGAGTTAGTCCAATGACGTTATAGGATGTGTTATTGGTTTCATCTTCCCCTGTTTCATCACCAATCCATTGAACTTTAAAGAAAGATCTGTATCCAAAAGGTTCTTTCCATTCCAGTAACACAGATGATGTTGTGATTTCAGATACTGTGAGATCCTTGATCACATCTGGCTCTGTTTATCGGAAAAGGGGAAATTATAGAGAATTAACATTTAAAAATCTTTAAACATTTGATGTATATCAGAAAAACATTAGAAAACGTACTGGTACAATTTGAGATAACAACTGGTTCTCCTTTTGTCAGGTTACATTCTGCAACAGCTGTGATGATAAACGTGTAGTTGACTCCAGGAGTTAATCCAATGAAGTTATAGGATGTGTTATTGGTTTCATCTTCCCCTGTTTTATCACCAATCCATTGAACTTTAAAGAAAGATCTGTATCCAAAAGGTTTATTCCATTCCAGAAACACAGATGATGTTGTGATTTCAGATACTGTGAGATCCATGATCACATCTGGCTCTGTATATCGGAAAAAGAGAAATGATAAATGTTAACCTTAAATCTAACATTTCTGAAATGTGTTAATTTTAATGGCAGACAACTACGCTTTATGAAACTACAAGAAAAGGACATGAATCAGTATTTAGTTTAAAATTTGATCTATATCAGAAAAACATTAGAAAACGTACTGGTACAGTTTGAGATAACAACTGGATCTCCTTTTGTCAGGTTACATTCTGCAACAGCTGTGATGATAAACATGTAGTTGACTCCAGGAGTTAGTCCAATGACGTTATAGGATGTGTTATTGGTTTCATCTTCCCCAGTTTTATCACCAATCCATTGAACTTTAAAGAAAGATCTGTATCCTAAAGGTTTATTCCATTCCAGAAACACAGATGATGTTGTGATTTCAGATACTGTGAGATCCTTGATCACATCTGGCTCTGTTTATTGGAAAAAGGGAAATTATAAAAAATTTTTTTACATTTAAACATTTGATGTATATAAAAAAAACATTAGAAAACGCACTGGTACAGTTTGAGATAACAACTGGATCTCCTTTTGTCAGGTTACATTCTGCAACAGCTGTGATGATAAACGTGTAGTTGACACCAGGAGTTAGTCCAATGACGTTATAGGATGTGTTATTGGTTTCATCTTCCCCTGTTTCATCACCAATCCATTGAACTTTAAAGAAAGATCTGTATCCAAAAGGTTTATTCCATTCCAGAAACACAGATGATGTTGTGATTTCAGATACTGTGAGATAATTGATCACATCTGGCTCTGTATATCGGAAAAAGAGAAATTATAAATGTGAACCTTAAATCTAAGATTTCTGAAATGTGTTAATTTTAATGGCAGACAACTTTGTTTTTTGAAACTACAACAAAAGGACATGAATCAGTATTTAGTTTAAAATTTGATCTATATCAGAAAAACATTAGAAAACGTACTGGTACAGTTTGAGATAACAACTGGATCTCCTTTTGTCAGGTTACATTCTGCAACAGCTGTGATGATAAACATGTAGTTGACACCAGGAGTTAGTCCAATGACGTTATAGGATGTGTTATTGGTTTCATCTTCCCCTGTTTTATCACCAATCCATTGAACTTTAAAGAAAGATCTGTATCCAAAAGGTTTATTCCATTCCAGAAACACAGATGATGTTGTGATTTCAGATACTGTGAGATCCATGATCACATCTGGCTCTGGTTATTGGAAAAAGGGAAATGATAAAAAAATTAACATTTAAACATTTTTAAACATTTGATGTTAGGGGTGTAACGGTACGCAAAAATCACGGTTCGGTGCGTACCTCGGTTTTGAGACCACGGTTCGGTTCATTTTCGGTTCAGTAAAGGAAAAATGCAAACATTAAACTGCAGGTTGTTTATTACTATAAACTTTTTTTAACAATTTGTTTACACTTTTTTAAAACTCTTTTCATAAAATATAATCAATAAAAAATATATATAAAATAAAAAAGAATAATAAATGAAATACTGCTGCAAAGTTCTCCACTTAATAAAATACTTTTTACATTATTTTAATAACAGTAGGTTAATCTTTTATTAACCTTCTCTTAAACTTCTTCTACTAAAACCTTGCACTAAACTAACAAATTCAATTCCTGAATACATTTATGAACTATTAACCTACATTTTTCCACCAAAAATTTTTTCTGTTTTGATTTATTTTGGGTTGTTTAACTCACAGTATTGAACTGGCTATGTACCATCTCTGTATAAAAATAATATTACTGCTCTATGTGTAACTGCATAGCAAGCAACATGATGGTATACTTATTATACACTCATATTGAGAATTAGTGAGTTGCATACAGTACATAGCCTTCTTTAATCTTTTGCGCGTTTCTCCTAATCTTTGCTTGTGTCGCTAGCCTGGGTGCCAGCCGATCTTAGCCCCGCCCACAACATTTTGAGAAACGGGAAGATTGGTCTGGGGTTTCACCGTTGAGGAGCTACTATGCGAGTTCCAAAACTGGCCGACGAATCAAATTGTGAGGGCGGGCTTTATACTATGATGGACAGATGATCAACAGTAACGTATCAACCACGTCACCAAAGAGCGCGTGTGTTCAATCTGTTTACAACGAAATGGCTGCCGCGGTATAAATCAGATGTGTAGATTCTGACATTGAGTCTGTTCTAAAAGATATCGACAGAGCATTGATTTTAAAAGAAGAACAGAGAAACGCGAGCAAGGCATTTGTTGATGTTTTTGCCGTCCTTCCTACGGGATTCGGCAAAAGTTGTCGCACTTATGAAGGATCAAGTTAAAGAAGCAACTGTAATGGGTATCACGGCGATGCAACTCGGTGTGCACGACGAGATGGATATAATTAGCGGTCGTTGCCAGCTTCTTTTCGGAAGCCCGGAATCGTGGAGGGACATGCTAGGCTCGGATATTTTTCAAGCAAACGTAATGGGTATCGTCGTGGATGAAGTTCAACTAATGTACAAATGGTAAGAGATAGTCTTACTGTATGACTTAATGTGATATAAATGAAATGTTGTAAACATAGTAGGTGTTGATGTACGTTCGCTAACTCAGACTTGTAGTGTGTGTCATTGTAACGAAATAACTAGCAGTTCGGTCAAGCTGCAAATACGTCATTTCAACATACGTCTCAAACCCCGTTGCTCTGATTGGTCGTAGGTCTATCCAATTGAGTGCAGAGGCATTTTTCGGTTGAGACACGCCTCATAATTATAGCTCAATGGAGCGGTATTAGACTCAAATTCTGACTAGAATTGAGTATGACAACGTCAGGCTATTGTGTCGCCAATGTAAGCTCTGACTTAAACTAACGAACCCCTCCACAGTCGAGTAACAGCTGAGTAAGCCCGGGTTACAGCTTTTCTCTGTCCCGACCAGCTGATCGCATTGTGACAATGATATGATTGACGTGAGGTGCAGATGAAAAATCTGATCACGCATTCCGTCATTCTCGCGTGTCACAGAAAGCGCGTCTCATGATTGCGTAGCAACGGAAGACGGGCAACCTCTCACGCACTTTTGAAAGAACAAAACAGGGCGTTGACACGCGTTTTACACGCGCTTTTAAACGCGACACGTAAACGTTTACTTCAATAATCAAACAAATATACAACTAAGTAAATAAAAAACTTTCTGCGGGCGGAATTATGTTAAATATTTGACAGAAGACTTTTGCTGAACGCGGAGACTTCCGCCACTTAATATGTTCGTGTGGAAACACGAAAATTGACCTATGTTCCGCACACAAAAGATTGCATTTGTCCATTGGTGCACACGTACCGTTACACCCCTATTTGATGTATATAAAAAAACATTACAAAACATACTGGTACAGTTTGAGATAACAACTGGATCTCCTTTTGTCAGGTTACATTCTGCAACAGCTGTGATGATAAACGTGTAGTTGACTCCAGGAGTTAGTCCAATGACGTTATAGGATGTGTTATTGGTTTCATCTTCCCCTGTTTTATCACCAATCCATTGAACTTTAAAGAAAGATCTGTATCCAAAAGGTTTAATCCATTCCAGTAACACAGATGATGTTGTGATTTCAGATACTGTGAGATCCTTGATCACATCTGGCTCTGTTTATTGAAAAAATAGAAATTATATAACCTTTTTTAAACATTTTAAATTTTTTTTACATTTGATGTATCTAAAAAAACATTGCAAAACGTACTGGTACAGTTTGAGATAACAACTGGATCTCCTTTTGTCAGGTTACATTCTGCAACAGCTGTGATGATAAACTTGTAGTTGACTCCAGGAGTTAGTCCAATGACGTTATAGGATGTGTTATTGGTTTCATCTTCCCCTGTTTTATCACCAATCCATTGAACTTTAAAGAAAGATCTGTATCCAAAAGGTTTAATCCATTCCAGTAACACAGATGATGTTGTGATTTCAGATACTGTGAGATCCATGATCACATCTGGCTCTGTTTATTGAAAAAATAGAAATTATATAACCTTTTTTAAACATTTTAAATTTTTTTTTACATTTGATGTATCTAAAAAAACATTGCAAAACGTACTGGTACAGTTTGAGATAACAACTGGATCTCCTTTTGTCAGGTTACATTCTGCAACAGCTGTGATGATAAACTTGTAGTTGACTCCAGGAGTTAGTCCAATGACGTTATAGGATGTGTTATTGGTTTCATCTTCCCCTGTTTTATCACCAATCCATTGAACTTTAAAGAAAGATCTGTATCCAAAAGGTTTAATCCATTCCAGTAACACAGATGATGTTGTGATTTCAGATACTGTGAGATCCTTGATCACATCTGGCTCTGTTTATTGAAAAAATTGAAATTATATAACCTTTTTTTAAACATTTAAAAAAATTTTTTTACATTTGATGTATCTAAAAAAACATTGCAAAACGTACTGGTACAGTTTGAGATAAAAACTGGATCTCCTTTTGTCAGGTTACATTCTGCAACAGCTGTGATGATAAACGTGTAGTTGACTCCTGGAGTTAGTCCAATGACGTAATAGGATGTGTTATTGGTTTCATCTTCCCCTGTTTTATCACCAATCCATTGAACTTTAAAGAAAGATCTGTATCCAAAAGGTTTATTCCATTCCAGTAACACAGATGATGATGTGATTTCAGATACTGTGAGATCCTTGATCACATCTGGCTCTGTTTATTGAAAAAATAGAAATTATTTAACCTTTTTGTTAACATTTACATTTTTTTTACATTTAATGTATCTAAAGCTTTGTTTATACTCGCGCTTTGGTCCGCAACGCAAGCCTCCGCGGATCGCGCACGCGTCTCACCAAACGGACGAGGCGTTTATAGTTGATGCGCTCGCTGTTGCACTATTTTTTGAACCACCAGGGGGCGACGCGAGCAATAAAGTCAAAAACAAACATGAAGAGGATAGAAGTCGTCGTCCGCTGGAACAACCCTGGTGCTTTTAACATCAGAGTTTGATATATAAATATGAGAACATGAATGAAACAACAATCTTTTAAATATGTCTTTATTAAACATTATCATTTCATTAATGTTTTTTACTAAACAAACAGTAGAGATATCTTAAGGTTTGTATTTTATTCCTCGTCTAGTGGTTCATTCAATACAAATATAAGCCAAACATTCTGAATCATGTAAAAGAATTCGTGTTTTAAAATGCAAAGTTTCCATACTTTACTTACAGAGTGTCAGATAAATATATACATTGTTTTGCTTGGATTGATCAAAGAGATGCGTCACAGGCTTGCCTGCTCGGACAGAATCGCCTCGAGTTCGGTCATTTTCGGATGCGGAGCCGCGCGGAAAGTTACAAAAAATGCCGTGCACACCGCCACGCGAAATGGGGTCTCGCGCACCCAACGCGCGCGACCGCCCACTCCGCGTTGACAGCATTTTTGCCGCGCGCACCAACGCGCCCGTGCGGACGCGTCGAGTATAAACATAGCTTAAGAGCCGTCTGCTCTCGGTGTTGCATGTTTTGTTTTTAATGTTTGTATTGTTTTTATTGTCTCCCTTGTCCTGCCACTCTCTTATTGTTTCCGAACGTCAACAACTGATTGATATTCTCCAACTTATGCCCAAGTCGTGCAGGACTAATAAAACGCTCTCCGAACTTGATTGTGTTCGTTTCAACCTACCACCGGAATCCTCAGGAATCCCTGAGCGTCCGCGCTGGCAAGCATTTGGTGTCGTGAGTAGACGACGCAGAAGAAGACGCGGTAGACGAGCAGGTATTGCCATGAGGATAAAACTGGCGTTGGCAGCGGGTTGTTCCGCCCAAACTGTGCTGGCTAACTGCGCGACCGACGCGAAACGGGGTCTACGGGTGGTGCATCGATCAAGAGTATCCGCTGTGTGCATCTTGACTGGCTCAATGGTTTCATCTGTCTGCTCTTCACAACCAAATTCCCCTCGGATTCGGCGAAGGAAGGTCAACCAAAATTATTTACGATCGCTGAGTAGATCGTCTAAAGTTCAACGTGAATCTCTACAGCTCAAGATGGCATTAGTCAATGCTCGCTCCCTGGTAAACAAAACTTTTATCTGCAACGATTTTATCACGTCAAATGAATTAGAATTTTTCTTTGTGACTGAATCATGGGTGAAATCCGGGGACTTAAGTCCTTTTTAGGAACTTGTGCCTCCTAACTTTGAATTTTTTAATACTCCTCGCCCTGCAGGACGAGGAGGAGGTCTTGTGACTATTTTTAAAAATGACTGGCAATGTAAACAATTGAATACGACTAGTCCAACCAGTTTTGAGGTTCAGCTGATTCATTTGAATTCTTCAAACCCTGTACTGTTCATGCTAATATATCGACCACCTGGACCAAACAACAATTTTATTGAAGATTTTGCAGAATTTTTGGGAGAATTTCTGACTAAATATGATTGTATTTTGGTTTTGGGTGATTTTAATATTCATGTAGGTTGTGTAACTAATGCCTTAGCAAATGACTTCTCAAATCTTATATCTTCACTTAATTTTGTACAATGGGTAAATGGTCCTACTCACTATCTTGGACATACTTTAGATCTGATACTGACTTTTGGTTTCTCTGTTTCTGATGTTGTCATCAGTGACTTTTCCTTTTCCGATCATAAACCGGTGCTATTCTCTACTATTCTCCCTTCTATATCAGTTAGTAAACCACCTCAAGCATGTTGGTCTCGTATTCTGACTACACAATCCCATAATGCATTTTTTAATATGTATCTAGAAGAATATCAGCCCCTTATATCGGACTCTGTTTTATCCCATTTGAGTGTTGATGATCAAGTGCAAATGTTTAATAACAGATGTCATAATATTCTAGAAGTAATTGCACCTCAAAAGCTAGTTAATCGGAAAAGTAAACCACAACCATGGATAAATAATGATACTCGGGAACTTAGACAGAAATGTCGTCAGTGTGAATGAAAGTGTAAGAAAGATGGGCTACAGATATCATATGAAATGCTGAAGACCTTATTACATAACTTTCAGAAGGCGGCCAAGATTGCAAGGACGAAATATTTATCAGACATCATAGCTCAAAACTCCTATTGTTCTAGAATTTTATTTGCAACGATAGATTCCGTCTTAAATCCTATGACCCAGACTTTCCCAGAAGTTTCTTTCTCACTATGTGAAAACTTTCTTAAATATTTTTTAAATAAAGTGGAAAACTCACCAGTCCAACTATCTGCAACATTAAATTCTATTCCAGACCCGGTATTGTTCACTACTCATTGGAGCGAATTTGAACCAGTCTCGTTCCAGACGTGTAAAGAAATCACTCTAAAATTGAAATCCACTTTTTCCCCTTACGATGTCTTGCCTTCAGAATTCGTAAAACAAATCTTTGACACCATTGGATCGGATCTAGTAACGATAATTAATAACTGTCTTACGAAAGGGACAGTTCCAGACTGCCTTAAATTAGCGTCCGTCTCACCGATCCCAAAGAAACCCTCGCCGGATCCTTCAGTTTATTCTGATTTTCGACCAATTTCCAATCTGCCGTTTCTTTCAAAAATTTTAGAAAAAATTGTATACATGCAGCTACAAAACTATCTGAATACAAATGGTATCTCAGATATTTTTCAGTCTGGTTTTAAAACCTTACATAGCACAGAGACTGCACTTTTAAAAGTTTTTTATGATATTTTAATGTCTACGGACGCTGGAAACACCACGGTTTTAATAATGCTAGATCTGAGCTCAGCATTTGATTTTGTTGATGGTATCCTCCTGTCGCGCTTAGAGAAACACGTTGGTTTACGAGGCACCGTACTTGACTGGTTTCGATCCTTCTTATCCAACCGAAGTTTCTCAGTAAATATCGGAAAGTACTCCTCTACCGTAGCACAGGTGATATGTGGTGTTCCTCAGGGGTCAACTTTAGCGCCGCTGTTGTTTTCTATATATATGTTACCTATGGGCTCTATATTTAGAAGATTTGGAGTGTCTTATCACTGTTATGCTGACGACACGCAGCTTTATTTACCTTTTAAGCACAATGATAAGTCCGCCTTAAATCAATTGATTGACTGCCTTCAAGAACTTAAGGCATGGCTCAATAATAACTTTTTACAATTGAATGAGACCAAAACTCAATTAGTTCTTTTTGGCCCTATGGAGAAAAGTGATCTGAGCAATGTGGATTTGGGTTCTCTTACTTCATATCGTTCAGCGGCTACAAAGAATTTGGGTTTTATATTGGAAAATGACCTAAAACTGAATAAGCAAATCAATGCAGTTGTTAGCGCTAGTTTTTATCATCTACGAAAATTAGCGAAAGTTAAACCATTCTTAAACAGGAATAGTTTTGAGATAGTAATCCATGCATTTATTTCATCACGGCTGGACTATTGTAATGCGCTATATCAAGGGCTACCAGCTTCATCGATCCATCGGCTCCAACTGGTGCAAAACGCAGCGGCCCGTATGCTTACAGGCACTCGCAAACGGGATCACATCACGCCTGTAGTACATTTATTGCACTGGGTACCTATCCAGTTTCGTATTGATTTTAAAGTCTTGTTGTTTGTGTACAAAGCACTACACAATCTTGCCCCTCAATACCTCACTGATTTGATTATTGAACATAAACCAATCCGACTGCTCAGATCACAGAATAACCACATGTTACGAGTACCCAAATCCAGACTGAGATGCAGAGGTGACAGAGCCTTTGCGGTAGCTGGCCCCAGGCTATGGAACAGATTGCCTTTAGATATTAAAACAGCAACCACAGAGACAGAGTTTAGAAGCCTGTTAAAAACGTATTTATACTCTTGTGCATTTAATGTTTTGTAAATGTTGATTTTTGTTCTTGGAGATATGTTGTACAGCACTTTGGTCAACCAAGGTTGTTTTAAATGTGCTTTATAAATAAAGTAAACTTGAAACTAAAAAAACATTGCAAAACGTACTGGTACAGTTTGAGAAAACAACTGGATCTCCTTTTGTCAGGTTACATTCTGCAACAGCTGTGATGATAAACTTGTAGTTGAATCCAGGAGTTAGTCCAATGACGTTATAGGATGTGTTATTGGTTTCATCTTCCCCTGTTTTATCACCAATCCATTGAACTTTAAAGAAAGATCTGTATCCAAAAGGTTTATTCCATTCCAGAAACACAGATGATGTTGTGATTTCAGATACTGTGAGATCCTTGATCACATCTGGCTCTGTTTATCGGAAAAAAAGAAATGATAAATGTGAACCTAAAATCTAACATTTCTGAAATGTGTTAATTTTAATGGCAGACAACTACGTTTTTTGAAACTACAACAAAATGACATGAATCAGTATTTAGTTTAAAATGTATTCTATATCAGAAAAACGTCTCGGTTACATATGTAACTCTCGTTCCCTGAAGGAAGGGAAAGGAGACGTCACGTCGTGACCGACGAATTGGGAACCGCTTCGCGGGGACCTATCTACTTAGAGAAACCTTTAAAACGCCAATGAACTTGGCATGCAGATAATTGCATCTGCCGTCGCCGCCCCGCTGCACAGGTATTTAATGAGAGGCAAATGGAGTTATCAAATCAGCTATTTTTTTGCTGAGAAAGCTGGACAAAAGGAAAAGGTCCGGCCTCTATCAGGAGTGGAACAGCAAACTGTGGCGACAGGACGTGACGTCTCTGTTCCCTTCCTTCAGGGAACGAGGGTTACATATGTAACCGAGACGTTCCCTTTCGTGACCGACGAATTGGGAATCTCTACCAAAGCGCCACTGAAGCTGACCCTTCCAGTGCCTGCGTAAACCCTCTGACTCTCCTCTTTAGGGAGACAGAAATGCGGTTGGAGCAGAGGTCGGTCACTACTTGTTCCTTAACCCACGATAGTGAACTAGGCGAACTGGGAAGGGAACTCATCAGGCGGAACTAAGATCGCTGCAGAAAGAGTGCCCTCTAGGGGTCTACCACTAAGGTGATAGTTTAAAGACTCGAGGTCTATCACATAAACTCTCTTAGTAATACTAGAGAGGCGTGGAGTGAGCTCCACTAAGGGAAACGTAGTAGTCCAAAAACTTTCCATGGAAATACTCACAAAGGAACCCACTAGGGGGCGCAATGTGGGCGCTATCCTCACCTAGGTTCTTAAGGATACATCTAGTGAGAGCTCTGCAACATCGGCCACCAAGCAGTGGAGGAGACAAAAAACTGTTTTTTGTAACGTTTTTGCCTTAAAGGCCTTCCATAATGGTGCGGTTGTGCAGCACCAGAAATAAAGGCTCCAAGCCGACACATGAGCCGTTCCTAGATGTTCTCAGTGATCTGAAGAGAGAACTCGAGAGGATACCGGCTCAATACGAACACTGTAAAATCTAGTGAATGTATTAGGTGTCGCCCAGCCAGCAGCTCTACAAATGTCTGAGAGCGAGGAACCACGGGCCAAAGCCCAAGATGAAGCCACGCTTCTGGTTGAATGGGTTCTCAAACCAGAAGGGCAAGCAATGCCTGGTTTCTAATAAGCCAGGGTGATTGTGTCTACAATCCAATGAGATATCCTCTGCTTAGTGACAGCTTTCCCTTTCTGCTGACCACCGTAACAGACAAAGAGCTGTTCTGGGTTGCGAAAGCTTTGAGTCTGATCCACATACACACGTAATGCACATACAGGACATAACAAAGCCATGGCTGGGTCTGCCTCCTCCGAAGGCAGCGCTTGCAAGTTCACCACCTGATCTGTGAAAGGAGTGGTGGGAACTTTAGACACGTAGCCCGGCCGGGGTCTCAGTGTAACACTGGATTCACTGAAGCTAAGCAGGGCTGAGCCTGGTCAGTACTTGGATGGGAGACCACCTGGGAAAACCAGGTTGCTGCTGGTAGAGGTGTTAGTGAGACCAGCAGGGGGTGCTCACTCTGTGGTCTGTGTGGGTCCTTACACCCCAGTATAGTGATGGGGACACTATACTGTCAACAAGCACCGTCTTTCGGATGAGACGTTAAACCGGGGTCCTGACTCTCTGTGGTCATTAAAAATCCCAGGATGTCCTTCGAAAAAAGAGTAGGGGTGTGCCCCGGCATCCTGGCCAAACTTGCCCATTGGCCTACTAATCATCCCTTCATACTAATTGGCTATATCACTTGGTCTCCTCTCCACTAATAAGCTGGTGTGTGGTGGGCGTTCTGGTGCAATGTGGCTGCCGTCGCATCATCCAGGTGGATGCTGCACATTGGTGGTGGTTGAGGAGATTCCCCCATTCATATGTAAAGCGCTTTGAGTACTGAGAAAAGCGCTATATAAATGTAAGGAATTATTATAATTATTATTAACTCTTTCGCCGCCAGCGTTTTTTAAAAAAGTTGCCAGCCAGCGCCAGCGTTTTTCATGATTCAAGTTTAATGTCTTCCAGAAAATCTTCTTCTTTAAATATATAAACATACAATATATCAAATGAAAGAACAGACACTCTTCTTTCAAACAAAAAAAACTTTCATCCTACCTTCAGTAGTTCTTTTGTAATCAGCTTATGAATATGGGTAGGTTTCTGCAAAAACACTGCTGGAGACCCAGACACGCGAGACAGCGATCGTGTCCATCACGAGGACCCATATATTTGCCGCATCCAAAAGTGGAGCAAGGAAGATAAGACATCTTTAAAAAGACACTTAACGCCCATGAGCAGAGAACGGCTGTCTTTAAAAAGACACAAGTTAAACTGCAGCTCTTTTAGGGAAATCACTCTTTCAGATGTGCAAGTTGATGAAGCACACAGGGAGGAGAACGCACACACTCAACTAAGAGTGAAAGCGATCAAATAGATCAAAAGGTGAAAACACTTGCGAGCCCCGCTGTGGTGCCTTCGCCCAACCAACTGACATGCAGAGATCTATTTAGTTTAAGAGAAAAAGAGCAGCTTCTCGTGAGCAGTAGATCTGCCAGCTTTCGAAGCTAAAAAGCTGATTTGATAACTGCACCTGCCTCTCATTAAATACCTGTGCGGCGGGGCGGCGCCGGCAGATGCAATTATCTGCATGCCAAGTTCATTGGCATTTTAAACGTGACGTCGTAGTGACCGACTGAAAGGGAACATTAAAAAACGTACTGGTACAGTTTGAGATAACAACTGGATCTCCTTTTGTCAGGTTACATTCTGCAACAGCTGTGATGATAAACGTGTAGTTGACACCAGGAGTTAGTCCAATGACGTTATAGGATGTGTTATTGGTTTCATCTTCCCCTGTTGTATCACCAATCCATTGAACTTTAAAGAAAGATCTGTATCCAACAGGTTTATTCCATTCCAGTAACACAGATGATGTTGTGATTTCAGATACTGTGAGATCCATGATCACATCTGGCTCTGTTTATTGAAAAAATAGAAATTATATAACCTTTTTTTTAACATTTAAAAATTTTTAAACATTTGATGTATCTAAAAAAAACATTGCAAAACGTACTGGTACAGTTTGAGATAACAACTGGATCTCCTTTTGTCAGGTTACATTCTGCAACAGCTGTGATGATAAACGTGTAGTTGACTCCAGGAGTTAGTCCAATGACATTATAGGATGTGTTATTGGTTTCATCTTCCCCTGTTTTATCACCAATCCATTGAACTTTAAAGAAAGATCTGTATCCAAAAGGTTTATTCCATTCCAGTAACACAGATGATGTTGTGATTTCAGATACTGTGAGATCATTGATCACATCTGGCTCTGTATATCGTAAAAAGAGAAATTATAAATTTGAACCTCAAATCTAACATTTCTGAAATGTGTTGATTTTAATGGCAGACAACCATGCTTTATGAAACTACAACAAAATGACATGAATCAGTATTTAGTTTAAAATTTGATCTACATCAGAAAAACATTAGAAAACGTACTGGTACAGTTTGAGATAACAACTGGATCTCCTTTTGTCAGGTTACATTCTGCAACAGCTGTGATGATAAAAGTGTAGTTGACTCCTGGAGTTAGTCCAATGACGTTATAGGATGTGTTATTGGTTTCATCTTCCCCTGTTTTATCACCAATCCATTGAACTTTAAAGAAAGATCTGTATCCAAAAGGTTTATTCCATTCCAGTAACACAGACGATGTTGTGATTTCAGATACTGTGAGATCCTTGATCACATCTGGCTCTGTATATCGGAAAAAGAGAAATTATAAATGTGAACCTTAAATCTAAGATTTCTGAAATGTGTTAATTTTAATGGCAGACAACTACGCTTTATAAAACTACAACAAAAGGACATGAATCAGTATTTAGTTTAAAATTTGATCTACATCAGAAAAACATTAGAAAACGTACTGGTACAGTTTGAGATAACAACTGGATCTCCTTTTGTCAGGTTACATTCTGCAACAGCTGTGATGATAAACGTGTAGTTGACACCAGGAGTTAGTCCAGTGACGTTATAGGATGTGTTATTGGTTTCATCTTCCCCTGTTGTATCACCAATCCATTGAACTTTAAAGAAAGATCTGTATCCAAAAGGTTTATTCCATTCCAGTAACACAGACGATGTTGTGATTTCAGATACTGTGAGATCCTTGATCACATCTGGCTCTGTTTATTGAAAAAGAGAAATTATTAAAAAAAATTAACATTTAAACATTTTTACACTTTTGATGTATATAAAAAAAATTAGAAAACGTACTGGTACAGTTTGAGATAACAACTGGATCTCCTTTTGTCAGGTTACATTCTGCAACAGCTGTGATGATAAACGTGTAGTTGACACCAGGAGTTAGTCCAATGACGTTATAGGATGTGTTATTGGTTTCATCTTCCCCTGTTTTATCACCAATCCATTGAACTTTAAAGAAAGATCTGTATCCAAAAGGTTTATTCCATTCCAGTAATGCAGATGATGTTGTGATTTCAGATACTGTGAGATCCTTGATCACATCTGGCTCTGTTTATTGGAAAAAGAGAAATTATAAAAAAATTTACATTTAAACATTTTTAAACATTTGATGTGTATATATATATATATATATAAATAGAAAACGTACTGGTACAGTTTGAGATAACAACTGGATCTCCTTTTGTCAGGTTACATTCTGCAACAGCTGTGATGATAAAAGTGTAGTTGACTCCAGGAGTTAGTCCAATGACATTATAGGATGTGTTATTGGTTTCATCTTCCCCTGTTTTATCACCAATCCATTGAACTTTAAAGAAAGATCTGTATCCTAAAGGTTTAATCCATTCCAGTAACACAGATGATGTTGTGATTTCAGATACTGTGAGATCCTTGATCACATCTGGCTCTGTATATCGGAAAAAGAGAAATTATAAATGTGAACCTTAAATCTAAGATTTCTGAAATGTGTTAATTTTAATGGCAGACAACCATGCTTTATGAAACTACAACAAAAGGACATGAATCAGTATTAAGTTTAAAATTTAATCTATATCAGAAAAACATTAGAAAACGTACTGGTACAGTTTGAGATAACAACTGGATCTCCTTTTGTCAGGTTACATTCTGCAACAGCTGTGATGATAAACGTGTAGTTGACACCAGGAGTTAGTCCAATGACGTTATAGGATGTGTTATTGGTTTCATCTTCCACTGTTGTATCACCAATCCATTGAACTTTAAAGAAAGATCTGTATCCAAAAGGTTTATTCCATTCCAGGAACACAGATGATGATGTGATTTCAGATACTGTGAGATCCATGATCACATCTGGCTCTGTTTATTGAAAAAGAGAAATTATAAAACATTTTTTTAACATTTAAACATTTTTAAACATTTGATGTTTATAAAAAAAAAACATTACAAAACGTACTGGTACAGTTTGAGATAAAAACTGGATCTCCTTTAGTCAGGTTACATTCTGCAACAGCTGTGATGATAAACATGTAGTTGACACCAGGAGTTAGTCCAATGACGTAATAGGATGTGTTAGTGGTTTCATCTTCCCCTGTTTCATCACCAATCCATTGAACTTTAAAGAAAGATCTGTATCCAAAAGGTTTATTCCATTCCAGTAACACAGATGATGTTGTGATTTCAGATACTGTGAGATCCTTGATCACATCTGGCTCTGTATATCGGAAAAAGAGAAATTATAAATGTGAACCTTAAATCTAAGATTTCTGAAATGTGTTAATTTTAATGGCAGACAACTATGCTTTATAAAACTACAACAAAAGGACATGAATCAGTATTTAGTTTAAAATTTGATCTACATCAGAAAAACATTAGAAAACGTACTGGTACAGTTTGAGATAACAACTGGATCTCCTTTTGTCAGGTTACATTCTGCAACAGCTGTGATGATAAACGTGTAGTTGACACCAGGAGTTAGTCCAATGACGTTATAGGATGTGTTATTGGTTTCATCTTCCCCTGTTGTATCACCAATCCATTGAACTTTAAAGAAAGATCTGTATCCAAAAGGTTTATTCCATTCCAGTAACACAGACGATGTTGTGATTTCAGATACTGTGAGATCCTTGATCACATCTGGCTCTGTTTATTGAAAAAGAGAAATTATAAAAAAAATTAACATTTAAACATTTTTACACTTTTGATGTATATAAAAAAAATTAGAAAACGTACTGGTACAGTTTGAGATAACAACTGGTTCTCCTTTTGTCAGGTTACATTCTGCAACAGCTGTGATGATAAACGTGTAGTTGACTCCAGGAGTGAGTCCAATGACGTTATAGGATGTGTTATTGGTTTCATCTTCCCCTGTTTCATCACCAATCCATTGAACTTTAAAGAAAGATCTGTATCCAAAAGGTTTATTCCATTCCAGTAACACAGATGATGTTGTGATTTCAGATACTGTGAGATCCTTGATCACATCTGGCTCTGTATATCGGAAAAAGAGAAATTATAAATGTGAACCTTAAATCTAAGATTTCTGAAATGTGTTAATTTTAATGGCAGACAACTACGCTTTATAAAACTACAACAAAAGGACATGAATCAGTATTTAGTTTAAAATTTGATCTACATCAGAAAAACATTAGAAAACGTACTGGTACAGTTTGAGATAACAACTGGATCTCCTTTTGTCAGGTTACATTCTGCAACAGCTGTGATGATAAACGTGTAGTTGACACCAGGAGTTAGTCCAATGACGTTATAGGATGTGTTATTGGTTTCATCTTCCCCTGTTGTATCACTAATCCATTGAACTTTAAAGAAAGATCTGTATCCAAAAGGTTTATTCCATTCCAGTAACACAGACGATGTTGTGATTTCAGATACTGTGAGATCCTTGATCACATCTGGCTCTGTTTATTGAAAAAGAGAAATTATAAAAAAAATTAACATTTAAACATTTTTACACTTTTGATGTATATAAAAAAAATTAGAAAACGTACTGGTACAGTTTGAGATAACAACTGGTTCTCCTTTTGTCAGGTTACATTCTGCAACAGCTGTGATGATAAACGTGTAGTTGACTCCAGGAGTTAGTCCAATGACGTAATAGGATGTGTTATTGGTTTCATCTTCCCCTGTTTCATCACCAATCCATTGAACTTTAAAGAAAGATCTGTATCCAAAAGGTTTATTCCATTCCAGTAACACAGATGATGTTGTGATTTCAGATACTGTGAGATCCTTGATCACATCTGGCTCTGTATATCGGAAAAAGAGAAATTATAAATGTGAACCTTAAATCTAAGATTTCTGAAATGTGTTAATTTTAATGGCAGACAACTATGCTTTATAAAACTACAACAAAAGGACATGAATCAGTATTTAGTTTAAAATTTGATCTACATCAGAAAAACATTAGAAAACGTACTGGTACAGTTTGAGATAACAACTGGATCTCCTTTTGTCAGGTTACATTCTGCAACAGCTGTGATGATAAACGTGTAGTTGACACCAGGAGTTAGTCCAATGACGTTATAGGATGTGTTATTGGTTTCATCTTCCCCTGTTTTATCACCAATCCATTGAACTTTAAAGAAAGATCTGTATCCAAAAGGTTTATTCCATTCCAGTAACACAGACGATGTTGTGATTTCAGATACTGTGAGATCCTTGATCACATCTGGCTCTGTTTATTGAAAAAGAGAAATTATAAAAAAAATTAACATTTAAACATTTTTACACTTTTGATGTATATAAAAAAAATTAGAAAACGTACTGGTACAGTTTGAGATAACAACTGGTTCTCCTTTTGTCAGGTTACATTCTGCAACAGCTGTGATGATAAACGTGTAGTTGACTCCAGGAGTGAGTCCAATGACGTTATAGGATGTGTTATTGGTTTCATCTTCCCCTGTTGTATCACCATTCCATTGAACTTTAAAGAAAGATCTGTATCCAAAAGGTTTATTCCATTCCAGTAACGCAGATGATGATGTGATTTCAGATACTGTGAGATCCATGATCACATCTGGCTCTGTTTATTGAAAAAGTAAAATTATAAAACATTTTTTTCTTTTAACATTCTGTAATGTCCATACATCCGCGCCACCAGAGGCGCCCTGTGCTTCTCTGATAATTTCCTGTTTTGCCTTACTTAAGCTCCAAGCTGGCCTAGGCCTAGCGTGAAGTATTGCCAGCTCCCTGCATACCAAGCGTTTACTCTGAGTATTATTCTGATTGCCTGTATATGACCTTCTGCCTGTTTCTCTGTTTACTGCCTTTGGATTACCCCTTGTTATTGTTTGCCTGGATTGGACTGCCTATTGTTATTGACATGCCTGCCTGTCTCAGTTTACCCATTTGCCTAACGTCTTGGATTTGTTTGCTAGATTGGTTTGTTTTAATAAACATCCGCAAAATGGATCCCGCTGTTTCTGCGTCCTCCTTACAGAATACTTCGCCTACCATCGATACAATGGATGTCGCCAATCTACGGGCTGCTTACGAACATCAAAGCAGCCTCCTGCAGGGCTATCAAGAACAACTCACACGTCTCACCTGTTACATTCAAGCCTTGCCTTCCACGTCTGCCAAACGGGTGAGTGTATCCGAACCGGATAAGTTTGACAGTACTGCGTAACATCTGAGAGGTTTTCTTCATCAACTGGACATCTATTTCAAGGATCATGAGGGTGAGAATCTGTTTGATGATGAAAAGTGCTCTTAAGTTTTTTCGTTGCTATCTGGTAAAGCGGTCGAGTGGGCAGCCGCTGTTTGGGACACGGATCATCGTATCCGCACTCCTTATGCACATTTGGTTCAATAACTTAAGGAAGTGTTTGAAAATCCAGCTGGGGGAAGAAGTGGTTCATCACGAATCATCAGGATGTCTCAAAATCACTGACCAGTAGCAGAATACGCCATTGAGTTTCGCACACTTGCTGCACAGAGCGGACGGAACGATAAGTCACTGAAGGATGTGTTTCAGAACAGTCTCGATACTGAACCCCAAACGGAGCTCGCGTGTAAAGGTGAGGATCTCCCTTTTTCTGATTATATAACTCTGGCAGTCCATATTGATAACCAGATGAGAAACGTACCCGCTAAAGCGAGGACTTCTTCGAGCACTACGAGTTCAGTGAGTACAACCCGCAAAGTATTGCATTCCTCTGTTTATTCTTCAAATATCGTAGAACCTATGCAAATGGGATTTTTCCCACTCACCATGGAAGAACGTCAGCGCAGACGAAATCTGAATCTCTGTTTCTATTGTGGAAAACCAGGCCATCGCATTGATTCCTGTCCTGCTAAAGTACCACGCTACAATAACCTGGTAAAGCAGTTTTAAAACCTCCCTCCATGCCACGAAATGGGTTCACAAGCCGTCACAATTACCCACAATGATGAAACCCTGTCATTTACAGCATTGATTGACTCTGGCTCAGCATTAAATCTTATCAATAAAGCTGTTGTTGCTAAATATCTAATCCCTGTTGTCCCATGTCAACCACCTCTGCAAATCTCTGCTATAAATGATGTTCCCATTGGTAATGGTATCACTCATCGCACCATTCCTCTCACACTTCAAGTAGGATCGCTTCATCAAGAAACTGAATCTGTATGTGATTTCTTCTCCTCGTTATGATATCATACTTGGTCATCCCTGGCTCGTGGCCCATAATCCCAAGATTAACTGGAGGTCTGGAGAAATTTTACAGTGGTCGGCTTGTTGCATGGATGTTTGCATCAACCACCCCAAACACTGTCTTTCTACCAGTGTTGAGAGCCCCTCTGGTAAGAACATTAAAATTCCTGATCTGTACAATGAATATTCTGAAGTTTTCAGTAAATCCAAGGCTAGTGAGTTACCTCCCCACAGGGCATGGGATTGCGCGATCGAACTGCTCCCAAATGCTATGCCCCCTAAGAGTAAAGTCTATCCTTTGTCTCAGCCTAAAACCCGCGCTATGGAGGACTACATTTCTGAAGCCTTAAAAAATGAATTTATCCGGTCATCCACCTCTCCTGCTGCAGCC
Organism: Paramisgurnus dabryanus; assembly: GCF_030506205.2. Classification (NCBI taxonomy): domain Eukaryota; kingdom Metazoa; phylum Chordata; class Actinopteri; order Cypriniformes; family Cobitidae; genus Paramisgurnus; species Paramisgurnus dabryanus. The sequence goes on from NC_133359.1 coordinate 5,236,126, forward strand.
GGTTTCTTTTTCGTTGAAAAGAAAGACGGAGGCCTGAGACCCTGCATAGATTATAGAGGTTTGAACAATATTACTGTCAAGTTCCCTTATCCATTACCTCTTGTCCCTTCTGCCCTTGAACAGCTCAAGCTTGACTTACACAGCGCCTACAACCTCATCCGAATCCGTGAAGGCGACGAATGGAAAACTGCATTCCACACCACCAGGGGGCACTATGAATACCTTGTGATGCTGTATGGGCTATCTAACTCACCAGCAGTGTTCCAGTCCTTCATGAACGAAGTATTTAGAGATCTTTTGAACCAGTATGTAATTGCCTATATTGACGATATCCTCATTTACTCTAATAGTATGGAGGACCACATTTGCCATGTGAAAGAAGTTCTGTTGCGTCTCCTCAAGAACCAGTTGTACGTAAAAGCTGAGAAATGTGAGTTCCATGTTACCAAGACTAATTTTCTGATGTATAATATCAGTTCACAGGGAGTCGAAACGGACGACTCTAAGGTCAAGGCAGTCACAGCATGGCCCACACCACGCACAGTCAATGAACTACAGAGATTCCTAGGGTTCGCAAACTTCTACAGAAGGTTTATTCGTAACTACAGCATGGTAGCAGCACCCCTCATGTCACTTCTGAAAGGCAAACCGAAAAATTGTCATGGAACCCCCAAGCAGAAAAGGCATTCCAGAAACTGAAAATATGTTTTACCTCAGCCCCTATCCTGAAACACCCTGATCCAGAGAGACAGTTTATCGTGGAGGTCGACGCGTCAGACACGGGTATCGGAGCTGTTCTCTCCCAGCGCCAGGACCCGTCTAACAAAGTATACCCATGTGCCTACTTTTCCAGGAAACTTACATCTGCAGAACGTAACTACGACGTCAGAAACAAGGAACTATTATCTATTAAGGCAGCCTTAGAAGAATGGAGACACTGGCTTGAAGGAGCAAAACATAATTTTGTCATCCTGACTGACCATAAAAACCTGGAGTATGTCAAAGGGGCTAAACGACTCAACGCACGTCAGGTAAGATTGTCTCTATTCTTTACCAGATTTAACTTTTCTATTACCTACAGGCCCGGAAATAAGAATGGCAAGGCAGACGCTTTATCTCGCTACCACGACCCTACACCTTCCGAACATACCCATTGTACCACCATCTCACATCATAGCCGCCATCTCATGGGATATCATGCAGGAAATCCTGCAAGAGTATCAAAAGGATCCTATACCACCAGTAGGGCTGGGAAGGTTGTAATTATCACTGCGGTGGTGGAGTGCGACCGGCGGTCGGAAAGTGCGCCCCGCGGTGGTGTGCACCTCACAAATTATGAAAAATATAAAGTACAATCTCGCCCAGTGAGATGTCTTCAGGTTCGTGTTAACACACACACAATCAATCTATAACCACCGCGCCACCGCAGTGAATTTGTGCATTACCACCGCAGTGGTAAAAAACTGCCACCGTCACAGCCCTAACCACCAGAATGTCCCCCTAAAAAAACCTACGTTCCTCTGTCTCTCCATCCCCGCATCCTGCAATGGGTCCACAGTTCCCTCAGTTCCGGTCATCCAGGTATTACACGCACTACGGCGCTCATGAGAACCTCCTTTTGGTGGCCCACTTTGAATAACGATGTCATGAATTTTGTCAAGTCCTGTCATGTCTGTGCACATCTAAAACTCCCAAAGAACTACCATCTGGCCTGCTGAAACCTCTGCCCATTCCTCAATGCCCCTGGTCACACCTGAGCATGGACTTTGTTACTGATCTTCCCAATTCTCACAATTACACTGCTATTCTGGTTATCATTGATCGATTCTCGAAATCATGTCGTCTAGTTCCCCTCGGTGTCACGGTTAGTCCGTGTCATGTTTTGTTTTTTTTCTGATCGTCGTCACCTGGACATTCATTGATTAATCACCTGATTCATTCCACCTGTTTGTCATTTAGTCTGTGTGTATTTATACCTGTGTTTGTGCAATACTCACTGCCGGTTCATTGTCGCTGATTCCATGTCTGTACCTGTTCCATGTATTGAGTGTTCCTGTTTTTACTCACCTGCCCGTTGTTTTACCCCTCGTGTTTTTGTTTCTTGTTTGTTATTAAATGTTATTTATTTATCGTGAACTTGCACTTGTGTCCTTACTCCTGTTCCCACTCGTGACACTCAGAGGATTACCTAAGGCCATGGAAACTGCAGACGATATGTTTTACCATGTGTTCAGGAACTTTGGTATCCCGGAGGACATCGTATCAGACCGTGGAACCCAGTTCACCTCTTAGGTTTGGAAGGCCTTTTGTAACCAGCTTGATATCAATGTCAGTTTAACTTCTGGTTATCATCCCCAGTCTAATGGTCAAGTCGAACGCTTAAACCAAGATGGGAAGATTCAATTCAATTCAATTTTAATGACCACACAGCCAGGCTGGTGGAATTTGTTTTTCAGTACAGATCTTTCCTTTGGTACAGGTTCCAGCATTACGTTAAACAATAAACATGAAACATATAAAGTAACATACATAACGAAAAACACATTAATACATTCATATACAACACAGAGTATTTAAGATGTCGTACTTAATCCACTCCTCAGCGTACAGAGTTAAGAATGTTTATTGCTGTTGGGATGAAAAATCTAGTTATTCTGGATGCTGTGACCCTATAGCGCCTTCCTGAGGGCAATAGCTGAAAAGCATTGTGTGCAGAGTGAGTGTTATCTGAGATTATTTTATGGGCCCTGCGTAATGTCCGTTTGTGGTAGAGTGATTCAAGGGATGGTAGAGATGAGCCAATGACTTTAGATGCTCTGTTAATGATGCGCTGCAATTTCTTCCGGGAAAAAGTGTCAAGACTGCCAAACCAGACTGTAATGGATGTAGTGAGAATACTTTCAACGATGGCTGTGTAGAAGCGGAGCAGGAGATGTGACCTTACTTTGAATTTCTTGAGCTGTCGGAGATGAAAAAGTACCTCAGATCATATTGTACCCGTGAACAACATCGCTGGTCTGAGTTCCTGCCCTGGGCCGAGTACGCACAAAACTCACTGAGGCACTCATCCACCAACCTCACCCCCTTTCAGTGCATACTGGGCTATCAACCCCCCATGTTCCCCTGGTCTGGTGAACCTTCTGCTGTCCCCGCTGTGGATGACTGCATGAGAAGGAGTGGAGAAGTCTGGGAAAGCGCCCATATGAGACTCCAAAGAGCTATCCGGAACCAAGAACTCCACGCCAACCGTCATAGATGTCCTCACTCCCCGTATCAACCTGGCCAAAGGCTCTGGCTCTCCACGAGGAATCTCAAGCTCCAGCTCCCATCAAAGAAACTAAGTCCGAGGTACGTAGGGCCTTTCCGATTAGTCAGACAAATAAATGATGTTACTTACCAATTGGAACTCCCTGTTAATAAATAAATAAGAATTTCTCTTTCTTTCCATGTTTCCTTGCTTAAACCTTATCATTTGGAGTACGACTCCAACGCAGAGCCTCAAGAGCCACCTCCTCCTCTCGACGATGCCGGGGAGCCAGCATACGCCGTGAGAAAGGTGCTAGACTCGAGGCGACGCGGGGGTCCACTCCAGTACCTGGTTGATTGGGAGGGCTATGGCCCTGAGGAAAGGTCCTGGGTAGCCTCGGATGACATTCTGGACCCCAACCTCATCGAGGAGTTCCACAGAGCCAGACCCGACCGACCTGCACCATGTCCTCGAGGAAGGCCCCGTAAAGCGTCAGGAGGCGCTCCTAGGGGGGATTCTGTAACATCCATACCACCGCGCCACCAGAGGGAGCCCTTTCCAGAGTACTGACATGGCGCCGCCCTGTGCTTCTCTGATCATTTCCTGTTTTGCCTTACTTAAGCTCCAAGCTGGCCTAGGCCTAGCGCGAAGTATTGCCAGCTAACCCTGCATACCAAGCGTTTACTCTGAGTATTCTGATTGCCTGTATATGACCTTCTGCCTGTTTCTCTGTTTACTGCCTTTGGATTATCCCTTGTTATTGTTTGCCTGGATTGGACTGCCTATTGTTATTGACCTGCCTGCCTGTCTCAGTTTACCCATTTGCCTAACGTCTTGGATTTGTTTGCTAGATTGGTTTGTTTTAATAAACATCCGCAAAATGGATCCCGCTGTTTCTGCGTCCTTACACATTTAAGCATTTTTAAACATTTGATGTATATTAAAAAAACATTACAAAACCTACTTGTACAGTTTGAGATAACAACTGGTTCTCCTTTTGTCAGGTTACATTCTGCAACAGCTGTGATGATAAACGTGTAGTTGACTCCTGGAGTTAGTCCAATGACGTTATAGGATGTGTTATTGGTTTCATCTTCCCCTGTTTTATCACCAATCCATTGAACTTTAAAGAAAGATCTGTATCCAAAAGGTTTATTCCATTCCAGAAACACAGATGAGGTTGTGATTTCAGATACTGTGAGATCCTTGATCACATCTGGCTCTGTATATCGGTAAAAAAAAAAAAAAATTAGAAATGTGAACCTTAAATCTAACATTTCTGAAATGTGTTAATTTTAATGGCAGACAACTACGTTTTATGAAACTACAAGAAAAGGACATGAATCAGTATTTAGTTTAAAATTTGATTTATATCAGAAAAACATTAGTGAGATTCTTGATCACATCTGGCTCTGTATTTTGAAAAGAGAAATAATAGAATAATTAATTTTTCATAACATTGGTCATTGAGTCTGAGAATATTAATTAACTGTAACATAACTTATTACCCACTTGTTACTGAGAAAAATATGAAAAAACCTCAAAACTACACAAAAACATTCTGGGTTATTTTCATCCCAGTGTTGGGTCAAAAAAGGGATAAACCCAACTCAATGGGTTGCAATTTAACCTATGCTGGGTTGTTTCAACTAAAAAAACTTGGTTGTTTTAACCTATTTTGGGTCAAATATAAAAATTTCTTGGGATAATTAAAACCAATTTAAGTGGTGGACGACTATTTTTTATGAAGGTTATTAAACAAAAAGACATCAAATCAATAATTTGTTTACAGTCAGATCTATGTCATGTAACAAAAGTAGAAAACGTACTGGTACATTTTGAGATAACAACTGGATCTTCTTCTGTTGAGTTATCTCCTGCAACAGCTGTGATGATAAACTTATATTTGACACCAGGAGTTAGTTCAGTGATGTTATAGAATGTGTTTTGGGTTTCAACTTCGCCTGTTTTATCACCAATCCATTGAACTTTAAAGAAAGATCCGCTTCCAGAAGGTTCTTGCCATTGCAGAAACACAGATGATGTTGTGATTTCAGATACTGTATTGGAAAGAGAGAAGCGATGATTAATGGTTGGCTGTGAGATGGGATATAGGTGAGAAAATTATGTTTAAATAATGTATTAATGAATTGTTCAATTAATAGATCACTAAATTTAGGTTATCAGCAAGCTGTAGCTGCATGCAATTGACCTAGTTGTAAACCCCTGCCCTCGAAAGCAGATGAGCCAATGAGAGTTGAGTATAAGTTGCATACGGACCAGAAATAAAAGCTTTAGTGCAAGATGGACTTGGTATGTCATTCATTGCATTTTGATCTATCATCACTTGACTCTTAGAGTATGTGTTCTGGTCAATCTCTTTTGCGCGTGCAGATACTGACGTGCCTGGGGTACTTGACACTGATCCCAGTTATCCTGAGAGGATGGGCAATGGAATTCTTTTATTCCCTTTCCTAAACCCAAACAAGACAAGCAAAAATGTCCATCCCTTTATGACCACCATGTACCCATCCTCTGATGGCTACTTCCAGCAGGATAATGCACAATGTCACAAAGCTCGAATCATTTCAAATTGGTTTCTTGAACATGACAATGAGTTCACTGTACTAAAATGGCCCCCACAGTCCCCAGATCTCAACCCAATAGAGCATCTTTGGGATGTGGTGGAACGGGAGCTTCGTGCCCTGGATGTGCATCCCACAAATCTCCGCAAGATGCTATCCGGGCCAACATTTCTAAAGAATGCTTTCAGCACCTTGTTGAATCAATGCCATGTAGAATTAAGGCAGTTCTGAAGATGAAAGGGGGTCAAACACAGTATTAGTATGGTGTTCCTAATAATCCTTTAGGTGAGTGTATTTAAGCCCTACTTGAAAGCTCCCTAACCAGAGGTGGTTCTTCTGTGTCCAAACTGTATCAATATATCTTTGATAGGTCAATTCCATCAATAAATCTGAGATAGTGTATGCTCAGGATAAGATCAGTTACAATAGCATAAACTTTTTTCTATTATTGTCAAGCCTTTGCAAGCTATAATTTGATACATTTAAAATATTCCTATTTTAGCAATGCAAATTTCATACAAATTTCATATTAAATATTTTTAAAAATCTTTCTTTGTTTATTATTTTAAACAAAGAGTTAGTCAAGTGCATTGTACACATTTACATTTAATGGTAAGGTTGCACAACACTCAACACTGCACAACAACACTCACTTATAGAAGTTGATTTTTTTGGGGTCAGTTGAAGAAATTGTTGTTTTGTCACACGAGTGTCTCTTTTATCATAAACCCTTTAGACGCGTCTGCAGCAGGCCCTTATTTTGACAAAACACGTGATGCAAACAGGATCTCTCCTCACGCAGAACACATATTTTGAAATTATGAACCACACAAAAATTATGAACCTCGAAAAAAGAAGTCACTGGCCGCCACTGCTAACTAGTGGATGTGGTTTTAAGTAAGAAAATTTAAGTAAGTTCAACAATTACCTTAATACAACACAATTAAGGGAAAGTTATTTGTAAATCATTTACTCACCCTCGTGTTGTTCTTTACCTGTATGGGTTTTTGCTGAACACAAAAGATGATATTGTGATGATATGGTAAGCACTCCCATTAAATTGACAGTACCCTATTGAATTCCATAGTATTTGTTTTTCCCCAGTATGGATGTCAGTGGGTACATGTCAACTGTGTGGTTACCATCATTTATCAAAATATCTTCTATTGTGTTGAACAAAAATAAGAAACCCATACAGGTGATTTGGGCGAACTATCCCTTTGACAAACTGTGGCTCATCTATTGGATAAGGTATAATGTATAGGCAAGCAGGTTATGACAGAAATTGTTATCACAGAGAGTATTATCAGGTATCAAACTGAGGGGGGTTATTTCGCGATAACAACTGACTGCCTGTTCATTATCTAATTTATTACACAGCTATTTACCTCATAAGTAAGGTAAGGAGCAAAAAATATAGATTTTAAATCTTTAATTTGCCCATTTTTAACAAAATACAGAGCTTCCGTGAGAAAAACACGTTGACTTTTGATTTTGTAGACGTTCAAATGTCACAAACACAATATAATGCCGGATATGTTATTAATTACATTTTTAAATGCCTTCAACTTTCAAGGCCGATGTGTGGAAGCACTTTGGCTTTAAAAAAAGTTTTTGCATTTTACATTCAAATTTAAATTTTTTGTTAAAAAAGAAAAAGTATTGCAATGTTTCGCGGCATGCAACATATCGTTTAGCAGCGCATTGTATCATGGTCATTTATCGTGATGTGTATCGTTTCGTGAGGCCCTTGCCAAAACCCAGCCCTAATTTAAAAGACATATTTATATTTAATTTTGTGTAATATTAAACTGTACCTGTCATAATGATTTACAGCATCTGGGTTACTGTGTTATTAGTTTTGAGCGGTAGTTATCTGAAAAGAGCGAACCTTGGAATGTTGCGACTGGCCAATCAGAATCAAGCATTTTAGAGAGCCGTATAATAAGTTTTTATAATTGTTCTTAAATAACAACATTCACTTGTAGAAGTTGATGTTTGACGGTCATTTGAAGATGTGGCTGTTTCATTGGTTGCTGTGATAAAACAAAAAATACTCAATTCTCAGAATATGATTTGTTTTACTGTGAAATCTTTATATTATATTTTGTATTAAAATGCTAACATAATTGACTGTATTTAACAATTCTTAGTGATAGTTTTTTTTGTAATGATTGTAGTAGTTGTTTTATTATAGTTATAGAGATTGTGTTTGAAAAGATAGTACTCACCTGAGTTCTCTGCATTCAGTCCCTGTAAGAGAAATGATAGATGTTGTAATTAGTTAACGCATAGAAACACAAAGATAAGGAAATGCACATAAATGTAAAGCTATTTCACTCTTGAAACAAAAAAACTTTAAAAATGTTTTAAAAAGTTAACTTTTATGTGTGTTCAATGATTTGAACATTGTGAGTTCCAGAAACTTAACTGAAATAAGTTGAGAACTACGTCAAAATACGTTGAATGATCACTTTCAAATGACATAAGTTCAATAACAAAGTCTCATTTTAACAAACACTGGCAATAATTGTCTGTAACTCATTCGCTGCCAGCCATTTTTTGAAAAGTTGCCCGCCAACATTTTTTTGTGATTTTCACAAGTTTCACAAAATGCCTTCCAGGAAATTTTCTTCTAAAAAAAATAAAAACTTACAAATATATCAAATTAAAAAACAGACCCTCTGCTTTCAAACAAACAATAAACAAACAAACAAAACGGGAAAACAAGTTTCATCCTATCTTTACTTTTTTATCTGCTTATAAACTCTTAAATATGGGTATTTTTCTTCAAAAAATTTTTTTTTAGCAAAAAGCTGAAATAATTGCTGTTTTGCATTTGCGTTTTGGTGCAAATTGCTGCCACCTGTATTGACATTTTTACACTTGCTAAGTGTGTCCCATTGGGTGAATAATTGCACGCTTGGGATCTCCACACCCACTAGTACGTGGGCCAAATGATTGGGAAACAGTATGTATTGTAAATTATTGTTATTTTGTTACTCTGACTGACCAGCTATTCTGAAAAGTGTAGAAATGTTTTACGTGCTCTGGCTGTATTCAACATGGTCACCACCAGGGGGAGACATCGAATAAGTCGAGATGCTGTATTGAAACTGATACAACCAACCATTATCTATACCAGTGGTTCTCAAACTTTTTACACCAAGTTCCACCTCTGAAAATATTTGGCTCTCCGGTACCATCATAATGACAAACGTTATCGACTATAAGCTTTTGATTTTTGTTTTTAAATCCCTGAATACGTCAGCCCCATCTTACCTGTCTGAGCTTTTAGTAAGGCATAAACCGACTAGAAATCTAAGGTCTTCGGATCAATCGCTTTTAGCTGTCCAGAAACAAGGTGCAAACGAAAGGGTGATCGGGCGTTTGCAGTGGCAGCCCCAAAGAGGTGGAACAGTCTGGCTTCTCAACAATCAAAGTCGATTGAAGGCTCTTTTTTACGTCTTGCTTTTCAACCTGTAGTGTGTTGAGTTGTTTGTTTTGTGATATGTTTTATGTGTCTGTATGGTGACGTCTGTTTTTTTAGCTTTTTATTTATTTATTACATCTCTTTGTGCTGTTTTTCTTATACTGTACAGCACTTTGGTCAACGCTCTGTTGTTTTAGTAGTGCTTTATAAATGAATAAATGAAATGAAATGTTAAAATCCAAAAGTGTAGTAGGCCTTACTATTCAGAGTTATTTAGTTTTTTTCCTAATAAGAATATTTATCATTTTTATTCCTTATACGATTATTTATTTTTATCAATCAACTATTACAGAGTTTGAACATTAACAATGCACTGTGCTTACAAGTAAATAAAAACTTAAGATTAATGATTAGATTAAAATGTGCCCAAAAGTTAAATAAAAACTATATTGTACCTCAATGTTAAAAAGCTGCATTTAAATTTGTTTTAGATTAAACACACCCTACTTGTTAATTTGCAAAATTAAGAATATACTAATATTTTTTTTGTAAAACCTATAAACACAAGACCTTCAGGGTAGACTTTTACAGATTTTAAACAATCAAGTGTACAGACTAGGCCTACAGCAAAAGATCATGACCTTGTAGATCAGAATACATCACAGAACATGAATTACTTCTACTGTATGTTTGAATGTCTTTATGTTGGAGTAGTGGTAAATTTGCTAAATGCACTTTTATGATCAAACATAAGGGGGAAGTTTTTGCACCTGCAGCATAAACATTTTGAATACAAACACAGACTCTCCGCTCCAAAAAAAGCTAGGTGAAACATTAATATCAATGAGAGAAAAAGTCCACAACTTCCTCATAATGAACAGAGAAACATTCAAACTCTACAAGGAAAAGTTAAATCAAACATTTACTGTACTGTTAAATATAAAACCTGGTTACTCTGATTCTAATCAAACAGCCTCTCCTAAATATTCTCACAAAGCCCCCTTATGATGATGCCAAACATGCGCTTTATATCTCAGTATTTTTTGATATTGGAGTAGCCATTGTGACAGCAATGTGACAAGATGTTACAAGCACCATGTGTCATTCCCATGAATGCAACCTGCTTATAAAATATTGTAACTTTTAGTAGGCTTCTGATAAATATCGTATTTATTTCATGTTAGAGTACACAATTTAAGAAACTGATTGTGCAAAATACATGCACACATGAAGGAGAGATCCCTCTGTTGGTTTCCCTCTTCTGCTAAGATTAAAAATAAAACAATGCCATTTAATATTATTTTATTAATATATTATTACAATTAAACATTCATTTAAAGCCAAATATATTATAAAACATTTTGTCAGGCAAGGCTTGAGCACTTAAGTGTCAGAAAGAGCTGCACCCAAGGCCTAGATTTCCTGTCATGTCTCGCTCCAGGGACGTGACTATACTCTCTAACACTTTACAATGAAGTTTCCATATCCAACCTGCCCTGCGGTCAGCAAAGGTCACAGTTTACCAGTTTTATTTTTATTTTTAAGTCCAGTTGCTCATCCTTTAAGAAAATGACATTATTGAATGCTGCTTATTGTCAGCTTTAGCAGCATTATGCTTTTCAGGAAGTGTATGCATTTAACATGACTGAAAATGCAAATATTGGTTATCTAAATGATAAACTTCCTGTTCTGCGTAGGTTATACTATTGAAACATCTTTATCTGAAATGTAAATGTTTTATAGCATTAAACCGAAATATTTTTTTTATCGTATGTATATGGCTGCCAATACATTTGAATGTTTCAACATTAAAAAGGAACACTATAAAAACATAATTATAATGTATTACATTTCAGCTTTACAAATATAGAATCACTTTTAGGCCTTATGGATTATGTGGAGGGAGACCAGCTCAATATTTTTTCATGAACATTTCATGAACAATTTCAATTAAGTAAATTCCCCTAGATAAAAAGTCACAATGGTCCCGTACACACTGCATATTAGTTTGGTTGTCAGTTCACATTTTAATGCTTAATCCTGTTCTGCACACACACAATTCAGTAATTTACGGGACTGACAACTGCATTCTACAACCGAATTAACTCCCACAAAATGACAACTGCATTTACAGAAACTCTGTATAGTGTGTACATTACCGAACTGAACAACTAGTAGTTAATAAAGCATTTGAACATGCATCATGGACATGACAGGTCTCTCTTCTGAAAAAATAAATGCCTAGAAGGGGAAAAAGTCTTCTGTATGCGCGGTGCAGAAAATGACAGAGGCACGAGCGTTTGCTGACTAGTGTTGCCAGATCTTGCACGAGAAAAACAGCGAACAAGAAAAAGTCCAATAATAAACCGAAATAAATTCAAATGCTTTACCTCAAAGATCAAAATATTGGGACAGGCACCTTCACACTTTATTAACCAGGGCTCCAGACTGCCACCAAAATTTGAGATTGTGCCACTGAATTTTACATCCAGTCGCACATGTGCGACCAGTAAATTTTACCTTTTTTGTGATGTGACACTGAATTTGAAACAGCACATTGTACTTTCTGCATCTATCATCAAAGTATTTATTAGTTATACAGTGGAAATTTGTAGAAATGTGAATATTTGGTTAGCATGTTGATTTACGGTGTGTGCCCCTAAAATTTTCAGTTGGGAGCCACTGTGCTCCTAGTAAAAAAAGTTAGCCTGGAGCCCTGTTAACCAAAGATCAAAATCTTGATCGCTTCATGAGCCAAAAGCCCTAATGGTTATGCGGCAAAACAATATGTACGTACAAAAAAGACGAGGACCTGGCAACACTGCAAGACAACGCGCTATGAAACGGCCTCATAAAAGTGTACAATACAAAATGCCAAGACGGAGGTTTATTGCAAACGCTGTTAAATTATTTTGGTCAAAGCTGTGAGTGATAAGTGCGAGAAGGCAGAACGTTGCTATGGTTATTTCTGTGTCAATCATCACATTTTCGGGAGTGAGTCTTGTTCCGTACAAACATGTAGCGAACATTTAGGGGATTCACTCCCGCATATAAAATGCAGTTGTCACTTCCAAAAGTTTGTAGTGTGTACGAGGCCATTGTTACCTCGGAAAAATTTGCATTCTTAATAATTTTGTAATTGTTTTACAAAGGGTTAAAGTAATACTCAATACAAATATTAAAATCATCCCATGATTTACTCACCCTTAAACAATCTAAGATACACATGTCTATCATCTTTCAGGCGAACACATTTGGACTTATTTTAGTAAATGTTTTTGCTCTTCCGAGCTTTATAATGAGGAAACGAATCGTATTTGACTTTAAACTCCCAAAAAGTGCAACAATCCTTCACATAGGTAATCCACACGACTCCAAGGGGTTAATAAAGGTCCTCTGCGGTAATCAATTTGATTTAATAAGAAAAATCCATATTTTAAACTTTATAAACTATAATAACTACGTAATAATAACGTTCCCACGGCAACCAGTGCTCACTATCCTACAACTCTCTCGTGGATCGCATGAGTCCCAAATGGCCTTGTTACCGGAAGCTAGTTATTATAGTTTATAAAGTTTGAAATATGGATATTTTTATTGAGCGTGAGTAAATCATGGGTTAATTTTGATATTTGGCTGGAGTATCGCTTTAAGATAATCCAATTAAATGACACAAAAGACAATGGATTTTTATCAGTACTTCTGCCAACAATGACTAATTATTATTCAAGTGTCCACAAATGTAACAGGTGACCAAACATTAACCACAGGCTGCATTCTATTTAAACTAGGCCACTTTGAAGGTTAGGACAAAAATGCATCATCAGCAACTGAATAGCAACAATCGCAAAGAGATATTTCCTTAAAAAATGCTTAAAAAAAACAATTTTACCTTTTTGACAAAATCCGATACAAACGTCTTCTATCTTTATAACCTTAACCTCTATAACCTATACTCACAAAACTTGTTGACAAAAGCCTAACATGTGAACTTCCCTCCATCCTTCCCTTAATTGTTTAATACATGTTCACAGTAATTCTGGTTCATGAATCTGATTGGACGAGGCAGTTCAAAAGCCTAAGCCATCAGTGATCTAGGCAATGGAGGCTTGAATGCATCTTCTGAATCCATAACATAACAAAAGTACTGTAGCTCCACACACAAAACATATAATGTAAATCAGTATATTGCTCTATACCAGAGGTCTCCAACGTGGTGCCCCCGGGCACCAGGTAGCCCGCACAGAGTCTGTGAGGTGCCCGCCAAAGCACATTCTATTAATAGTCTCAATTGTAATATTTACGTAGGTTAACATTTTAAACAATACTAAAACATATCAACAAGTAAAATCAAATCAAAAGTAAAACAAAAAAAAAGTTTTGAGTAGCCCTCCAGATTGTTTTATCCATTGTGGTAGTCCTTGCTCACAAAAAGGTTGGAGACCCCCACTTCTGAACTTTTTCATTGCTACAGTACAGATTAGGTTGTCTTGAACAATAGCCATGTCTGCCATACAGGTACTGTACATTAAGATTAATGTATTCATTAAATATGGGTACTGCTAGTGTTCAAATATAGTACAAGATACATGGACTTGAGTGCACTGATGGAAACTGGTTGATCAGATATAATTGTATGCATAATATGTATACGTGTGCTGACATATGATAAGGTTTATTGGAAAAATGTTTAAAGCACGCACACAGACACAAATTTGCATGTTATCTGAAAGCTGTTAATGTTTTTGCACAGCAAGCATGCAAAGCAAGCATGCAAATAAGTCTTTCTTATAAAACAAAACTTACAGTAGTGGCCAAAATTCTTAATGGTTGTTCTGAGCACAACAAATATCAGATGTTGTACAGTTTGTACCCACTTTTAAGTTTCACACGCCTTTAAGATGTTAAATACTTTGGTGTGCCCAGAGAATGTATGTGAAGTTTTAGCTCAAATACTATATAGATAATTTATTATTTGTTAAAATTGTCACTTTGTACTGTAAGTGTGAGCAAAATGTGCCTTTTATTTTGGGTGTGTCCTTTTAAATGCTGATCGCCATTAATGGTGGTTTGTTTAAAATTGAAACTCAATTCTGCTGTCTATTATTTTCTGTCTTTATCTCTCTGCACTAAATGGCAATACCATACTACAGATTGGGGGGGGGGTGTTATTATATTATGATCCCCTTCTGACATCACAAAGGGGAGCCACATTTCAATTACCTATTTTTTCACATGCTTACAGAGAATGGTTTACCAAAACTAAGTTACTGGGTTGATCTTTTTCATGTTTTCTAGGTTGATATAACCACTTGTGACCCAATAATAGCACTTAAACATGAAAAAAATCAGATTTTTATTATATGTCCCCTTTAATATTTGGTATGTCCACATTTTGTAGCAATTACAGCAGCACACCTCTCTGGCGTAGTGTCAGTATATTTCCAGCAGTAATGTTATCCCAGGCCAAATGCTTTCCTTTGATTGTACAAGTGCATTTTTCAACACGCCCCAAATTTGACTGATGGGGTTGAGGTCTGGACTTTAAGGTGGCCAGTACGGAAATTGACCTAAATCTCATATTCAATGGCTTATAAAGCATAATAACGACTTTGTAGATACAGTTGTGGCCATGTTGAGTATTGGTCAGTCTTGTTATATCCAATATCAACTGGCATTAAAATAACTTTTTGACAACCATAAGAGATCTATAACATGAGGCAAATTCAATGCTGTTATTGTCCCAGAGTTTCTTCTTAAATTTGGAATGCTCAGTAATTAAATTCATGAACTTCTAGATTGACAATCTTACAACCGTTCTGAACTTAACCCCAATGACCAGCACTTGAAGCCTGAAAGCAAGACGACTTCCTGTGGCTGACTGAAAGGGGTGGCTGAAGTGTTTGACTTGTGAGAATAACAGGAAAAGGGCGATGTAGACTTCTTATATCTGGACTTTCCAGCATAATGCATATTACAACAATTCAACTGACCTGAGTCTCAGCCTAACCCTTGTGCATTGTTCAAATTCACTAGCCGTTCGTGTCGTTCGTGGATGAAAACATCCACTAAATTAAACGGCTGTATCAGATGAATATATATAAATATATTATTATTATTATTATTTTGCATAAATCTGTTAATCAACCTCAGTACTAGGGGTGGGAGATAAATCGCCTGCGGTTCTTATGTGTATCTCATCAGTAAAGCCAGTTTCGTGATTAGCGGTAAATCGCCATCACCTGCTTTCACATGGAGCAGCATTTACTACACAAGAGCCGTATTTCACAGAGAAGCTCTGCAAAATGGCATACATTATTGGAGGTGATTTGTCCATGATTATGAATGCAATTTTGCCTAGCTTCTTGATAAAATACGTCTCTGTGTAGTAAATGCGGCTCCATGTGAAAGCAGGTGATGGCGATTTACTACTAATCACGAAACTGGCTTTACTGATGAGATACGCATGAGAATCGCAGGCGTTTAATCACCCACACCTACTCAGTGTTCGATCCAAACTACCAAATGTTTACAAAAATTTCAGGATTTTAACTCTTTAATTACAAGTTCATAAGTGAGGTCACTGAAAAATACACAAAATTACTGATTTTCAATATAAAGAGTGATTGTAGACTAAACCAAAAAAATAAATAAAAATAAATATATGAAATAAACATGAAAATAAGACCCAAATGTCAAACTTATTGTCTTCTTCCATTACTAGCGTGCACTTTAGCAAAAGAAATTAATATAAACAATATATCGTAAGTATTAAGGGTCAAATAAACTTAATAAATACACAGCATCATTTTAAATAAAGCAAATTCATGCCAACACAAAACACTCTACAAAATAAAACAATTATCAAAGAAAAACAAAAATAAATTTAATAGTGTGGCCTTAGCCATCACAGGCATGTCAAACAATTGTAAAACCATTTTTGTGCAGCATCAGATTTAATTTTTTCTTCCTCATTTAATGTTTTTGCCACAATGACTTCCATTAGTCATGGCCAAGCCATGACATCATAATCATGCATTCTTGATTGTTGGTGCTTTTTCCTTTTGCAGAGAGGTAAAATGTATAATTTTTACTGTTGATCACCATGTGGCACCATTAACCCTTTACTAGGCCTGTGCAAAAACAGAGCTTAATTTCTGGCTTGTACAGAAATTTATCTTTATGCTGATATTAGGACAGGGGCCGTTTTTCAAACAGAAAGCTGCATCCTCCAGAGTTCGCATATGCAGGCTGCATACGTCATCAAGCCTGGTTTATTTAAGTTAATTGAGCATTACATTCGCAAGTCATAAGAATATTACAACAAATAAGATTAATTAAGTATAATAGTGAACTTTATTATTGATAATATTCTGTAATAAGACAGTCTTTATTACGTATGCAGTCTACAAATGCGACCTATAAATAATGCAGCCATTTCACAAACGCACAAGATGTTGTCACACCCCTGGTACTGAGGTTGATTAACAAATTTATTTATCTGATACATTTTAACAGGCATTTAATTTAGTAGATGTTTTCATCCACGAACAACACTAATAGGTAGAGTTTTAAAAAAAATTCAAAGCATTTGTCAATATAAGATTTGTCCCCAAAAATAATTCCAATTGCTGAAACACAGAGAAAGTTGTGTCCAAATTAAAACTCCCCTAGTGGATGAAAACATACCCAACAACACATAAGGGTTAAACTGAGGTGAATCATGTTTTGAGGTTCATAGCAGAACCAGGTAAAGAACATCTGAATGTGCACCTTTAGATTCTTGAAACTCCAAAATTTTAATTCAGAATGCCTGACAGACTTTACTAGACGTCATTGCAGGAACTGTTGAATTCAAAAATGATTGAACTTTGTTCCTTCAATAGAAACTGGTTTCATTGTTAATGATACACTGCCAATGGTCTGAATCATATTTCAGCAGTCATAATAAACAATTCATGCCTTACAATAAAAAATGCACAAAACTGAGTTTCCAGACAAAATGTGTAGCTTTAATGTACTGTTAAGTTGTCTGCCAAATATTGTGTAGACCCCCCCCCCCACTACACCTTTCTATCAGAACCAGCATTCACTTTTTTTATCAATTTCAGCTACAGTAGCTCATCTGTTGGATCAGACCACACGGGCCAGCCTTTGTTCCTAACGGGCATCAATAACGCTTGGCCGCCCGTGACCCTGTCGCCGGTTTACCGCTTTTCCTTCCTTAAACCAGTTTTGATAACCACTGCAGACTGGGAACACCCCACAAGAGCTGCAGTTTTGGAGATGCTCAAGCCATCACAATTGGCCCTTGTCAAAGTCACTCAGATACTTACGCTTGCACATTTTTCCTCCTTCTAACACATCAACTACACTTGTCCTCAAAGTTGATGTGTTGGAAGCAGGAAAAAATGGGTATATGTAAAGAATATTGAGTAATATTGAAAACCGGCAAGATAGAGTTTACGTGATTATTTGCGGGTAACTTTGTTGTCCAAAGCCATTATCTTTTTCAAATGGTTTTATTAAAAAAATTATTTAAATAATTTGGTACATTGTCATGTAAAAGTGTTTTTCATAGCTGAAATTTATGATTTCCTGTTGTCTGAATTAGTCAGTGTCAATACTGTTTGAGAGTAACAGAATTCACACTGACCAATTGGGAGGCACTGTGCCTCAATGGGTAGCACTGTTGCCTCACAGCAAGAAGGTCCCGGTTTGAGCACCGGCTAGATCAGGTGGCCTTTCTGTTTGCACGTTTTCTCTTTGTGTCAATGTGGGTTTTCTCCCACAGGCCAAAAACATGCAGGTTAAGCCTGGTACATACCGAAAAGATAATCTGACTGATTTTGGGCCAATTTTCCTGCTTACGACAATCCTATAAAGTCCTGATTGTCTTCGTGGGTGGATTGATTATCTTATCAGATTTTCCTGGGGTGCGCAGAGTGTTAAGTGTGTCAATGTACATGAAAGCACATCTGAGGTGCTCTTATCCAAAATCAGAAAACTCGAGGACAAACCATAGACTGCAAAAAAAAAGATGGACGACGCGACATCGCTTCCTTACATTGTAATGAATTGAATGAAAACGTTCGTTTGGGGCCAAGGTATGCGGAGAAGTAATCGCCCCTGAAGCCCAGAGGTGGAGCCGGGTATTAAATTTCCGCCCAAATGCTCGCGTGCCCAATTCAACCACGCCCCTTGAACATCTTATACGACTGGCTTGCTAAAACAAGGTAAGTTAAATAAAACTAATTTTGTTGATGTGTTGAATAACACAGAAATCGAAAAGTAATGGTTAGTTATACACTCACCTAAAGGATTATTAGGAACACCTGTTCAGTTTCTCATTAATGCAATTATCTAATCAACCAATCACATGGCATTGCTTCAATGCATTAAGGGGTGTGGTCCTGGTCAAGACAATCTCCTGAACTCCAAACTGAATGTCAGAATGGGAAAGAAAGGTGATTTAAGCAATTTTGAGCGTGGCATGAGTGTTGGTGCCAGACGGGCCGGTCTGAGTATTTCACAATTTGCTCAGTTACTGGGATTTTCACGCACAACCATTTCTAGGGTTTACAAAGAATGATGTGAAAAGGGGAAAACATTCAGTATGCGGAAGTCCTGTGTGGAAGGTCAGAGGAGAATGGGTTCAAGCTGATAGAGCAACTTTGACTGGAATAACCACTCGCTACAACCGAGGTGTGCAGCAAAGCATTGGTGAAGCCACAACACGCACAACCTTGAGGCGGATGGGCTACAACAGTAGAATACCCCACTGTTTACCACTTACCATCTTTAGGCCCCTTAGTGCCAATTGGGCATCATTTAAATGCCACAGCATACCTGGGCATTGTTTCCAAACGTTTACAAAACCGGATAGCAGATTTACACAATTCATACGCACAATGCTTCGGCATGTTTCCCTCGCTTTTAAGCTTTACAGACACCTGCTCCTAGTTATGGTTGCTAAACCATCATTGGCCTGAGGTGGTTTTCGGCATGGCTTAGCGAAGGGACAACTGGGACAACAGGGAATCATGATTTTCTGCTAAAACTTTTCACAAAAATATTATATTGTTATAATATCTTGTGATCCATGACAGTGAGTATCAAAAAATTAAATATATAACCATTTGAAAAAAGCAGAAAGAAATGATTTTGGACACAAGATGTACCTGCAATTATATAATCACCCGCATGCATTAGTTACTTGACCTGTCCTAAGTCCTTACTTCCAACTTCAATGTTATTGTATGTATTGGGAACACTGAGAGCGATGCAACTGGTTTATCTGTAGTTTGTAGCCAACATGTGATGGCATATACTGAACAGTACAGTACGTGACAGAAAGACATCATAACACATTTTGCATAAGCCAGATCAACCAAGGCTCAGTAGATAAATGCAGTGCCTCATAATATTGTATGCAAAGGGAGACAGTTTATTATAAACCAGTGGCGGCTCGTGACTGCTCATCCGATGGGCGCTGATACAAAATAAGTGTTTGGAGTTTCGTGTGTGGTTCCTTTTTCCAAAATATGTGTTCTGCGCATTGAGAGATCCTGTGTGCATCGCGTGTTTTGTCAACATAAGTGCCTGCTGCACACGCGTCAAAACCGTTTATGATTAAAGAGACGCTCACGTTAACAAAATACATGCAAAACACTCCCTTAACAGTAAACTCTGATTACGCATGAGATTATGTGAGTATCTGGCAAACGCCAGCTTCTTTTTTATTATAAACCCTTTAGACGCATCTGCAGCAGGCACTTATTTTGACAAGACACGTGATGCACACAAGATCTCTAAAAGCACAGAACACATATTCTGAAAAAAGGAACCGCACGGGCGCCCTCGAAAATAGAAGCTGCTGCTATAAACATAGACATTTTCTATGTTAATTGAACCTAACATTTGTATCCATATAGAAGAGTTTCGTTTTTGCCCTGTCCACTGAGTTTGTTTCAGTTCATTTAATTTGTATTTACAATCTTATTAAATTCAGTCATACAGGTAGTTTACAGAAAATCCCAAATCACCCCCTATACAAAAGCTGCATCCGAAAGCTAAGGCAGCTGCGAGACACACTTAATAGGCAGCATAATGAAATTTACTTTGAAATATAAACAGAGAGCACCTTTGTGTTAACTAATCCCATATCTGAAAACTACACTATGCAATTAAAAGGTGAAAAAGTGAAAATAAAACTTTCACACCAGCCGCTTTTTCTTAATACAGCCAATAAGTATGAGGGGGTGATTAGTAGGCCAACGGGCAAGTTTGGCCAGGATGCCGGGGCACACCCCTACTCTTTTTTATGAATGACATCCTGGGATTTTTTTATGATCACAGAGAGTTAGGACCTCGGTTTAACGTCTCATCCGAAAGACAATCACATTCCCCAAGCACACGCATGCATAGAATTGTGTGACAGGATGATGAAGGAATCCCAGGAGTCAGGAAGTAAAACTAACATTACCTTGATGCCTTCCTGCCTTGGAATGTTGCCTCAAAAGGCAGCAATTTAGAGCTTTCGGACGCAGCCTCATTAAGACCCTATGGGGTGGTTTCCTGGACAGGGATTAGACTAGTCCTAGACTAAAATGAGCCGTCTAAACTGAAAACAGTAGTGCATGTTTGTTAAAACTAGTTATATTTCTTCATTAAACAAAGGCCTAGTCCCGGTTTAAGCTAATCCCTGACCAGATTACAGTATTTGAAAAGTTTGGTCAAAAATCTTGTTTTTTGATTGTGCATTCCAATTAATATCAAACTGCAGATGGTTTGTTTTGATTTAAGCGTTTATAACAAAAAAATACAGCAAAGTAGCACAATAAAACATGATCATCTCGTTTTGAAACCAAAGTCTTTATTTGGACCCAAAAGCCTTGATTGCCATTGAATTAGAAAACAAACAAAAAAAACTGTTTCTGAGCATTTTTGCATTTCATACAGCTGGTGTCAAAGTAATTTAGAGAATTACATTTATACAAAATTATTTGCTGCCTTAAATTAATTACAATCAAACTGGTTCACATTGTTTTTACATTAATTTTACTCTGCATTTCCTGAATGAGCACTGTGCTGCCTCACACTGACTGCACTTTTTACTCAAGTCACTTTTACTCCTGATTTTTTTTTTACAGTTTAAACAGTTTTTATTAAAATCACATTTATTTTCTTTTAAATATTACTTTTTTCTGTATCTTTGTTTTTATTGTGATTTTATTGTGTATCTCTTATTTTTACACACACACACACACACACATGTATATATATGTTGTCTTCTCATTTTCCTGTAAAGCACTTTGAATGACATTTGTGTATAAAAATGTGTTTTAAACTTGCCTTGCCTTGCCTTCTCTAATTCAACTCATAAAAATAAGTTAAGCAATTTTATAGTTTACAGCAACTTAAATCGTAAGTTGAAATGCCCTGTAATTTTAAGGCTACAAAATATTTAGTAAAAGTTGGATCTACTTAGAAAATCACTTTAACTGGTAACATCTAAAATGTTAAGCTTTTTCCACCTAAAAAATTACATATTTAGTATTCTGAATTGAAGTATTTTTAAGTTAATCCAACTTTAACTTTTGAGTACATTAACTTCTTTAACATTTGACAAGTATTTAATTTAAGAGAGTGTATCTATTTAGTTTGTGTTTATTTAAAGAAATTTATATTAATATTAATTCAGTATTAAGTGTGGGTCCAAATGCTTTCAATTATAAAACCAATAGGCTAATTAAAACGCTTTCAGAGAGCGTTTTCAAACATGCAAAAGAAAATTTTGCCACTCCACCTCTTTAACCGGTGTTGTCTTGCCTTGGGAATAAACCAAGGTAGACAACATAAAAAGGATGCTGAAAGCAACAGGACGCTGTGGGTATCATCATCATCAAGTGCGCTTGTCAGTGCGCATCAGTTTGTGTAAAATAATTAAATGACTACATAATCAAATATATCAACTACCTGTATATAACCTGCATAAAAACTGTACTTACCTGAAGAATGACACAAAACAGAAGCGCCGTGCCTTTACATGCCGTTATATACGAAAGAAATCCCATTTTAGATGTCCAGATCAGCGATGTTCAAATCGTGTCCTCATAACGATAATTGTCACTTTGAACTCCTTAAACTTCACGGTTTCAGTGATGTGAGAGGTCCGAGTTGTTGTCCAGTGCTGTTACATGTAGCGCCGTTAATGTGAACATTGTTAAAAGTTCCGCCTTTGGTTCCATCAGCTGCGTTACCAAACTCATCGCTTTACGCATCGCGTCACGCATCACTAATGACCGCTATTTCGCCCCCCTTTATCTAAACAGGAAGTTAATGTCTGTCTATTTTAAATATGTCACTAGATAAGCTTCATCACACTTTGTTTTACATGTGGTCATCTCCATATAAATATCCCTATATGTTTTCCATGTGTATGACTTTGTGTAACTTTGAGTGAAGTGAATATTAGTTTGTCTGATAGATTAATAACCACAAATGCCTTGCATTACAAACTCTTAAAATTGACAAATATTTTAAACATCTCAATATAGCTGGTCGTGCATCACGTCAGTCTGCTCTACATGGATATGTCATGGACTGGAAACTTCCTCCTTATTGTCACTGTTCCTGAGAATTTACACTTAAAACTTCCGTCTTTGGTGTTGGTCAAGTGACCCGTTCTGATGAAGATTTACATAACTCCCACACAAAGTGCATAAAAGCACCAATGCCCCCAAAATATCCTGTTTTAAATATTTCAAGACTTTGAAAATAAAACATGAATATATTGAAGCTCACTGAGCACACAAAAGCATCTAAGGTTTTTACCATATGTCCCGTCAAGGAACCCTTGATTGATCATTTCATACTGATACACTGTTTTCCTTTTGAAATTACAGTATTAATGGCAGCTGTTTGCTGGCTACAGCAAGATGTTATTTACTGGCAACAGAACATTAAACATTACAAAGTCTTTATCTTAAAATAAAACTAATAGAACAGCCTCATGCAAAGCATTCTGGGAACCAAAATCTGAAGGAAAAACAAAACAGAAAAAAGGTTAATTTTAAACTGTTGCTAGTAAATAACATAAATTTAGATCTACAGTAAGTTACGGGCAAACAGCTGCACAACTACAGCAATTATTTTATTTTAATTGTGCAATAACACAACCATTTGTAATAAGATATGCACTCACATAGAGAGAAAGAGAGAGAGAGATGGTCCCAAGCTGTCACTGGGGCAGTAATCTTTAAAAAAGGTACAAATATGTACCTTTAGGTACAGATATGTATACATTTGGTACCAATATGTACCCATTAGGTCCTGACAGTGAAGTCATATTATTGTTACTGTATGCTACTGTAACATCACTATGATAATAACTTCACATTCTGTTTACTTGGTTTAGGACAAAAATAGTACAAATTACACTTGCACAATAATGCCCATGGGAGGGAAGACCATGGTTGTGCATAAATATTTAGAAATTTTGAATTTCTTGGAGATTCTGTTTCCTTTAATGATTACAGGATATCTCTTTATCTATGTAAAGAGCCTTAAAGTTCACTAAGGGATTTCATTATCCTGCTTGAATAAAAAGCCAGTTCATCTCCGGTCATTATGAGTGGGATTTAAAATATGTAAACAAAGGAAACCTAGACAAAAACTTACAGATCTTATCATTATATACTCAGAACTATACTTTATTATTTTTCTCTTTCTTGCTATAACAAGTGTTTTTGTTCCAGTGTGTCTCTCACTTTGCAATTGTTGTGTCATATATCAATGTCCTGAACAATCCATTAACCACAAGAATGGATTAAGTGGGGTAAAGCATAACTTTTAGGTGAATTTTGGAGAGAAAGTTATTGAACTTTGTATATGTAGACCAGGGGTAGGCAACGCCATTCCTATAGCTCTGGCAACTCGGCAAGGTTTTATCAGGGTTGGAGCTAAAATCTGCAGAACACAGGCCCTCCAGGACCAACGTTGCCTACCCCTGATATAGACAAATGGAAATTCCTCCAATTTTTTTTTTCTTTTTAGTTTCACTTATTTCTATATTATAATTTAAATCATCTGATTATTAGTCCATCTGTGGTAAAAATGGCTAGGCAGCATAATTTTGCAGAAACATTGCCCTTAGTGGTTAGGAATGCAGCAATGAACAACGTCTGTGTCATGTCATCTGAAGGCCACTAAACATTTGCCTTTCTTTAGATCATTAACTCATTAACTGTGAATATTAACTTAGTTTTCGGTGCCCAAATATCACCATCTGTGACCTTATGGGAATTAGCCTACAGTGCATTCACAAACGCAGTGCTTTGACCAACTAATATTTATCTACATATCTTACTATAGGCCATTTTAGCACATTTATCTAAAAATGGATGTGTTAAAAACAACACGATCGGAAATATTTCTGTGTCATTATAGGAACACATTTTGTGTTCCTATAAACCCAACTCGTGTTATCACTTTCATTCATTTGAACACAAAATGACACATGATGTGTTAAATAGAAAAAAAGTGTAAAAAATTTACACCCACCAAATTTCCACCCATTTTTTTCCAACTACACAGTCATATTGTATCATGCAACACTGTGCAACCATAGTTAACTAAAAGTGAATTAAACCCATATTTCACTCCAAGTACCTACATTTTACTGCAAGTTGTACACTGTAACTGTGTATGTGACAAAACTTGAATTAAAATGTGCAGTGCAGTGTAATAAAAATCATTACCACTAGATGGCAGACCTTCATTGTACAAAATTAACACTAGTAGTGCTCTTTCATTACCAATAGAGGGCGCTATAAGGTAGGAACTTAAATTGTACACACTATTGTACTTTATGTACATTGTAAACAAAATTTTAACTATACTAGTAATATTAGATCTAAAATACAAATTTAAAATTTAAATTATTTAAAAACTGTTAATCGTTTGTTTATTTATTTATTAATAATTAATTATTTACATAATTTTGGGAGACGGCTACAGTTACAGTGCATTCACAATACATACATTTTTATTAGCATGCATGTGTGTGGAAATCGAACCCACGATCTTTATGTGGCTAACGCAGTGCTCGACCAACTAAATCACATTAACACTATTATTCGTTAAACTATTCAGTAAACATATAAATGCTTTACCAGTGTCCAACGTGTGACCTACAAAGTGCTCGCTAACCCTAACAGGCAGCTCTCTTTTAAGCCTCCGTGTCCCTTTAATCTGCGGATCAGCGCGCTGACGTCAGCGAACCCCTTGGGCCGCGGGCTCCCATTGGCTGGCGGTGACGTCAACCGCATTTTTTTCCTCCTGAACCATGACCTCATCGTTAGTTCATTTATAGTGCCTAAGTGCACCTACTGTTTTCCCGACTGCTTAATATCTACTATTGCTTATCTATTTAATCGTCCGTGGCGTCTGTAGACGTCTTGGATGCGATACGCGCGGTTTAATTGATTTCAGATGATTTTATTCGCATATGTCAGTAGGACAGTCTCATTCACTCTCATTAGTGTACACTAGTGGTGACGTCTATTGGCGAACGGCTTCGCATCGGAGCACAGTGCCCTACATGGAGACGAGCTGAAATACTCGGGATCGGGGCAAAATGAGGTAAGTGCGGGGTACGAAAGGGGCGTATCGATATTTGAGACCTTAGATTTGGGAGCGTGCATGTTGGTTTATTTCATGATAAGGAAATAGCGATGATATTTTTAGGGATGGACGCGTTTCCGCGTGACCACCACTAGTCGCGCGCTTATGTGAGGGCAACAATGTGGCTCAATGACATTTATATAAGTAAACTGAGAGTAATGCGTGCGTTTCATTTTGTTGCATCGATTAAGAATCGGTTTTTGGTGATAATGTATTGCATGGTCATCATCATGTCATGCATTGGATTTCATGCCGATGAAAGGAGTAAGAAGCGCAATATTAAAACGTCCAAATTGTGTGTTGTTGTCAAAATGTTTACATTGCAGCATGCGCACGGTTGTAGCTTTGTTTGGCTGTTATCACAGGCGTCTGGATTATAATATAATGATCAATAATTACCATGTTATACATTGGTATCTGTACATGCTTATTTGTCTCTTTTTGTTTTATTAAATTATGGTATCTTAATATTGACATTAACATACATCAATGGGTGTGTATAAGCAGAAAAACAAAGGATAATGCTGTTTTAAATATCATGTAAACTTCAGTGTCCAGAGAGTGAACATTAAAGTGAGATGTCGGATTGGTTGTTCGTTGAGGGCTTAAATTTGGTTAAACGAGAGAGGAACACACTCCTTTACCATCTAGATATATATGTAGATAGATAGACAGATGGCTAGATGGATGAAAAAATTGGACAGACAGACAGATAGATGGAAAGATTAAAGGACATGCAGACAAACAGACAGATAAATAGATATGTAGATGGATAGATGGATGAAAGAATGGACAGACAGACACATAGATAGATAGTCAGACAGATAGATATGTCAATTAATAGACAAACAGATAGATGAACAGAAGAACGGGCAGACAGGTAGACCACTACATAGATAGATAGATAGACAGATGGATAGATAGATGGATAATGGAAGAACGGGCAGATAAATAGACAGACAGACAGATAGGTAGACCACTACATGGATAGATAGACAGACAGACAAACCAAAAGACGGAGGCGGATAGACAGAAAGATAGATAGATATGAAGATAGACAGATGGATGAAAGAATTGGCAGACAGACAGAAACATAGATAGACAGATAGATAGATAATGGAAGAACGGACAGATAAATAGACAGACAGACAGACAAACCGAAAGACAGAGGCGGATAGACAGAAAGATAGATAGATATGGAGATAAACAGATGGATGAAAGAATGGGCAGACAGACAGATACATAGATAGATAGACAGATAGATAGATATGTCGATTGATAGACAGACAGATAGATAGATGGATGGAAGAACGGGCAGATAGATAGACAGACAGACAGACAGACAGACAGATAGGTAGACCACTAGATAGATAGATAGATAGATAGATATATAGATAGATAGATAGATAGATAGACAGACAGACAGACAGACAGACAGATAGGTAGACCACTACATGGATGGATGGATGGATAGATAGATGGATGAAAGAATGGGCAGACAGACAGATATATACATAGATAGACAGACAGACAGATAGATAGATAGATAGATAGATAGATAGATAGATAGATATGTTGATTGATAGACAGATAGATAGATGGATGGAAGAACGGGCAGATAGATAGATAGATAGACAGACAGACAGATAGATAGGTGGATGAAAGAATGTGCAAGACAGACAAATTGATACATAGATAGACAGACAAGATATATGTTTATTGATAGATAGACAGACAGACAGACAGATAAATAGACATGTTGATTGATTGATAGACATACAGATAGATAGGTGGATTGATGGATGGACAGGCAGATAGATAGATAGATAGATAGATAGATAGATAGATAGATGGAGAAAGAATGGGCAGACAGATCGATATGTCAATTGATGATAGACAGACAGACAGATAGAAGATAGATAGATAGATAGATAGATAGATAGATAGATAGATAGACAGACAGACAGACAGACAGACAGACAGACAGACAGATAGATAGATATGTTGATTCATAAACTGACAGATAGATAGATGGATGGAAGAACAGGCAGGCAGACAGCTAGATAGACAGACAGGTAGACGGATAGATGGATAAATAGATTAACAGATAGACTGACAGAAAAATCAGACTGATGGATAAATAGACAGACAAACAGGCACAGAAACAGATCGATGGGCAGACAGATAGACCAACAGACTGACTGACAGATCAATAGACAGACAGACGGATGGATGGACAAACAGGCAGACAGATGGATGGGTAGACTGATAAGTAATTCTTTGTGCTTCTTGCTTGTGCGTTCCCAATATATCCAGATATTCCTTATATGCAGCAGTAGGGCTGGGCGATATGACTCAAAAAATTATCGAGAAAATGTTTTCCATATCAGTCGATATCGATAATTATCATGATAAATAACAAATCTTTACTCCTGTCAAATTTAAAGGCAGATTTTTGCTCCTGAATGAAAATTGTAAAAACCAGACAGTTAATAATGGTTTTAAACTACTTTTTATTCAGAACATGACAAATACAAAAACTAAAATCTTGTTTTAATGCATCTGTATTAAATGTAAATCTATTTGTTATGAAATCAACACTTTCTGACACAAAAGCAGCAGACTACTGTCCCTTTAAGAACCAAGACAGACTGCTTTAAGTTTCAATATACTGAGTAACAGCTGTTTATGTTCACTTAAACAAGAAAGAAAACTTAGTTCAGTGATCACGCGTGTGTTATACACATACGAGCTATACACACTGATAAATGGATGTCAAGGGTGTCACTTTGCTGTGGGAGCGCACATACCCAAACACTATATTCACTGCAGTGGTGGATCTGCTGCTTTTCCTCAGTTTCCTGAATTTGTGAATGTCCTGTAAATATACTTTTAAAGCTGGGCGGACGTGTGCGTGCGCAAGGCGGACCCTGAATGAAAGTAAAGTATACTGCACGCACCTGTGTCTGCTGTGTTTGACGAACCCTGTTTGCGCGTCCAACATTACACACAAGAAAATGTTTCCGCGCATTTGGATTCCGTGATTCCGTCCGCGTTATCCGCATCGCGAAAATCATAGGTCTCTACTAATAAATAAATAACTTGCCTCATCTTCCACTCCTTCAAGTCTGACTGTCACTGTGATTGTAAACCAAGAGCGCGTGCCGCATCCGGAAGTGCTCGCGCAACATTACGCACAGTGCTTAAACATTATCGATCACTTATCGAACTGTCCTTATCGTTTTATCGAAAAAGTTTATATCGGTAAAATTATTGTTATCGAATTATTGCCCAGCCCTATGCAGCAGTGGTAAACACAATACATCGTGGCTTACTGCATCATCACTATAAAGAAGATTTATGTGGCACCTCAGAAAGGTAGTATCATTACCCTGACCCTGTACAGAGCGTTAATCTCAGGCTGCCAGGGTTTAGGCCCCTGGAGAGCCGCCCATCACTTTAGTTACCAGGATTATGGTAAGCAGTTATTGTACAGGAATGAAGAACAGAGATTCCAAGCAGACAGTTATGTGGCTTTTCACCTGATAGTTAGGATTTAAATAAATACATTTTGACTTGCTTTGTATTACGCATGCACAATTGGTGCATTGATTGATAATGGGATATATTTTCATTATCTGGCATGAAGTTCTTGCAGGATCATGTAAAGAACAGATTGGCTCATGTCAAACAAACCTAGCTTATCACAACAGATGATATCATCGCGCCAATCATTAACAAATGTGTTCAGGGAACAATGGTCTGTATAAACACACGTATTGCACAAATGAGTGATGTCACCCATAGAGTTAATAAATAACCCGGAATAAACTATTATCCATTCAGTAATGTTTTTCACAGGTGCAGTGTGTTATTATAAAGCGATCATCACTGTCACTTGCTTTTAAACACAAGCATGCTTTTAAAGGTGTTCGTCGAGTTCTTTCTTTGTTTTGCTTTCATAGCCTCTTTGACAAAAACAACAAAAAAAATCCCTGGGCCTTTCAAGCAGATTTGTAGCGTCGCTTCTCACCATGCCACTTTCGGAAGCAGTATCAAATCCTTCGAAATCAATAGCACAGCTGTTCCTAATGTTTCCGTACTGTGTAAGGATGCGAGGAATAGCCTCTGCAACTTCTCTGCGTGCCCAGTCATCTTTTCTCCTTTTTAAAAAATCTGTTGCCATGGCAACTGTGCAATCTCACCCCGTCACCACATCAGCATTTTGCACCACTGTTTACGTCTGTGTTCTGGGGGAAGCAAGTCGAATATGCATTGGTGGCACGAGCTCACGACTTGCAACTATAAGTGTGCCACACCTTGTCACCCTGGTAACCTCAATGCATGTGCACTTTAGACAGGTGTCTGCATAATAAATAATAGCGCATGGTAGGGCTCAGTTAGCATTGGAGAGAGAGGATATGCACCTTCTTAATTCCCAATGCATGGTGACAAACTGCAACGCAACCCCCCCCCCCCCACACCGCATCTCACAGCCTGAGTTGTCAAGCAGAAGGAACGCCATTAGACACATGCAGCATCAGCCCTTGTTATGCTCTGACGTGCCTTCACTTCATTTCCGAGTTCTTCCCGCATCTCTTCCCGCAGGCCACGGGAGGCTGTTGTCGTCGTATCGATCAGCCGCGCATGAGAGGTTACGGTGGGGTTTCCTTTTCTTGAAGCTGTGCACCCTGTTCCACGGAGAGATCATGTAAGGGTGGTAAGGAGGTTTTGGTCTCTGGTGATGAATTACTGAGCAGCTGGAATACTGCATGTGTCCGTGTTTGGCTGAGATGCTGCCTTTGGTTACTTACGGTGACTGGAAACTCGGATCAAAACAAAGGCGTCCATATTGGGATGCTGACTGCGTGAGGCTGGTCCTCCGCACTATGCTGGGTTTGTTTATGTGGACGTGACTTGAAAATAAGTCTTTTGATTATTCGGCTGTACTGTTTAGACATGCACTGAAATGCATGGTGAAATACAGATTGCATGTGAATGTTTGTTTATGTTTGGCCTGAATGCTTATTTTGAATCATTTATGCGATCTGTTTTTCACTATATATACATATAGCCAGTATGTATATAGATAAATGTGTTTGCGTTTGCATCAGTCTCTCCCTGCAGATTTCTGCATGGCGCTGCAGATATCTTAACGTTGCAGCATCACCCTCCCTAATGCAGCAACAGAGAGAGAGAGAGAGAGAGAGAGTATGAGAAAGAATCAGAAATAGTCTAAAAGTTTGAAGCAGGAAAATCGAGGTTATTATTGTAATGAAAAATAATAAAAAGTTATTATTTTACTGAGTATGACAAAGAACAAATATTTCTCATAGCTAATAAAACAAATACAAACAAAATAACTTTCAATCAATGTTGGAGCACAATAAAATCTAAAAGGAATTTTTTTGTGTTCACTTTTAAATCATCTGGTCCTATGATCCTTTGTAAACTCATTTTTCAGCGGGTAGGGGAGAGTGGGGCACAAACTAACGCTTTTTGACTTTGTATCTATCATTCAAAAAATAATTAAGTTAGATTAATCATTATGTTTACACAATCAAATTTCTGTTAAAAATGAGCACTTAAAGTTTGTTTGTGTGTTTGTAAAGTTTTTGTTTGTTTGCTGCTGCTCTGTGCCCCCACCCTACGAATTTGTCATACGTCACTAAGAAAAGTGCGTACACTATGCTAATACTCTCTCCTGAATAGAGAGGAATATCATTTTTGTCCGTACTATCCCTTTAAGTAACAAGACCGTGAGAAAAATAATATGTGGTTGGATTTGGTGACTAATGCTACGTTTACACCAGCCACAGTAGAGGCTGGACGCTTGAACATTTCTGTTACAAATGAGCACTTAAAGTTTGTTTGTGTGACCTACTGTTATACGTACAGTTACACTGAAAGTAACAGGAGTGCAAACGTTACAACTTACCCCATAGGTGGGGTTCATTGTAACAAACAGAGGGTTTGTTGTAACACCTGCTAGAAAGTCTGGAGGTCTCACGGCGCAAATGAGGCGTTAAGGGCGGCGTGGTAGTCGTGATCCGCCTAATTCGAGTGTTGCCGCGGGAAATGCGCGAGTTGAACATTTTTAACTTTGGCAGAAAAACGCTCGCGTTAACCAATCAGGAGCTTGCTCAAACGTGGCTGGTGTCAACCCATGGTAAGGCTTAATTGTAAAACTGTGTGACAACTAACCCCGTTGTGTAAAAATGTTTTCAATCCCAGCTATCAGTTACTAGAAATTGTTGACATGTTTCAAAATGGTGTTATGTTTTAAAGGGATAGTTCGGCCAAAAATGATATTAAACCCATGATTTACTCACCCCGAAGCTGTCCGAGTTGCATATGTCCATCGTTTTTCAGACAAACACATTTTCGGATATTTTATAAAATGTTTGAGATCTTTCAGTTGATTAAATGTAATGTTACGGGGTCCACCCATAGTCCACGACCTTCAAGTCCAAAAAAAGTGCATCCATCATTCACAAATTAAATCCAAACGGCTCCAGGATGATAAACAAAGGTCTTCTGAGGGTAATCCGCGCGGCGTTGTTGTAGAAATATCCATATTTAAAACTTTATTAACGAAAATAAATACCTTCTGGTAGGGCCGCCATCTTAGTCGCGTCCGCATTCAGGATGAGAGCTTACACAGCCTACGGAGGCTACTCTGCTGCTGCTCTGTGCCCCCGCCCTCCGAATCTGTCATACGTCACTAAGAAAAGTGCGTACACTACGCTAATACTCTCTCCTGAATACAGAGGAATATTATTTTTGTCCGTACTATCCCTTTAAGTAACAAGACCGTGAGAAAAATAATATGTGGTTGGATTTGGTGACTAATGCTGCGTTTACACCAGCCGCGGTAGAGGCTTGACGCTTGAACATTTGAGTTCACTTTGTGCCTGAAATTCTAGTCATTCGAGAAATTCACACGGAAATTCGCTTCCGGTAATCACGTCACTACTACAGCAAGGTCCTGATTGGTTAACGCGGCGCGTAAATCCGCCGAAGTTCAGATTTTTCAACTCTCACGTTTCCCGCGGCAACGCACAATTCGCGCGTTCCGCGCCGCAGGATGCGTAATCGTGTCTTTGCATTGACTTAACATGTAAATCACCCACGCTTGCTGCCTCTACTGCGTTTGGTGTAAACACAACATTACACACCCAACTCAGAAATAAAAAAACCATAAGATGAAGAAATTTACTTTCATGCCTCTTTGTTCAATATAAAAATATTCAATCTGTATAAAAATGTAAAGTAGCCGTGTTACAATTAACCTCACCCCTATATGCATTTAGATGTCTATCTGTTCTGGCAATACAGACCAAAAACATTGATGACTCATAGTGCACTTTGTCATTGTGGCCAATAAAATTATTTCTGGAATGAGAAAGTCCCTCCCCCAGTGCCACCCACTTCTGACTAGCAAAAGCAGGCAGCAAATGATATTCAGGGATGCGATGCAAACCAAAGGGCTTTTTAATTAACTATCCCTGTGCAAATGTCTTGTTAAATAAGAAATACATCAACACAGGACATAAAACTACTCCCATAAAGTGATTTCATTGACCTTTAGTTCATTTTTATGGCGTTGTATTCTGTCTATCGACTGTCCAACCAGTTTGTATTTATTGATGCACTTTAAACTATTTATTATGAACTATTTGTCATGCAAAAAAAATAAACG
Organism: Paramisgurnus dabryanus; assembly: GCF_030506205.2. Classification (NCBI taxonomy): domain Eukaryota; kingdom Metazoa; phylum Chordata; class Actinopteri; order Cypriniformes; family Cobitidae; genus Paramisgurnus; species Paramisgurnus dabryanus. The sequence goes on from NC_133359.1 coordinate 5,269,779, forward strand.
ATAATGAAACCGTTTTAAAGAAGAAATTGTTAATAAAATTAACAAAAACCTTTTTCGAAATGCTAACAACCCTGCTTACAGTCTGGTAGTTAGCAGACTGTTAGAAAACCATCTTATCCTGATCATCTGCTTGACCAGCAGTTACAGCTCAGTACCAAAATCCCGACTTGTTTTCGTCTGGCACAACATTTCCGCATAGCCGATTGCTAAAGCACAGCTATGCACAAAGCTGCAGTCGACAGGAAAGCGTTTTTAACCTTTCAAAGAAACCCATTATGTGAGAGTATAAGTTGCCGAGATTGTCGTATCTGTCAGTGCTATACAAGCATTTGTCATTCAGTGGCACGTCTATCCGGTCGGAGGAGAAAGCTTATCTCCTTCCACTTTCACTTTTGGTGTGGTTAACCTTCCATTAGTAAGACTGAGCAGAAGCCAGCCAGCCAAAGCCATGTATTTTTTATGACTGGTGTGGAGTAGAGTTGACTAGAGGAGTGTGGTTCACTCAAACTAAGTATAGCTCAAACTAAATTGCGTAATGTGTGTAATTTCTCAATGTTGAAATACTGTTCCTTATTCCAGTTTAATACGCAATGACAATTATTGAGGAAGACATTTGTAGGCCGAAAAGTGTAAACATTGTGGCAGATTCAATATATGTTTCTAGCAATAGTGCCTCTTTCAGTGGTGAGCTTAAAGGGACACTTCACTTTTTTTTTTAAATAGTCTCATTTTCAAGCTCCGCTAGAGTTAAACATTTGATTTTTACCGTTTTGAAATCCATTCAGCTGATCTCCGTGTCTGGCGATACCACTTTTAGCATAGCTTAGCATAGTCCATTGAATCTGATTAGACCATTAGCATCGCGCTAAAAAATAAGTAAAGAGTTTTGATATTTTTCCTATTTAAAACTTGACTCCGCTGTAGTTACTTCGTGTACTAAGACAGACAGAAAATTAAAAGTTGTGATTTTCTAGGCAGATATGGCTAAGAACTGTACTCTCATTCTGGCGTAATAATCAAGGACTTTGCTGCTGTAACATGGCTGATATTACGCACTGCCCGAAAATAGTCCCCTTGGTTACTTTCAATAGCAGGGAACTATTTTCAGGCGCTGTGTGCGTAATATCATTGCACCTGCTGCAGCCATTTTACAGCAGCAAAAGTGGAGTGGAATGTTCGTAAACCTGTTTGTGTGTAGTCAGTATTTTTGCATTATCTTTTTATTATAAAGTTGATGTCCAAAGATTTTTACACACAATTGTTCCTCACAATAATCACATTTATATGGTACATAATTTACCCATTTCCTCGCTACCATGTCCATATATCATAGTAATCCCATTGTACCTCTTGGTCCTTTTATGCACACATATACTACATTAATAATCGTTTTCTGAATTAGCTACTTAAAATAGCTTTAAATGATGTTTGCCGAATGCACAAAGTAAAAATGTGAAATATGTAGTAATGATGCCTGGAATTTTGATAAAAAAAACTTTATGGTTTTACCTTTAGCTGTCCTTCCTTGTTACTCTCTAATAAATGCTGGGTTATTTCCAACCCAACATTGGGTCAATAAAGGACGAATCCAGACATTGGGTTAAATAAAGACCCAAATTTTTTTTATATTTGACACAACAATGGGTTAAAATAACCCAGCATTTTGGTTTGAAACAAAACAGCATAAGTTAAATCAATAGTTCTCAAACTTTTTTGGCATGTGGCCCCATTTTATGAAATAAAACATTCCAAAACTTAAAATTTGAATTAAGCAAATCATTAAATGATACAATGTATCTGAGGTTTAATTACACATAATTTCTGATAAATGTATATATTTAATAAAATGTCATTAAACTGGGGTCCCCCCTGGCACCATCTCAGCCCCCCCTCTAGTTTGAAAACCACGGAGTTAAATTACAACCTAAAGGGTTGGGTTTGTCCTTTTGTGACCTAATGTTGGGTTGAAAATAACTTTGTAGCAAAACTTTAACATGTCTGCAGACAGATTTTTATATTATTATAAAGTTTATGAATATTTACATCGACCACAGTTGCAAAGCAATATTTTCTCATGCTCGAAGAAGCTTATTCTGTGGTCGTTTTCTCTGCGTGATGGAAATCAGTGACCTGGTGATTGAATCTGTTGAATGTCATCTGAACTAAAACAGTTCTTGACCTTTTAAGACTGAGCAATACATTAATTCACTCATACTGTCAATTTCTTTCTCATTGTCTACTTCACAGATCTGTCCTCTAACACAAAACAAAAGGCACATATACCGAACGTCTCCCAAGTTTAATATTTAGGCTAAATGTGCATCTTTAGCAGGATTAATAAAAAGACTTGTATATGAAATCAAGGCTATAAATTGCACATTTTCTCCAATCTGTTACATAATATTTATCGGTCACATCCTCTCTGGCTCTAATATAAACAGGATCAGTATGTATCACATGTTTTTCCGATTACCGATTTTGTATCATGTTTGCCCTTCACTTTTAGCATAAAACAAATCTTGGAATTAAACAACATTTTAATGTAAAAAAATATGGGCATACGTAGTCCACAATGACGTTGAGAGCTAATTGGTTACCTTTACATAAATTAACCATAGTAAAAATAAAATAACAGAGTTATTCCAGTCATTATTACTGCCGTAAACTATGGTTTATTTGTATTAGCCCATAGGGGTGGTATTTTAAATAAATGTGCCAGTTTTAAACCTCAGAGATGTTTCTCATCTATGATAGTAGTTAAGATTTGAACTTTTCTTTTACTTTTATGTGCTTTAGCACCCCCTGTGGCAGCACTGTATTGCATTGCTTTATGGATTGCAGTCATTGCATTGCACATTTCGAAATGCAGCAACACATGAAATTAAGATTGTTTGCTAGAAAAAATTGCATTTATTTGATTTACTTAGCGTTTGCTTCGTCAGGCAGTGGTTTTACATTTAAGCATTTAAAGGATGCTTTTATGCAAAGTTAAAGCTATGCATTTCATTATCAGTATGTGTGTCTTGACCTTTACATTGCTAACGCAGCGCTCTATTCTAATTGAGCTACAGGATTTTACATATGTTGAAATGCAACCAGGAGCTGTGTAATTTTTATTATTAACTAGTTTGTACAACACAAGCAAGAAGCACAAAAGTTCAACAAGATGTGCCTTATGTCATAAATGATCAATAATGTACCCTTTCCTTTGTTTTATTTCTGCAGACAGCATGTGCACCTTTATGTGTTTCTGAGAGTCACTTCAGTGATTTGATTATCACTGATTCACCACCTCTCTGGTCGTCGTTGTGAGCATCCCTCATCCAGAGAGGGCTTCTGGGTACTTCCATGGCTGGGGAGAAGAGTCGTCGCAGCGCCATGGATATCAAGCGCCTTGCGGGCCTGCTTCAGCGCGGGGCCGGACGCTTGCTGGTCATCGACAGTCGGACGTTCTCGGAGTACAACGCCTCTCACGTGCACGGTGCCGTCAACGTCTGCTGTTCCAAACTGGTCAAGAGGAGACTTCAGCAAGACAAGGTGTCGGTTACCGAGCTCCTGCAACCCAACGGAAAGGTCAAGGTATCAAATGTGTGATTCAGTTTGTGTGTGAGTAGTATATGTAGTCTAGGTTTAAATGAGAAATAAACATCAAGGGCATCAAAAAGAAGCGCTGATGTCAGTAATTGGACATTGGCAACCTTTGAAGAGTTCAGTTCTGAGATCTGTTAGTTTTGTGTGGATTTCACAACCATGTCACTTCACAGAATCGTAATGAATTAATATTTACTCGTGAACACGCATTAAAGAGTTCCCGTTTTGGCACCTGCTTGCAACAACTGCAGTCAAATTCATGGGCATGTATAGTATTTGACACTTCCTTATGTGAAATGATTTTGTAATTAGGTGTAGTAGTCAACAACCGGTTTGAAGATGAAGAGAATGTTTGAGCAAGTCAGCCTTTGGCTTGATCGTTGACATATTCTGGCTAACAGCTACCCTTGATCTTCCCAGCTCGTACACGTCTAAATTTGGCCAACCGCTGTAGGTTTATTGGTTATCAGAGGCTCTGAAATTTGAGACTTGAGCTTTCCATGAGTTCTACATCGAATATGACATCATTTTTTCCCGCCCGGCTGGCATGCCAAGTCTTTATATTTTTAGGCGCTCTGTGATACTGACCTAACTCTTAGGGGGAAATCCAAGCACCAACAGATGTCACATAAAACTCCATGTCATAGCTGATGAGGTCAGTGTCGAAAAACAATCTGCATGTATCGCGCACATTTTTTGTTTCTTCGAAATCTGCATTCACACCAATGAGGCACTGTATCGAGGCCCTGCAAAGTGACAGGTACATTTAAGGTTGTAGTTGTGTCTCTTTTGATTGCTGGTTTGTGGAACAAATTGTGTAAGTTCCTCATAATAAAGTTTCCGAATGAGTGCCTGACCCGTCACGCATAGAGTCTATTTTACGCAAATCTGGTTCCTTCTTTTTAGTTGCAGCTGTAAGTTGACACAACTAGTTGCAGGTGTTCCCCTACATGTTTTAGATAACTTTTGTCTTGCGGTTATCGCATAACTTTTAACCAGTAGCTTGTTTGTGGGGGTTGAATTACCTGTTCTTCTATATAGGTTTGTTTCAAATTTGTGTAACTGTTTTTGGTTACACTATTGTCAGAGTAAATAAACCCTTACGCTTGGTGCTTACAGTATCTTCTTCTAAAAGCTGCATGTTTGTCTAAGTAGTATTATGTTGCCCATAAGCATTTTAGCTCTGGGACTTTGTTTGCTATGTGATGCTATTTGAAGTGGAGGCCTTAAATGTGACCTGCCGGTCAAAACCAGTACCATCCGAACATAACAGAATGGCACTGTTTTCCTGGGCCGCTCTTTCATGACTTTCCCCATTTCTTTCCACAGCTGAGCCTAGAGGCTGTGTAGCTTTTATTATCTCCCTCAGTAAAGAGGATAACGCTTGTGATTAATGCAAGTCCTGGATAAAGCTGGAGCTATCTGGGTATAAAGGAGGGAGGGGGCGAATTCTGGAAACCCTTTGTTATTGGATAAGCATGACATCATAATCTTTAGTGTGGCCACTGGCAGAGCGCTGTCTGAGCACGTGCAAATCTTCTACACGAGCGGCACAGGATTCCAACAAAACCCCCAACTGCTTTGGACACCTGCCATTGCCAGAAGTTGTGGCATCAATGTGTAAGCTGTATGTAACAACAGCACCACAACCAAAGGCCACTAGTGTGGTCCATTGTGAGAAGGAATAAAGGAAGGAAGTGAAAGAGGGCATTAATTGATAGGCAGCATACATCCACACTGAGATAATGCCTGAGGTCCCCCACAGCTCTGTGTTGGGCCCATTTCAGATGACATCAGCGGAAGGCAACATATGCACCCGATTGCCTTGCCTGGGTTGTAAATGGGTCAGTGTTAAGTGCAGTAGATAGAGCGCTATGGTACAAGAGCAGGACTTCCTCTGCAGTGACGAACGACCTTGGCTTATTGTAATCTGTGCCTCTGAATGTTCTATTGAGCTGGGACAGACAGATGGCTCTGTGGTCGCCCCAGAGCGAAGACAGCCACATAAGCAGTTCCGAAGGGCAACAGTGATATAAGAAAAGAAGATAATTCTTGACTACATGGTTTTATCTTTACTCTTTGTAGAAAAAAATAAATACAATTTACAGAAAAGGTTGTCAAAAATCGAACCTCCCATTAATATTCATAGGTTGCTTCATCCACAACATCAATAATATAGAAAGTGAAATTATAGGGGAAAAAACACCAAGTAGAACTAAAAATACATTGCAAACCATCTGAAACCACATTAACAACACACCAAAAGCCACGGAAAGTACCTAACTATATGGATTTTTTTGTAAAAATTACTCATATAATACGTTGTGGTCTATGTAACGTTTATCTTTCTACTGAACATGGTGCATGGGCAAATACTTGTCAAGTTAAATTGTGACAAATGCACTGCATGACAATTGAATGACACTGGTCAAATGTTCCTTACGCAAAGATATATGTGACCACAGAGGCACACAGCAAGGTAATAAGAATAGAAATTCAATCTGTCATTTTTAAATCCTGCCAATGTCACGGCATTTAAAGCATCTAAATATATTACAGATCTCTTCGGTGACCTTGAGACCATACTGTGGCTCTTGGAAAATGTAGCCCTTTGACACGTTCGTATTTCTGGGTGACACCTAGCTATTACTGAACCTCTGTATAGCTTGGTTTAGTAATAAGTGGGTACCTAATTACAACCCAATCGCTTGTACTGATGGGATTCTTTGGGTGTCTGGGCTATATTCAGAATGCAGTATCCCACAATGCAGCGGGTTAGATTTCACATCAATATCCGCTGTGGCAAATAGACTGGAAGTAACATGAGCTGCACTGAATTTAAACCCTAAAAATGAACTAGTAAAACGTATTGCTCCAATAATTAACCCATTGTGGTATGAAATCACAAGTGTATTTGGCACTGGCCCTGTAGGTAACCATGTTTCACCAGACCTTCTGAGAAACCATAATCCTTAGGTGATGATGATGTCATCATCTGGATTTAACTCTTATCCAATTAAGGTGTAACACCTTGTTCTGAGGGGGAGGCTAAACCTAGTTTCACACTATCCCCTGTCAATCAATTTCCTCGCTTTAATACCTTATCTAATAGCTAAGCTTCACTTGCATAACCGCTCAAAGTAAATGAGAAGCAGGAAGTGCAAATGGGAGTTTTCAGGCGGTTTAAACGTTCACAGTTGATCGAGTTTGTGAGGCAGGCAGGGAATGCTCTGTAAACTTCCACCTTTGGTGACATCATCTTTTAGGCAACGTGCCAGTCTGGAACACACACACACACACTCTCGCTTTCTCACGCGTACAGTACACCTTCTCACTTTATTTACTTTTAGATACGCCCTGTTTCAAGATTCGCTGATTGTTTTTAACAGTTAGGCTGTGGACCGGGTGTAAATTTTAAAAAATATATTTTTTGTGCATTTGTTGTGATCTGTGTATTGTGTCATCTAAGCTCTGAAATTTGTTGATGATGTAACCATTGAGAATTAGTTTGGAAAGATTTTGCTTTCTATTTAAAGATACACATTTGTTTAGTCTATTTAAAGATTAGGATTTAAAGGGATATTTCACCCAAAAATAAAATTATGTCATTATGTACTCACCCTCAAGTTGTTACAAACCCGTATAAATGTCTTTGTTCTGCTGCAGACAAAGGAAGATGTTGGAATCATGCAGGAAACAGGAGCTCCAATGGATTGACTATAGAAGTGAATGGTGGTTACAAATATTCCTCAAAATATCTTCCTTTGTGTTCATCAGAACAAAGAAATGTATACAGGTTTCTAAGAACATGAGGGTGAGTAAATAATGACAAAATTTTGGGGTAAACTATCCCTTTAAATTACATGGGTTTATTTAGCTGGTTCTTATTATGCAACAAATTAACAAATTAATGTATAAAAATACTATTTATGTGATATACCAAGAAGTCTGTGAATGGTTAAAGGTTCTTTATGGAACCATACAGACTGACAAAGAACATTTTGGGAACCTTAAAGAGTATATAGGTGATATAATGCTATTCTGTAATAGCCAATGATACGATCAATTATGGAATTGGAACAAGGGGGAGCTGATCTGTTTAGTTTTTGTAAAATGGGTGGTCAAACTATGCAAAAAATGACTTTCATACTTATTTTTGTCTTGTTTTCAGTACAAATAAAAAAAATCTTAAATCAATATGCATTTTTTTGATAAGCAAAATTACCCCCAAAAATAGGATATAAATAAACAAAATACAATTTAAGTGAATTTGTGCTTAAAACAGGCAAAAAAATCTGCCAATGGGGTAAAAAAATTCTTACAATATTCTTAAGTTAAAGGGATAATTCACCCAAAAATGAAAATTATGTCATTAATGACTCACCTTCATGTCGTTCCAAACTCGTAAGACCTTCTTTTATCTCCGTAACACAGTTTAAGATGTTTTATATTTAGTCCGAGAGCTTGTTGACCCTACATTGAAAATCTAAGTATGGTATACTGTCCATGTCTAGAAAGGTAATAAAAACATCATCAAAGTAGTCCATGTGACATCAGTGGGTCAGTTAGAATGTGTTGAAGCATCGAAAATACATTTTGGTCCAAAAATTACGACTTTATTCAGCATTGACTTCTCTTCCACGTCTGTTGTGAAGCATTATCCTCAGACATGTTTGCAAGTTTTTTTTCAAACTTACAGCGTGCGTCTCCCTCAGGCTGTAAACGAAGCCCGGGCACACAAAAAACAAAAAAAACAGCTGGGGCGCACCAGATAACATGTCAGCCTCGTCACTGCAGTCACGTGACTTTAGTCTCGCGCATGCGCTTCATAACAGACACGGAAGAGAAGACAATGCTGGATAAAGTCTTAATTTGTATTATTTTTGGACCAAAATGTATTTTTGATGCTTCAACACATTCTAACTGACCCACTGATGTCACATGGACTACTTTGATGATGTTTTATTACCTTTCTGGACATGGAAACTGTACATAGACTTTCAATGAAGGGTCAACAAGCTCTCGGACTAAATATAAAACACCTTAAACTGTGTTCCGAAGATGAACGGAGGTCTTATGAGTTTGGAACAACATGAGGGTGAGTCATTAATGACATTATTTTCATTTTGGGGTGAACTATCCCTTTAAGCGTATAAGAAAAAAATTCAGGATTTTTTCTTACCCCATTGGCAATTTGTTTTTGCTTGTTTTAAGACAAATCCACTTAATTTTATGTTTTCTGTCTAAAAACTAGACTTATTTTTTTAGGTCATTTTGCTCATCAAGAAAATGCATCTTTATGTAAGAATTTTTAGATATTTGTACTGAAAATAAGACAAAAATACTAAGTAAGAAAGTCATTTTTTGCTAAGCTGATTATTCAACCAGAAACTTCTCAGTCATGTGACCTACACTCTTAAAAATAAGGGCGATACAAATGTTTTTCACAGAGATGCCATAGAAAAACAATTTTTGGTTCCTTATAGAAGCATTCAGTCTCTTTTATTGTAAGAAAAATGGTCTCTGGTGCAGAGAGCACAACTATTTCTATATACAGAACAATATACAATCAGAGCCTCGAATTTCAACCTATAGACCTACAGATCCCAACATGCAATTTCATCTTTCTCCATAACGCACACAATCCCATTTATATGTCTTTTCATTTTCTGCATTTCATTTTCCTCCTCTCATCCCTTTCTCTGTCTCTCCATCTCTCCCCATCGTTCTCTTCGGTCACTGCCCTCGTCCCCTCCCCTTTCTCTGTATTCTCCAGTAGTGCTTCAGCATCATAGTGAGTCATTCTGCAGCGGCTCCGGCTGATGGTCATGTGATTAAAAACTGCCTGACAACATTGAGACAGCCAGACTCACGTGCAGCCACACACAGCTTCACGCTTCTGCAGCATCGCTGGCACACACGTACACACAAAACAGCCGCATCACGTAATGCATGCGGTCCAGAACACATCTGACTGTCTATGTGCTTTATTTTTACATTTAGAGGAGTGCTAAGGATGCATCTAGAGCCGCATCTTTGTCTTTTGATGGATGTGAGCCCTCTGTTCGTCACTTATAACTAAAACATGACAATGCATTAATAAAAAGATGCTTTTGTGGCATTTAGCAATGCTGGTCAGCATCACTATGTATTCATCGCCATGCATTGTTGTCAGGGAACAAAATAATGATATTTTTGGTGATAATCACTGTGCCTGCTAAAACAAATGTTAGCTGGTTTCAACTTCGGTGAATATGAATATTAAATATAATGTACCGATTAGGAATGTAAGATATTGTGAAATAAGTGCAATGCCAGAAGGCTGTGCATACCACAATATGCAAATGTGAATATTGCAATAGCAAGTCCTCAAAATCATGCAGCCCTAGTACTGAAAGTACTGACAGTTCCCACTGTGGAATCTATTTAGTCGAGATTTTATAAACTCAAAGGCCTGCGTGGGACGTAAATATAGTCACATGGCCTTTCGAACTGCATCTTGTTTATCCAGCTGCTGCGTCTATTACATCATACTGGTGGGATGATTGACATTGTACTGATATGTACTTTATTTGTGCGCTACAGGTGGACCTGGGTCGCAGACAGGAGGTGGTGGTGTACGACCAGAGCACGAAGGACGCCGGTCAGCTTTCCAAAGACAGCTTCATCCATATTCTCCTGAGCAAGCTGGACTGCACCTTTCACAGGGTGTCTCTTCTTACAGGTACGGAGCGTTAATATATCCTGGCTATAAAACTCATCATCACAAATCATACTGGGACCCAGCAGAGGATGAAAATGTGACCGTTTTCGTTTACACCAGCAGGTGGCGTTTCTTATGTCACTGATTCTGATATCGCACAACGTCTTATCTCTCTCTTCTGTCTTGGTTGTTTCTTTCCTGTGCAAACAATTCCCGGCCTTCGTGATTAATGTTATTCTTTGACAGAAATCTTTGTCATGTCATCTCCATTTATGGGGAATGCATTAAGGAAGTAATGCTAACCGTTTACACGGTTGCACTGGTCCGACTGGAATCTCCTGCTGTCAATCAAATGATGTCATATTGGACAAAAGAGCTGCCCGAGGCATGTTCTGACATATAGCTCGCATGATGATTTTGTGGAAAACAGATGTTCATAGACAACTCGAAGACATTCGATCACAGCATTTTTCGCACATTCCATATGCTAATTGTTAGCGTATTAGCATCTTTCATAGCAAAGATAAGTACGTAAACCCTTACAGTAAGCAGTTTTCTCTGACAAGCGTATGTTTTAACCATTCGCTTCTTGCTAAGCTGCTTGATCCAGATATGTCACCGACTGAAAAGCAGTTTAAATTGGTTGCACCGTTCCTTTAAATCTTAAATTATGCTGCCGTCTTTGCTGAAGTGCCTCTCGCATCAAAGCTTCTTTTGACCTCTTTTGGCTTTTGCTAAGCCTCTGAAGGCTAAATTAGAAATTTGTCACACGACAGAAATTTGACACTGTTAGCTCAAACGGTACTTTCTCATTTTTCGGAAATTAGGCAAAGAAAGATTTCCTAGATATGCATTGAAGGAGCATCTAGCGGTGGTAGCGATTACCCTAGCGACACCTTAGCAATGTGTTAACAACCACTGATAACTCCGTAGCAACTTTTGTTGGCACATTGATCTGTTCTGATGCATCATGCAAGCAATGCAGGTTCGAGTCCAACCTGCATTGTTGTCCCTGATAGTTTGCCTGTAGTATACGTCTTCAAAAAAAATAGCCAAAAAGTACAAAAATAGAGTAAACCACAAATAAGGCATTGAATAGGACTGCACTATATTAAAAGAAAAATGCGATATATACAGACGGTTTCAACAGTAACAACATAAACAAGCGGCTTTCGTGGAAAACACGTAACTTCCGGTAAACTCCGCTAAGAATAAATAACAACAAAATCTGTTTAAACATAGTTTATTTATATAACAAGCAAAATAAACAACACCGTATCACGCATGGCGTCACCGCACGTGCATCCGATGAAACCGTCTATACGATAACATGCAAAATTGTAAGATTTGCTATAAGCAGTACGATAGGGGTTTATGATTGTAAAATCTATTTCAATTTTTTACATTTTTCTACAACTTTTACAGGGATCTCTTGACAGAAATGTAATATAATTACATAACTAATATGTTTAGTGGTGCATAAAGACCTTACAAAATGAACTGTATTGTTTTTATTACCTTAGAATGAGTCAATTTTTATCAACATAAAACGCGTTTTTATTTAGATACAACGGGCTTTTATCTACATACAACGCGTTATTTTATCGTCATACAACGCGGTTTTATTAATCGACATACAACACATTTTATCGACATACAACGCTTTTTTTATCTAAATACACAGGGGACCCCCTTTGATGGAAGTCGCATTTTTGTGCCGTCATGTTTCTACAGTAGCCAAACTGAATGGACAAACTGATCTAAAGAACGCGTTTTGTCACTGTTGTCTCAGACGATGAAGTGTTTGTCCTGTGGCGGCTACCGTAGCTTCACTATGCGTTTCGAAAAGGACTAATGAGCTGTGGAGTGATCCGTTGGTTGCAATTCACAATCTTACCATTAGATGCCGCTAAAAATCTACATGCTGGTCCTTTAAAAATATATTTAAAAACTGTAGAGAAAGCATCGTTCTGTGTGTCTCGCCAGGTTTTCTGCTGTTAGCACTGACATAAAAATTTGAATGTACATCACTTTTTGAAGTAATAAAATCATTTGGTTACGGTATGCACGTCACGGTATAACGATAAGTTTGGTTTATTTTGTTGCACTAAACTGTAAGAGTCCAGTTGAAGGAAATAATAAAATCTACCTATTAGCTTTTTTGGTGGTTTGCCTGGTTTCTGTCCTCTAAACATACTTTATTTTAACCCTGTTAAATATTCCAGGAATACTGCTGTTAGGTAGATAAAATATGAACTTTTATTTGGGATTCATGCCTGTTTTTATCATCTTCAGACTGACTAAATATGGTCAGGAAGAAAGTCGTCATGCCTTTATTAGGACCGTATTAAGAGACAAAATGCATGACAAATGGCTCTTGGCATCCTTTGATGTCAGAATAAGAGGACAGCTCTAGAGATGATGCAATGTTACTGGATGTATTCAGTCACTCACAGGCACTAACGCCTTTTTATCTGTGATAACCTTGTTTTAAGGGTGTAAACAAGATTATGCAACAATATTTCCATTAAAATAGGACTGCTTGTGTCCAATTGATGTCATAGTCACACGGTTGCCCTTTTCCACCAATCGTGTCTTTCTTATCTCTCGTTCTCTTTTGCTGTGCTGTGACCTCTGGTTGCTTTCTCATGAAGCACTTTGATTCTGTCTTGACTACTGACAACCGTGTTACAGCATATAGAGATGAACTCACATGTAATATATGTCTAGATTCTACTCTGTCTCCCACTTTGGTCAATTATTGTATTATCTTAACCTCATTATCCTTTGAGTCATCAATAACTGGGTTAGGACGGCTGAAAACACACATTCGTTTAAACCGTTTGTCGGACTACGCACCAACATCTAATTTTTACACATTTGTCTTTGCGCAAAGAAATAACAATCCCAGAATGCATTTTATCCGATAAAAATGACTTAAAGGTGCAGTGTGTAATTTTTAGAAGGATCTCTTGACAGAAATGCAAAATAATATACAAAACTATATTATCAGGGGTGTATAAAGTCCTTTTAATAATGAACCATTATGTTTTTATTACCTTAGAATGAGATGTTTTGATCTACATACACCAAGGGTCCCCTTACGTGGAAGTCGCCATTTTGTGCCGCCATGTTTCTACAGAATCCTTAATGGACAAACTTTTTTTACTAAGTTGTCCCCGTCGATGACATGTTTTTCCAGTGGCGGCTACCGTAGCTTCTCTATGCGTTTCAAAAGCAAGGTGTGAGCATTGGACTGAATTTAGCAGTCTCGCAGAAGCCGCAAAAATGTACCAACTGCACCTTTAAGGTAAATGTGTGTTTTATTGTTATTTTTAGATTTGATACTTATTAAGTAGAGAGATGTATCAATAAAAGCTTAAAGGTACACTACTGGTTTTAGGGGCATCTAGTGGTGAGATTTCGTATTGCAACCAACCTCAATTTCGAAATGCAATGAGAAGCTAAAGTAGCCGAGACAGAGGTGTTTGTTCGTTTTGGGCTACTATAGAAACATGACAGACTTTTCCCAAAAAGTGTACAATATTTTGGTGTTTTAAAGTCCAGGTTTATTGTACTAATAAACCCACCTCATTGTACGTCTGAACAAAACTGCTCGATGCTTTCACTGTCTCGACTGTTTGTATTTGGGTCAATGACGTGGCGTTAATTATTTTGTGTCTGTATGGTTCAATTAAATGTAAAAGGGTTCAAATCTCAAAATAAATTAGCAGATTACTTTAGTGCTGCCTCACGATTAGTCGCGACTAATTGTTTGCAGAATAAAAGTTTTTGTTTACATAATATATATGTGTGTGTGTACTGTGTATAATAATTATGTATATATAAATACAGACACATACATGTATAATTTTAAGAAAAACATATATTTATATAATAAATATTTATGTTTATTATTAATATAAATTATATATAAATATAAACATGTATATACACATCAAATGTTTCTTAATTATATACATGCATGTGTGTGTGTGTGTGTGTGTGTGTGTGTGTGTGTGTGTGTGTGTGTGTGTGTGTGTGTGTGTGTGTGTGTGTGTGTGTGTGTGTGTATTTATACATAATTATTATACAGAGTACACCCACATATATTATGTAAACAAAAACTTTTATTTTGCAAACGATTAGTTGTGACTAATCGTGAGGCAGCACTAGATTACTTGCATACATCTTTTTTTTTAAGGACCATGTCTAAAATTTTTATTTCATTTCACAAGTTTTATTTCATTTTTAAAGAACATTTGAGGGATAATTGCAAAAATGTCAATGTGGTGTAACCGGTCTGTGTCAATTGGTGTAACTAGTATTTTTTTAAATTAAAAAATAAATATATCAATAAAAAAGTGGAATAAAATATAATCACCTAGTTTAGTGTAATAAGATTTTTTTTACATACTTCTTTACATCATTTGTCAAAGATTATTTAGAAAACAGAGCATAAGTCAGGACAAATATTACAAAAACACATTACAATTTACATTTAGAAATAACATAAAAATATATTTCAAAATTATAATTTTTTTGATGATTACGTTTACATGCCATCAAGGTGGATAAAATATTTAATATTTCTCATTTTTCGGCGCAAACGCCGGTTACACCATTTGACAGTTTCAGGTCCATTCAGTGTTAACTTTCATAAAAATGGTGCAAATGTAATTTCTGATTGCATAAAATTAACATAAATACACTATGTGCATTGAAATAAACCTGATGCGTGCTTTTAAAACAAGTTTTTTAAAGAGATTTACCGTAAAAGATTTTTGAATTTTTCATCTTCCCAAACTATTTTTGTCACTGAGCCATTTATCACTCAAAAACAATGTGTTTGTGCGCAGGTGTGTAGCGTTTCTTTACAAGGTAATATCGCCATCTACTGGCTTGGCACCATAATACAGCAAATTTAATACTTATAAACTCTGATCGGTTTGACAGCGTTGTCATGTGTATGTGAAATAAAATTGCTGTTGTTGTGTTACTGGCTTTGACTTTCGATGTTCGATGCCTTGTGTGTGTTACTTGTAATTTAGTGGCCATGAAAGTGTTTTAAATGAGTTATTTAAAAAGTTCAAGTATGCCTGCTTAGAAGACATCTGCCTAGGTAGACAGTAAACCGCTGACTAGCTTTTGACTAAAAGTCTAAGTTTGTTAATATGCTATTACTTACTTATCACAAATGAAAACAGGCAAGGCAAAAATGTACGATATGATGTTATGAAACACGCAGTGATGATTGTAATTGATAAACTCGAAGAACAGGAAGTTTATTACCACTTCCTGTCCAAGGCAGTCATTTTTACCATGTACACTTTTACTAGTTGTACTAAGAAATTTACTTAGAAACCGATGTAATCTGGCTGGGGAAAGTTGTTGTGCAAGTCTAAATACAACTGAGCATCTTCCCTGTTGACTGACATTAAGTTTGTTCTTGTCGCCTTGCGAGCTGGCATGCCGCTTCATGCTCATGCACAGGAACTTGGACTGAAATGTTGCGCTGTTGTTGAATTTGATCTTGCTTCACAGGCATCTCGTCCATGCTCACTGGAATTGGACAGGCGCACATACAAAGCTTTAAACAGCCTGAAGCTTTCAAACCCTACCCACAGTGATGTGCCATTGTGTGTGTGTGTCTTACAGATGTGCAGTCACTGTTGTTAATCTCTGCCAAGCTGCTGTCATCGGCCTTGTTTTCCTTTAAATAGCAGAACATGAAGTACACTGGGCCACCTATATGTCAGTTTTAGCCAGTTTAGCACATCAGCTCTGCTCCAACACTGTCTGACTTAAGGCTGAAGTCATTTTATGTGCATACGCGAGGGTCTATGTACTGTACGCGCACTGCTGGAAACCCTCCGTACATTGTACGTGTATGTCGCACATGCATTTGTAACCCAGTAGATGCATTGCATTTTGTTGCACCAAAAGAGCTAAACCTAGATATACCTGCTCCTAAAAATATGTAAAAACAAAATGAACTGTGCTTGACTGCTTTTTTTCATTCTTGGTCAGAAAGCTGACCATCAATGTTGACTAAACCGTATGCAGTTTAGTCAAAGGTCTGGCCACATGATACCCGCTATATTTGTGTGTGTGCATTCTCACACATCACCCCAACACGCTCTCACAAACCCATTTCCGACCCATGTGGCAACTGTTTTAAAATGTCTGCAGCAAAACGTGGTCGTATTACACCCGAAAAGGATGATCTAATTTTCCTGCCCACCGTCTATAGTTAACGCAACAAAGGAGAGGCAGAAAATAGCGAATTATACTCGATTAAAAGATGAAAGTTTAAGCTTGGCAAGGACCAGAGCGAGTAAGCAGAGCTTTGTATTTAGCTGAATTCAGCTTTGTCTCGCTCCCCGGCTCCTATTATGCAACTGGGCGTTTCTAGATGAAGTGTTTGTGTGTGTCGGCCAAAATGAGGTAATGAACAGGTGGTGACGTATTCATTCTAAAACAATATCAATATATCCTTTCAGCGTAAGCCTGCCCCGACATGACGCTCAACCCCGTCGGCCAAAGCTCCAATTTTACCGCCGTTTCTACACCCAGTCGGGGTGACGGACAGGAGAGCATTCATGATTGAAACCAGCACAGGAAAAGTCTGACAGAGTTCTTTGGGAAAATGTTTCCTATTATATTCGCCTGACTTTGACTCATGTAAGCTTTGACTAAATGTCAAAGTCTTTTAAAGTTTGTCAAAAGCGTTTAGGAGAAAAGTGTACTTTTTGGCAGCTCAAGATTGGAAACTATCTGGTGATCGAGACGCAAAAAAAATGACAGCCAGTAAATAGCTTTTATAAAACGGTTAGTTCCAATCCTTGATTCTGATTGGTCAATAGGTGTGCTTTATTCACAATAAAACACGGCTATGACCGCTTCACCCAACGGTTCTGTTTATCACTGCACCCTTAGAAACAGCAACCACACATATCGGTTTGTTGTTTTTATTTGAGCTTTCATGCATATTATACATTGGAACACATTTTTGTTCATGGTCAGGGACTATTTTTTCTAGCGGAAGGAATGCTTTTTATTGATTTAAGTTCATGAAAGTTGCACTGATATTTTTTTTACTTTAATATTGTGTGGTAACACACAATTTTCGCTTCGCGTCGTGTTCGCTTCGTGTCGTGCCTAACAATGCCCTTCAGCCGTTACTTATTCACGATACAGCACAGCCTCTCGTACCTTATTGCTAACATAAATCTCATTCAGTGATGCACAGAATGTTCGGCAACCAAAACTATTCAGCTGACAATCTCAAAAAAGCATCCTCCTTGAACACCAAAATGCTTTCATGATACCAACATGTTTGCTGTTTGTATAAACCGCGCACACATCTCACGCTACGCTAGTTACTACACTGCAAAAAAAAAATTCAAGAAAAAAAATTATTTGTATTTTTGTCTTGTTTACAGTAAAAATATCTAAAAATTCTTAAATTAAGATGCTTTTTCTTGTTGAGCAAAACAACCCAAGAAAATTAGTCTAGTTTTTAGACCAAAAATATCAAATTTAAGTGATTTTGTGCATAAAACAAGCAAAAAAAAAAAAAAAAAAAATCTGCCATTGGGGTAAGCAAAAAAATATTTAAAATTAAAAATTTGCTTAACCCATTGACATTTTTTTTTGCTTGTTTTATGCATAAAATCACTTAAATGTGATATTTTTGGTCTAAAAACTAGACTTATTTTCTTGGGTCGTTTTGCTAATCAAGAAAAAGCATTTTAATTTAAGAATTTTTAGATATTTTTACTTAAAACAAGACAAAAATACTAAGAATTTTTTTCTTGAAAATAATTTTTTGCAGTGTATTTGATAAAAAAAATGTCATCAAAAACGTTATTGTGTGTCTGGTCTTTTTAGCCGAACATCGAAAATGCATTTATTTTGTTTAAAATAGGGCTGTCAAATGATTGATCGCGATTAATCACATACAAAAGAAAAGTTTGTGTTTTGCATAAAGTGTGTGTGTGTGTATTAGGGCTGTCAAAATGAACGCCTTATTAACGCATTGACGTAAATTCATTTTAACGACACTAATTTTATAAACGTGCAATTAACACAACGTGCAATTTCTGTTTGACCCTTGGCCTAGGCTGTTGTTGGATAAATTGAGACGCAGCCTTAAGCAGTAAATAGTCATCAAACATCTAAAATGATCTTTATTTGGAGGTTTTCTGAGAGGTGTAACATCCCAACCTAATACAAATGATGCTTTTCCATCCACTTGCCGTCCGAGGTTTGGTTTTAAAACATGCAGGAATGAGAAAATAAAGTGCAATGTTAAAATCGTTATTAAGAGAGGTAAAGTTCGGGACCCGATTGATGTTTAAAGAGTTATTAAGAGCGACAAGACCCAGTTTGCATAAAGCATCCATATTTTGTCCACGTACGGGTTGATTAGAGCATTAAAAACTTTAAAAGTGTTAAATTACGGTAAATCTAGAACAAATAAAATGTGTGATTAAGTTGCGATTAATCACGAGTTAACCTGTGACAATCATGCGATTAATCTAGATTAAATATTTTAATCGATTGAAAGCCCTAATATTATATATTTTTATTATTATATATTATATATATTTAAAAATTGAGATATAAATACAATTTGTCTTAAATGTACGTGTATGTATATTGTATATATACTTTTGTATGAGATTAATTGCGATTAATCGTTTGACAGCACTAGTGTACAATGACTTGTATAAGTCACGTGATTGTATAACAAAGAGGCCAAAGTGCTCGCTGACTGATATGTTCTGATATGTCACATTTAAAGAAAACATAACATGATCTCAAATCAGTTTAGAAAGTGATCATCTAGAAGTTAATCTTGACTTCCTGTGTCTAAACGACCCTTGTCCATTATTGTCCCAGGGCAGCATGAGGATCAATGTTTTTATTGGGAAAAAACTGTTGCCATTAGGATGAAGTAAGCTCTCGAGGGACGATCTCGGCGCTCTGTTATTTTCAACACACACACACACACAACTCCGTCTCTCGTTGTATGTCTTTCTGATTAGAGCATGTCTCTATTTTTAGTTAAGGCTCCTGTGGTCATCACATCTGGCGCCAGTCGCCTACTGCAACACACAGAGAGAAACAAACACGCTTCGCCGATTCGCAAAGGTCGAAATGTTGACCTCTCGGTCTCCACCCTAAAACCCTCGACATACACGCGCGCCGCTTTGCGGTATCGAGAAACGACTGGGATTTGTCCTACATAGGCCCGTTGCAAACTTGGCTATAGTTTCTCTATGCTCTCACAGACCTCAAATTATATGTGTTATGTCAATTCTGAGAAACAAGCTCAAGAAATGAAGAAATGTCAGCGGAGCGGCCAGTGCCAAATACTTTCAGCATGACATGGATTACTTCACTCGCTTCCCTGCTACCGTCTCATTTTTCCGGCCTCGTCTGCACACACCTACTTTTCTTCTATCTGTCTGCCTTCCATATATTCTTCTCTCTATTTCTCCATGTTCTCCTCTCTCCTTTTATCCACTTTTCTTTTTTTTGTTTTTGTTTCTTTCTCCTGCTGTCCAGTTTACAGATTCAGATACAGATTATATTTTTCCAATTATAATATCCACTTATTTTGCATGCATGAGCTCAAGTTCAAGGTCTGCTCCAGATGCAAGACTGGCCATGATCAACTATCTTTTAATGTATTAATATGTAATTTATATGTAATTTTTAATGACTTTTGATCATTAAGCAATCAATACATCGCCGCCACATGTAATGGGGTCTTGCGTACTCGGCGCACACAACCGTCCAGTCTGCGATTACATAATTTTTGCCACACGCACCAACGGCAGGTGCGGCAAGTAAACCAGGCTTTAGACTCACAGCCGAGTACAGCGCCTGAAACCTGGGTATACGTCACCTTTTGCACGAGGGATGCTGTACGGTGCGTGTGACACAATTTTCATACTCAGAAACTGCAAAAAATTATTTTTTTTAAAAAAAAAATTCTTAAATTAAAGGAACAGTATGTAAGAAATTTATATCAATTAATCATAAAATGTGCCTGATGTGTCACTAGACATTAAAAAATAATTTTCATTTCAAATACTTATATCACTGACAACAGTGGTCTGGCCAGGATATTGTCATTTAAAAAGTGGAGTTGCAGCCCTCAACTGATGTTTATGTTGTCATTTTGTGTATTGGCCACCACCTGTGTGATTGCAGTACCAGTTTTAGCCACAAGTTTTGTGATTGCAGTACCAGTTTTAGCCACAAGTTTTGTGATTGCAGTACCAGTTTTGGCCACAATCCTACATACTGTTCCTTTAAGTTGCTTTTTTTTTGATGAGCAAAACAACCCAAGAAAATAAGTCTAGTTTTTAGACCAACAATATAAAATTTGACATTTTATCATTGGCAAATTTTTATTTTCTTGGGTCGTTTTGCTCATCAGCACTCTGCAGTTCGGGCGGCCCGCCTAAGTTGGGAAACCCTACCACCTTAATTAGGGCGTCCAAAAAAAAAAGATTCGCTGCACAAAAGGCCTACAACATCTGCTTCAGTTTGTGTTTATTAACCCGTTCACTTCCGTTTCACTTCATGACTGTTAGCACACCACTGGACTTTTTTGTAATTGCAAGTATTTTTGTAATTGCTCGTTTTTTTTGTAATTGCTCGTATTTTTGTAATTGCACATATTTTTGTAATTGCTCGTTTTTTGTAATTGCGTGTATTTTGTAAATTCATGTATTTTTGTAATTGTGCGTATTTTTGTAATTGTGCATTTTTTTTTTATTGTGCGTATACCAGGGAGAGGTATTGCAATAGGTCGCCTATGTACTTTCCAAGTCTGCGCGTTCAACTGTCATGTATGCTTGTGTACGTGTAAAATAACAATGTATTCTTGGGCCTTGATGCCACTGGTGTGTATATACACTGCAACTTTCTTAGAAAATAAGTCTAGTTTTTAAACAAAAAATATCAAATTTATTTGAATTTGTGCATAAAACAAGGAAAAATGTCAATGGGGTAAATTTTAAACACTTAATTCAAGAAAAAATCAAGAAAAAATTGCTTACCCCATTGGCAGATTTATTTATTTATTTTTGCTTCTTTTAAGCACAAATTCACTCAAATTTGATATTTTTTTGTCTAAAAACTGAATGCACCATGATCAACTATCTTTTAATGTATTCATATGTAATTTATGTGTAATTTTTAATGACTTTTGATCATTAAGCAATCAAAACATCGCCGCCACATGCAATGGGGTCTTGCATACTCAACCGTCCAGTCTGCGATGACATCTTGATTTAAGAATTTTTTAATATTTGTACTAAAAACAAGACAAAAATACTAAGTAAGAAAGTAATTTTTCGCAATATAGGACAAGTTATATGTATATAAGAGCATGTGAAAAACATGCTGTGCAAAAATCAATATTTGGCGGTCTTGATTTTGTGGCAAGCCGCCACATATAAATGAATGTACAGTATGGGAAACACTGGGATTGTATATGTAAATAACCTTTTATTGTAATTGTGTCTAAGGGGGTTGCGCCATGTACGCCATGTTCTTTTCTGGCATTCTTGTGCTTGTAATGAAATTTATCAGCTTTACATCATGATAATAAAGCTGACATATGACAAATGCATGTTTTGCTTGCGGACGAAATCCAATCTTTACGCTACAATTACATTAATGAATTTAGCAGTGCATAATAAGGGATACATTTGTTCAGTATGTATGTTAACCTGGATTGAACCCACAACTTTTCTAACGCAATTCCCAGAGCCACGTGAATGATCTGAATGTTTCTAATAAATAAATAAATAGACTATGTGATGGATTGGTCTGGAGTTCAGGTGTGAAGTATAATATCTGTTCATTTCCAAGTTAAAACTAAAAATATTGATGACTAATACTTAAAATGTTTCATTGTTGCAGCACTTTGGAATCTTTATCATATTCATCTTCTTTAACGTCACCTTAGAGGCTTTGGGTTTTAGTTTTCCTTTGTTGCCGAAGTTTTGGTGGCTTTTCAAGAATGTTCTGAATTCCAGGAAGAGTTTGCAGAACACAGGACATGCACACTTTCACACAAACCAATGACGCAACTCTCCACTCATTTCCTGATAAAGGCCGGAGATCCTTCGGTTCCAACTTCAGCTAAATTTGGATTTACAGCAGAGCCTCAAGCTCCCGTGTGAAGAATGTTGGCTTTGTCGTAATCGAACTGTCTTGTTGGTAGCATTAGGTACTGTCTCCCATTTCTTTCCCTCTCCATGTTTGTCTCCGTCTTCCTACCCTCTCAAGCCACATCCTCGAAGTTGTGTAACCCTCTCTGGAGACATCTATCCCCGGTTTACATGTGGCCCGATGACATCATGGTTTTAGATCGGTGGGGGTCTAGATTGCTTTCTCTGATGTTGAGGGGGAAGGGTGGGGAACAGAGACCTTTGCTCATATTAATAGATCGACCTTGGTTTCTCAATCAACCCTGCTTTTTAACCAAAGAAAACCAGCATGGAAATAGCGGATACTGTTTGAAAGTACAAAAATTTTAGTGTGTGGTCAGTTCACCTGATGTGAAACCATATAAACATCAAAATGTAATACTCAGACAAAAAAATTGTCCTTCTCTGTCACTGGGGTAGTACCATTTAAAAAGGTCCTAATATGTATCATTTAGGTATGGATATGTATACATTTGGTACCTTTGAGGTACTAATATTAACTTTTTACATGCAAAGGGTACCACCCCGTGACAGCTAGGGATAATTTTTAGACTTTTTTTCTGAATGTGTAGCTAAATAGTTGATGTAAGAACTAAAGGAGCATTTTGAATATAATTCGTAGCTATACACTGCAAAAAATGATTTTCAAGAAAAAAAATCTTAGTATTTTAATAAAAGTATGTTTTCAATAAAAGTATCTAAAAATTCTTAAATTAAGAGATTCTTTTTCTTGATGAGCAAAACGACCCTAGAAAAAAAGTCTAAGAAAAAAACAAAAATATCAATTTTAAGTGATTTTGTGCATAAAACAAGCAAAAAAAATGTGCCAATGGGCTAAGCAAAAATCTTGGAAATTTTTCATAAGCACTACATTCAAGAAAAATTCAAGAAAAAATTTGCTTACCCCATTGGCAGATTTTTTGCTTGTTTTATGCACAAAATCACTTAAATTTGATCATTTGGATGGATCATTTTGCTCATCAAGAAAAAGCATCTTAATTTAAGAATTTTTAGATATTTTTACTGAAAACAAGACAAAAACAATAAGCAATTTTTTTCTTGAAAATAATTTTTTGCAGTGTAGAGGTATGAATTGTGTACTTACAGTAATCTCATAAATGATCTCATCCAATTGTATGTACAGAATCAGTCAACACTCTTCTTTTTTTATTTTTTGCGAAACATCTAGAAATTTAAATCTGCCTGTCCCCCAAAAGAGCATTCAAAGTAGTTTAAACCGAGTCCTTCAACTGTTGTTACATGGGTGATACATGGCAGACCTTGATTAATGGACTTGAACCTCTGACCTTAAGATTTCAACCCAGTACTGAGTGACTGCATCCTGTTGAACGCCCCACTTATAGACCTTGAATCTTTCCTGAAATCGAGTTGTTGCTATAACATGAAAACTGAATTGAGTTTTTAACCAATGCTTTTCTTATCAGCTCCGCTTCTTTTAGAGCTTTGGACAAATATATTGAACCATTAACTCTTTTCCCCGCCAGTGTTTCTTAAAAAAAGTTGCCAGTCAGTGCCAGCATTGTTTATGATTTTCACAAAAGTTTAATGTCTTCCATAAAATTTTATTTTTTAAATATATAAACATACAATGAAAGAACCAACTGTCTGCTTTAAAAAAAAAGTTTGTTCTCTTTTTATCACCTCTCAAATATGGGTAGGTTTCTTAAAAAATGTAAAATCTTGAGCAAAAAGCTGAGATAATTGCGTTTTTGTGAAAATCTTTTCATAGAGATCAGATTCAGAGCGATCCTCCAAACATAAACTGAGTTGAACTATTTGACTTAAAGCGTTGCTTCCGGATTTGAGCACCATCTTGTGGATAATAGCGGAAACATGGCTTGCCGGAAAAACGTGTTATTGGCAGGGAAGCGTTTTCTCTTAATTGACGAGTTAACAAGTTAACTCGTCAATGGCGGGGTAAAATATCCCCAGCCATGTTCATAAAAACGGATCTTTATAATTGACTTCGCAAGCGTCTCATGAAACTAAAGTGAAACAAGCAAATAGTGAAACTTTACACAGCCCAATTCCAATTTGTTAACTATATCCGATTTTTATAATGACCCGCTTGCATCATCTTTCAAAAGTGACTTGTATCCGATATCTGCATTTACACTAAACACTTGGCAAACAAGGAACAAAGGAAGTAAAACGTTGTGATATGCAATGGACACAGATTAAATAATTATACAATGTTTAAAAATAGAAGAAAATACGGCATTATTTTTGTAAGACATAAAAGTTAGAGCCGTCGTCCTCTTTTGCGCTGCTAATAAGAGTCGTGTGATCGTGGGTGGCGTCCACCTAATGTTTTTATCATGTATGACACAGGAATATCCTGATCTGTCTGCTTACATTGCAAACGCAAATGCATGTATGTGCTTCATTTCCGATTTATTTATCTATAAAATGACCACCATGTGCCCATCCTCTGATGGCTTCTTCCAGCAGGATAATGTGCCATGTCACAAAGCTCGAATCATTTCAAATTGGTTTCTTACAAAGGTGGGGGCAACAAAAGAAGATTTAACAACTTAGCTAGCAATAGCGACAAATACTTGTATTATATTGACGCATGCCATCTATATGTTCTGTAAGAGATATGAACGTACCAAATCCTCATGTGTTCATTAAGTTATATTGGTTGTAAAATGATATAGTAACAAGTGCATAACATGTATCATCTGCAGTGCGTCCTGTAGTGTTACATTTCCCTTTTTTCCATGACTTCACTCGTGGTTTTATATACATAAGAGGCTCAATCACGCAGGGATGCTCTTATGTGATGTGCATGTCAAACTACAGCTCATTTTCGTGCTGTGGTTTTAATGTTTTTTATCACAGACGTGGGGGGCGTTTAGACACACTGGGACTGATACGCGCTTGTGAGTGTTGAGCGATTGCTCTCGACTGGAGGCTACCTCACATCTCAGGCATGACAGCTGGACCCCGTAAGCATTACATCATGGACTGATGTATGCGCGGATCGCATGTCACTGATTCACCGACAACAAGAGCTATCAGCGTTGACCCCGTCCTAAGGGTCACGCACACAAATCTTCACACACAGAATATGCAAAACAAATGTAGGAAAGGGTTTTTCCATCTGGCTTCTGTAGCTTGAACAGTAAAGCGTGGAGCTTGCAACATAAAGATCATAGGTTTGATCCAAGAGTACGGTATGTATGAAATGTTAAAATGTATACTTGATATAAAGTAGAGCATTACATTTACACTTTTGTCCAATGCTACTTACAGTGCATGGAGATCGAACCTATGATGTTTATGTTGCTAACATGATGCTCTGTTAGTTGAGCAACAGGAACAGAGAGAGAGCATGGTGAAGGAAATGTCATGGATGTCATGGAAGTCACTGGATAAAAGCATTTGTTAAATGTGAATGAAACGATTGGAGTCACAGTCGAATTGCATGAATGACGTGGTTCCCCTGCTCACCTGTCAGACGATCCTGCGGTGTAGTGTGTCGAAGTCTGACTAGCTTCCTACTGAGCTTTTACAAGACCAACAAACCCACCCATAGAGATGTTTACTGATAACACACACACACATGCAGGGACATATTGGCCTACAAGTCCAGATTCATACTTGTTTGCTATTGTGCCCCCTTCTATGAAAACCAAGCTAAAGTAATTTACTTTTGCATTTGGTGAAAAATCCCCTTGATATCTTTAATATCGACTGAATAAGCGCATGGCAAAGATTTAATTAATTTCATTCTCCCGTTTTAAGTAGAATATGACACATTTTTAAAGTCTTATTTATATGATAATATGTCCGAAAAGCAGATAAACATTGAAATCGTTGTAGGCTTCAGGTGCTGCGTTTCATATTCAGATGTGGAATTCATTTCGCACCAGCATCCAAAAACTGAATTTGTTTTGACACGTAGCAGCTTTAAAATTTATTTTAAATAGGGAGCTTATCTTGTCAGACGTTGAGCTTCAAAACAGATAAGCTGTTCTTGGAATTTTGGAGATGACACAAAAAATGTCTGCACAGATATAAGAACCGGGCTTAAGTCGCAATATTTATGCCTTGCCCTGCATTGACCCGATTGTTGCTTGTGCGATTTAATATTATAGTCTGTTTTAACTTTCTAATGATAGAAAAGAGGTTCCTGAAACAAATAATTTATAGGAATCTTCATGAGTTTCGGTGCCTAAAGTTGAGTTAGTGAACACAGAGTCAAAGTCAATGTTCAGGTATTTTTGCACAGAATAAT
Source organism: Paramisgurnus dabryanus (assembly GCF_030506205.2). NCBI lineage: Eukaryota > Metazoa > Chordata > Actinopteri > Cypriniformes > Cobitidae > Paramisgurnus > Paramisgurnus dabryanus. Next base: position 5,296,576 of record NC_133359.1, read on the forward strand.
AAATCGTAGTGACAATAAAATAATTAATTTCTGTATTTTTCAGGTTTTAAATAAAAGCCGAAGTATTGCATATTAAAGGCTTAGTTTTAAATCTGTCATTTACACAATAATCACTAATAACAAATGTTTGTCATTTTTATGGTAATGACTACTTTGAACCATAACTCTTTCTCTGTCATCGTTTTTTTTTAAGTGCCAGCACCAGCATTTTTATACCTTCATTTGTTCTCTTTTAATCACCTCTCAATTATGAGTAGGTTTCTTCAAAAATACAAAGTTTTGAGCAAAAAGCTAAGATAATTGCATTTTTTGTGAAAGACTCCTGATAGAAATCCGATTCAGAGCGATGATCGAAATATACCCGGAGTTTGAACTGTTTGACGCGAGGTGTTGCTTCTATAAGTTGGGTAAGAGCGCCATCTGGTGGATAATAGCGGAAATATGGATTGCCTGAAAAACTCGTCATTGACAGGGAAGTGTTTTCTCTTATCTCATTCCCTGTTAGCCTTTCTTTTAAGTTGCCAGCCAGCATTTTTTTGTGATTTTCAAAATACAAATATATCAAATGAAAGAACAGACCCCCTTTCAAACAAACAAAAACATATAAAATGGGGAATAAAGTTTCATCCAATCATCATTTGTTCTCTTTTTATCACCTCTCAAATAGGGATAGGTTTCTTAAAAAATACCAAAATTTGAGCAAAAACCTGAAATAATTGCATTTTTGAAAAGGAATTTTGTTAGAGATCAGATTCAGAGCGATCTTAAATTTTTAAAATTGATTAAATTTTTGCACCAGTTTTTATAAATTGGTAACATCTAGTGGATAATAGCGGAATTACATATTACCATAAAAACCTGTCAGGAAAGCATCATTTTCAGGGAAATGTTTTCTCTTAAAGGTGCAGTGTGTACATTTTAGCAGCATCTAGTGGTGAGGTTGCGAATTGCAACCAACGGCTCAGTCCCCTGCTCACCCCTTGATTTTGAAACGCATAGAGAAGCTATGGTAGCCACCACCGGAAATACATCATCGTCGGAGACAACTTTGTAAAAAAGTTTGTCCATTAAGTGCTTCTGTAGAAACATGGCGTCACAAAATGGCGACTTCCACGTAAGGGGACCCTCTGTGTATGTAGATAAAAACGTCTTATTCTAAGGTAATAAAAACATAACGGTTCATTATAAAAAGGTCTTTATACACCCCTGATAATATAGTTTTGTATAATATTTTGCATTTCTATCAAGAGATCGTTCTAAATATTACACACTGCACCTTTAATTGACAAGATAACTTGTCAATGGTGGGGAAAGAGTTAATATTAGATTATGCGACTTTGAGCTGGGGTTCACAGGCGGGGTCGCATTTTTATGGAAAATTTTTATTTATTTGAATAGGAAAAAGATTTAAAAGTACTCCATATTAAAAAATACTAGAAAGTAATACAAAGTAAATTGTGCTTACATACACTGTAAAAAGTAAAAGTTGTGTCAACTTCAATTGGTAATGCATAAAAGTGTGAAGTTTTCTTTTGAACTTAAATTTTCTCACTTTAATTGAAATTTTTAAGTTTAAAATGTTGAAATATTTTAGGTGTTACCAATTAAAGCAAGTTTTTTTTTAGTAGAGCAGCTGCAATATACAACAATGCATATTGCATTTGCTTGATCTTTGCAGACAAACATTTATTGACATCTTTATATGGAAGTCTATGGCAAAAATTCTGTCATCATTTACTTACCCATAATTGTTTCAATCCTCTATACATTTATTTGTTCTGCTAAACACAAATGAAGAGAAAAAAAAACATATTTGGGGCACTATTCACTTCCATAATATTATTTTACCCACTATAGAAGTCAATGGTGCCCCAGATCTGCTTGGTTACAAACATTCTTCAAACTATCCTCCTTCATGTTTAGCAAAATGCAAGTTTGAGAATGACATTTGGCTTGATGAATTGTCAAGTCTGGTTCTTATATATCACGTATATACTGTCACAACATGAAGTATGTACTTGCAGTCTGGTTCTTGTCTAAAACAGCCGAGAGGGTGTTTTATTTTTTCATTTTTTAGAAAAAAACATCAAGTGGGCCCCTAAGGTGGCTGCATATTTGCTCGGTGAGTAAGGAATGTGGTTGCATGCCTTACCCGTGAGCCAGAATTCAGCTCAGAGACAGAAAAAGAGAGACCCGGGGAAGCAGAGAGAGAGAGAGAGAGACAGTAAGACAGGGCAGTCCATGCTCACGGCAAATGAGCTCATTCACTCTAAGGTCACAGCGAGAGAGAGAGAGAGAGAGAGAGAGAGAGAGAAGGCGGGGGAAGACTTGAACGGAGGCAGTACAACAATAGCAAGCTCCACTTTCAGTTGTTGCTACACAGAATGAGATCGAGAAAGGATCCGTGCTGCTCCTGAGGAAAGACCACACACTTCTTCTTCTGCGAGTCTTTTTTTCGGAGTGTGTTGGCGCACAGTGCTTACTTTCCGTTCAGGATCCTACCTATTAGGAAACGTATAGTTTTTGGATCACAAAGTGCATTTCGGAGTAGTGCGGATGCCCGTAGACGTGGTCATATCCCCTCTGGAGAACTGCTTCTGGCCGGGGATCCAGCCGACAGACATGAGGCTCAAAATCAGAGTCCGCAAGATGAGGAACGAACGCAAGCTTAGAGGTTCGTAGTGTTTGTTATCACCTGGACGGATAGGTGCTTTCCCGTTCTCAAAGCGTATGCCTATGTTTATAAATGTATACATTTATTGGATTAACTAGAGGATGCTTTTTATATTTAGTAATTGTTTTGTGTGTAAAACCTATGCAACCTTGTGCACATACTCTACACGCGGATACTAGTCACAGCACATTTACGTTGCACTGATGTCATCGAGTAAAAGTTAAACAGTTGGACTTTGTCGCGCTATTTACTTTTATTGCATTCACGTCGAAGCAGAAATGCAATAATTGTAACAACGCCAACAGCTAATGATTCAATGATACGGGGTCCTGGGGTTTAACACTTCTAATCTGTCAAGCAGTACACAAAGCGCCCGGAGTGATGAGGTAGCCACCAACCCCCTGCTGTTTTTTGTGTTCCTCATTGTGTGGCGTGCATGTGTGCAATGATGTCATTGAGCCCTTATTGAGATGCTAATAAGTGTGTTTGTGTGTGTGTGTGTGTGTGTGTGTGTGTGTGTGTGTGTGTGTGTGGGACAGATGGGGGCTGCTCCTCAATGCCGTCATGTCTTCTGCATCTGGAGACTGTGTGTGCAAGTGTGTGTTAATGTGCATTAGTTTCATTCATTGCTGCTGGATGTAGAGCCGTGAATGGAGGCTATAGAGCTCAGCTGAAAGGATGCAAAACTCGAGGGCTCCAAAAGATGGAGGTCAGGTGCAACGGGACAATGAACCGATATCAAAGGCCGGAGTTAATGAACTGTGTGCCTCTGCATTATAAATCACAAATTAGCATGGTGAGGAAACACATTGCATGATTGCATGAGAAATGCTTTCGTACAGGCGCTGTACTAAAACACTGAGGTCTGAAGATTGCAATTGGAGGTTATGTAAGCTTCGGAGACGGTGGAGAGAAAGTGAGTGGCACGTTGCCTTCGGGTCCGGCGTGAGACTGACCCTGGCACACTTCTCTAGCTGAAAACATTCGCACGCCCGGTGGTTTTGAGAAATGTCAGCGCTGCCCCGTTACGCAAGCGGAGAGTAAATAAAAGGAATATGTTTCCGAAACCAAATTAAATTAAATGTTACCATGTGTATGTGCTTTCTAGCACGGTCCGTTTTGGGGTTTTTACATTTAAAACACTTCCTTAACCGCTGTGCATCTTCTTCTTAACCTTGCAAGAACAATAAAAACTAGTTGTCAGTTTAGTAAGACAGAGACGGAAGCGAAATGTTTCCTTGTAACCCTAACTGTCACCACCACCGCCCAGTTAGAAATCATAGCTGATGACCTCACTCAAGTATTTCCTCTCTTGGCTTTTCAACAGTGTGGCGCTGTACTTGTTCCTGTTTGTCTTCGGTGGTCCAGAAACACGGTGCACAAAGCACCCCCACAGACCCATGATTTTTTTTTTTTTAAGCATAAAAGTGCGGATCTTTGATGAGCTTTGAGTTCAAGGAATAGGTTTGCTTCCCTGTTTTGGGATAGGGCAGTGACTGTCCTGACATGTTAACAATAACCCTATATTACAGTCAGGGGTGGGGGTAACATACATCCCCGATTTGATGTTTGTATCAACGCATTCGTTTGGTTAGGGTGGGGGCGCATCTGAACCAGCATGGGGGTTGTTGAACATTTGGTAGGCAGTCATTCATCTGATGCTGATTCGGAGGAGGCACCAGGGGACGGTTGGTTCTGCTTGAGTGACATGCAAATCCCCCCGTCTTCTGTGCGGAGAGATGATGTCATTGGCCATTAATAGCAGGAAACAGACAGGTTGTCGCTCAAGCCCTTAAAGGGCCAGGCACCCTGAAAAACAATAGCGGCTTAGATAGCGATTATTCGTTGATAAGAGGGACAGGTGTTCCTCTGTGTCTGTTAGTCTTGAGCAGGTGGCCTTTAATGTTCAGTCAATTGAATCGTGATTTGTCAGTCCTGTATGGACTCTTGTATGGATGATGTCATGCAATAACGCTCAGTGTGGTTTAGGTTTCTCTTTGTTATAATCTCACTCTTTATTTGCCATGACTCATTTTATTATTTAAACACTCAGGATTGTTGCACTTTTTCCTGTCATGGATCCCAGGTTGACTGCTGTGTGTGCCTGTTGACTACCTGGGTTACCAAATCTCATGGACCTCATCTGGTTTCATGAAGTTGGAAACTTAAAGGATTATTCAATTTTCTAAAAATAAAATCCAGATAATTTACTCACCACCATGTCATCCAAAATGTTGATGTCTTTTTTTGTTCAGTCGAGAAAATAATGTTTTTTCCAGGATTTTTCTCATTTTAATGGACCCCAACACTTAACAGTTTTAATGCAGTTTAAAAAAGCAGTTTTAAAGGACTCTAAACGATCCCAAAAAGGCATAAGGGTCTTATCTAGCAAAACGATTGTCATTTTTGGCAAGAAAAATAAAAAATATGCACTTTTAAACCACAACTTCTCGGGTTCTGTGACGCGCCAGCGCCACCTCACGCAAACGTCATCACGTCAAGAGGTGACGGATGACGTATCGAAACTACGCCCCAGGGTTTACAAGTGTGGAGAAAGAGGACCGTTTCGACGTTGTTGTATGTGGAATGATACTAATTCATGTCTTTGTGTCAGTTTATTGTTTAAAATGGTCCGCAAATGTGCGTTTCATATATGTAACACTTGACGGCATTACGCAATTACGTGAGGTCCGGAGATAGACGAGAAGTTGTGGTTTAAAAGTGATTATTTTTATTTTTATTGTCAAAAATGACAATCGTTTCGCTAGATAAGACCCTTATGTCTCGTTTGGGATTGTTTAGAGTCCTTTGAAACTGCAATTTTAAACTGCATTAAAACTGTTAAGTGTTGGGGTCCATTAAAATGTGGAGTGTTTTCCTCAAAAAACATAATTTCTTCTCGACTGAACAAAAAAAGACATCAACATTTTGGATGAACTGGTGGTGAGTAAATTATCTAGATTTTTTTTTTTTTTTTTTAAGAAAATTGACTGATCCTTTAATTTTTATGTCCTCTGTGACTTGCATATAGATGCACTTTAATGCATGTGTGCACGTATGAATGCATACAGTATATCTTGTATTTGTGTGGTCGTCGTCCAGGCACCCAACGCCCCAGAGTTATGAATCATGGGCTTGGTCTGCACCTGTGACCACCCTCATTCTCCAAGCCTGATGTAATTGTTCAGTTGAGGATATTAGATCATTCAGGAAAAGGAGCTCGAGTACACAAATACCAGAACTGGAGCCACCCTCCTTTTAAAGAGACAGGTTTTTTTAGGCCGACTGGCCTTTGCTCGCTTGCCTGCTCTCTTGTTTGTACATGCACTGACCTATATTGACTCAAAACATCTGAGTCATCACCTTCGTGGTTTGATTTGGTTATTGACAAGTGACAAGTCCTTTGTTAGTACATATACATGTTTTTCAAATATGCCTCGTGTAATTATTGTTAGATTATAGGTCTTTAGTGCTTTGTCTAGCAATCGCTTACAATCTGACTTCTGTTATGACAATGACATTTCTTCTAATACATAAATAAGAGATCATCTGTTCTTAACATGTTTCTTTTTCTTTATGTGTTTCTTCAGGTGGTTTTGCAGCATTCTCATCTTGTTTCCCAGGCTTGTGTGAAGGAAAGCCGGTGGCCACTCTGCCCATGAGCTTGTCTCAACCGTGCCTACCTGTGGCAAATGTGGGTCCCACACGAATTTTGCCCCATCTCTATTTGGGATCACAAAAAGATGTACTCAACAAGGTGAGGCTGACTAAGAACTTGGATACTAAGAGATTTGTCAGTCCAAAAAGTTGGTAGCACTTGATTACTATGTACTGCCCTGACCCTAACCCTCCTAGCCTATATTACGTACATGTAGTATTTTGTTGGTTTAGTAGACTGTAAATACTGCATGTCTTTTCATGGTAATTCATACCTTGGTTCTTTGCACTCTTAGGATCTAATGGCTCAGAACGGCATCACTTATGTGTTAAATGCAAGTAACACCTGCCCGAAGCCTGAGTTCATCTCTGAGAGCCATTTCATGCGCATTCCCGTCAATGACAACTACTGTGAAAAACTCCTGCCGTGGTTAGACAAAACCAACGAGTTTATTGGTAAGGACCTGGTTTTCTTAAAGGGATAGTTCACCCAAAAATGAAAATGATGTCTTAATTTACTCACCCTTAAGTTGTCTCAAACTTATAAGAGTTTCTTTGTTCTGCTGAACACAAATGAAGATATTTATTCCTACTTTGAAAATAATGGTGCCCCAGATCTGATTGGTTACAAATATCATAATTTCTTTCATAAATTCTGAGATGTGGCACCATTGACTTCCGTCATATTATTTTTTACTATTATACAAGTAAATGGTGCCCCAGATCTGATAAGTGACATATCACCACTTCTGTTGTTATGCTAAACAGAAATAAAGATATTTTGAAAAATTTTCAGATATGCGACACCATTGACTTCCATAGTATTCTTTTGTTCCTATAATGGAAGTAAATGGTGCCTCAGATCTGATTGGTTACAAATATCATCATTTCTGTTGTTCTGCTGAACACAAATGAAGATATTTAAAAAAATGTTCAATATGTGGCACCATTAACTTCCATAGTATTATTTTTTACTACTATGGAAGCAAAAGGTGCCCCAGATCTGATTGGTGACATATTATCCTTTCTGTTTTTCTGCTAAACACAAATGAAGGTATTTAAAAAAAAATGCTAAGATATGTGGCACCATTGACTTTTATAGTATCATTTTCTACTATGGAAGTAAATGGTTCCCCAGATCTGATTGGTTACAAAAATCATCATTTCTGTTGTTCTGTTGAACACAAATGCAGATATTTTGAAAAAATGTTCAGATATGTGGCACCATTGACTTCCATGGTATTATTTTTTCCTATAATGGAAGTAAATGGTGCCTCAGATCTAATTGGTTACAAATATTTGACCTTTATAGTATTTTTTTCCTAAAATGGAAGTAAATAGTGCCTCAGATCTGATTGGTTACAAATATCATCATGCCTGTTGTTCTGCTGAACACAAATAAAGATATTTTGAAAAAAAAAGTTCAGATATGTGGCACCATTGACTTCCATTATTTTACTTTTTACTACTATGGAAGTAAATGGTGCCCCAGATCTGATTGGTGACATATAATTCTGTTGTTCTGCTAAATACAAATAAAGATATTTAAAACAAATCAGATATGTGGCTCTACTGACTTCTATAGTTTTACGTTTTCCTACTATGAAATTAAATAGTTCCCCAGATTTGATTGGTTAAAAATATTATCATTTCTGTTGTTCTGTTGAACACAAATAAAGATATTTTGAAAGAAATTTGTAACCAATCAGATATGCAGCACCATTGTCTTCCATAGTATTATTTTTTTCCCACTATAAAAGTAAATGGTGCCCCAGATCTGATTAGTTACAAATATCATAATTTCTGTGGTTCTGCTGAACACAAATTAAGATATTTTAAAAAACAAAAGCTACGATATGCAGCATAATTTTTTACTATTGATATGAAATAGTGCCCCAGATCTTATTGGTGACATATCATCATTTTTGTTGTTCTGCTGAACACAAAGATATTTTGAAAGAAATTTGTAACCAATCAGAATTGCTGCACCATTATCTTTCGTAGTAATATTTTTTCCTACTATGGACGTAAATAGTGCCCCAGATCTAATTGGTGACAAATATCAATATTTCTTTTGTTCTGCTGAACACAAATGAAAATATTTTCTAACCAATCATATATGCTGCATTATTTTTTCCTACTATGGACGTAAATAGTGCCCCAGATCTGATACAAGTATCATAATTTCTATTAAGCAGGACAAATAAATGTATACAGGTTGGAATAACTTGAGGGTGATTAAAAGATGAACTATCCCTTTAACAGATTCGTATTCAGGTCAAGAAGACCTGACTGAATGTGACTTCAAGTGTTAGTTTGAAAAAAGAGTAGCCTGCCATGTGATGATATCAGGAAGAACAAATTTGATCCTCTAAGCACATGCACAGAAATGATATAGGCTTTTTTTTGGCTTTTGGCCGAGGAAGTATTTGATTGTCCTGTTCGTTTTGTGTTCACTTACACGTTTCCGTTGTCCCTTTCAGACAAAGCCAAGGTGTCCAACTGCAGAGTCATTGTCCATTGTTTGGCTGGCATCTCCAGGTCCGCCACCATCGCCATTGCTTATATCATGAAGACAATGGGCTTGTCATCAGATGACGCGTACAGGTAAACTCACTCAGACACCCCGCGGCTTAAATTGCACACTTTCAGAAAGCCGTTTTCTGCTTGTTGTAATTTTAGATCCGTTTCCTGCAATAAGTAAAACAGATCACATAGAAACTTGTAAACGATACCGGTTTTATTCATGGCTTGCATAAGCTCACACGATGCCTCTTTTGTTAAAGACGCCTTCCTTTCCATGTTTGTGCATTTGTCCTTAGGGTAATCTTTGTTACCCTTCTTGTATTTCTAGGTTTGTGAAGGACCGCCGACCTTCAATATCACCCAACTTCAACTTCCTAGGACAGCTTCTGGAGTTCGAGAAAGGTCTGAGGTTGCTCAAGGCCCTCTCCTCAGGTCAGGAGAAGTCGGAGCAGAATGAATCGTCGGACACTAGAGGAGAACCTTCAGGCGATCCCGAGAATGGTGAGAAGGACGGCACGGATGCCAAGATTCCCTCTCCGACCTCTCTCCAGCAGGGTTTCAATGGCTTGAATCTGTCTGCCGAACGTATCCTCGATACAAACCGTCTAAAACGCTCTTTCTCACTCGACATCAAATCCGTCTACGAGCCCAACCACTGTCCTCGCCTCGCACCCGCTCATACGGAAGACGTTCCCAAACTTTGCAAGCTGGATAGCCCGGAGGCCGGAGAAGCCAACGGTGTCTACCAATACTCGCCTGAATCCCCAAGCCCCTTTTCCGAGAGCAGCTCCCGACCTCGTTCGCGGAGAAAAAGCAAGCACAACGGTGGAAACGGTAGCGCCGGAAGTTCTCCCGTGCACCTGCACGCCCCGACTTTCGCACGCTCGCTCCCTGCACATAAGAGTCCTAGTCTTGATGACAATCTGAAGCCCTCCCTGCTCCTCAGCCTTCCCACCGTGGGCACCGGACCCATGTGGACCAAGCATAGAGACACCGTACAGGCCACCACACCCGTCACGCCAACAGGAGAAGCCCCTTGGTTTTACAGCTCAGAGGCCGGGGCGGTGCACTTTCCGGCGCTAGGGTGCAGCGGTCTCCCAGGTCCGTGCGAGGCGGTGCGCCTGCGCGAGAAGTCGGGGGAGCCGCGGGACTCGAGGGGCAGCTGGCACGAGGATGCGCCCACTTCCGACAAACAGTTCAAGCGTCGCAGCTGTCAGATGGAGTTTGAAGAGGGCATATCCGAGACGCGTTCGAGGGAAGAGCTGGGAAAGATAAGCAAACAGTCCAGCTTTTCGGGAAGCATGGAAATCATTGAAGTATCCTGACATCGCCTGCACAGCCCATTGAGACTTTTGGCATATTAGGTATAAAACGTTTTTGAGCCGGTGGAACCGGATGACTTTGCTTTTTTTGTCTTTCTACTGTACTGTTTTTAAGCCATAGCCAGATGACAAAGAGACGATGCCCCCCTCATTCCTCGCTGTTAAAAAGCTTTACCAGCCCCTTGGTGTATTAAGAATCGAGCATGGCCGATACGCTCACGCTTGTTTCTTTTTTATTATGCCGCCCCGGACTGCCAAGTTACACCAACAAGGAGTCAGCACAAACATGGTACACGCTTTAACCGGCTGAATGAAGGCCTCTTTGTGCGGTGCTTTTGTCCACCCTGCTCCTGCATCCCGGCATTCGTGGAATTCTGTAGGAGGAACAGGCATGTCACGAAGGAAAGGCATTGTGGGTGTTTTCACATAATGCTCTCTGTCACTCTCAGCCAGATTTCAGGATTTGTCGTTCCCCTCCTGTGGTGGTGGTGGTGATGCTCGAACTGTCGCGCAGCCCACGTTCCTCTCACCGAGCATGCTTCAAGGCTGCTGTTTTCCTTACGAATAGTATATATGAACTATATACAGTGATTTTCATTGGACCTGTAAAGTTTTTTTGTCATTTTCTTAGTTTTAATTTATTCTACTGGTTCATTCTGGTAATGAGAAATAATATAAAGAAGATTGTGGAGTTTTTATTTTTTTCTTCTTCTTCTTCTCTTTTTTCAGTGTTGATCTCTTATTTACACTCGCCAGACCGATGCGCAATTACAAGCAATATGTGTTTTGTTTTCGTTCCTAAAGGAGGGGGTGTGGTTATTACCGGAAATGATCTTGTTTAAATGCACTTTTTGTTGCTTTAAAATGGAAGTTTTCGGACGTTTGGTCCTTCGTTTAAAGGGTACCACAATGCTTTACAAAAAAACGTGCGTAACCGTTGATGTCATGCGGTGTGTGTGTGTGTGTGTCACAAACTAAAGCGTTTGGTATGGCTTTGTTTGTCTGCTGGTATGAATTATTAAGAAGAAGAAGACTTTAATAATCCAGCATGAATAATCTAAAAAATATATATATGTATGATACCCCGGCATTGTAAAATGAGTGGCCACTTATTTTAAGATTTTTGTATTAACAAGCACACGAGACAAAATGAAGGGAACGTGAGGGGTTTGTCTATGTCCCCCTGCATATTTATGAATTTATTTATTGTTTGTTTGATTGGGTCTGATGTGTGGATCGATGATGTGAATGACTGACAGATGGACCCTTGGAGAGCAAAGCCCTTAAACTTTTCCTACGAAACCTGGTTGATGAAGATAAACTTTATCTGCGCTAAGGTGACAATAGGTTCGGTTGCTTTCATCACACAGGAATCTTTCCTTTCTGTTATTCCCTTAATCCGAACGCTCCAAAGTGTAAATGCAAGACAGAATGGGTATGCGTGTGTGTAAATGTGAATGGGATTACCCTCTTGCTGGGAAAAAGTTCAGCAATTTATTTATGTCTATGTTTCAGCTTTTTCCATACGGCTAAAACTTTTGATCTTGTATCTGTGCTGCTGTATTTCCTTTATTTCCTTGTGCGAGACATTGTCTTTCTTTTATCTTTCCTGTATTATATTTTTATTGTTATCATTATTTAAAACATGTAATAAAATGATGCAGGTTGTCCTTTTTTGCTGAAATTGTTAAATAGTTGGCAACTTATTATTATTGTTATTATTATTATGTTGTGTGAATAGCATCCTATCAACAACACTAACTGATATAGGGATTTTTTTTTAAAGAGGAAATCTTGATACCTTAGGCTGCTTGACGCAAAATACCTCAGGTTCTTTTGAAAGGCTTGTTCCTCCCCATGTACCCATTTTGTGACGATGAAACGAAATACAAACATTACAAAATATGAAAAAGCTTCCAGCGATTTCTTTTCTTTTGACTTGTGTCCTATTTGGCCCGATTGTGCAAGATCAGCGATTCAAAGTAGTTTTGTGAATTAAAAACAATATGTTACCCAAGACAACAAAACTAGTCATAAGGGTCATTTTTATTAAGATCTATCATTAAGCTTTCCGTTTGTTAGGATAGGACAATATTTGGCTGAGATACAACTATTTGAAAATCTGGAATCTAAGGGTGCAAAAAATCCAAATATTGAGAAAACCGCTTTTAAATTTGTTCAAATGAAGTCCATACACTGCAAAAAATGATTTTCAAGAAAAAAATTGTTTAATATTTTTGTCTTGTTTTCAATAAAAATATCAAAAAATTCTTAAATTAAGATGCTTTTTCTTGATGAGCAATACGATCCAAGAAAATACGTCTAGTTTTTTGCAAATAAAACAAGCAAATTAGTTTTTAAGAAAAATGTTTGTTGTTTTTTTTGCTTGTTTTATGCACAAAATCACTTACATTTGATATTTTGGTCTAAAAACTGGACTTATTTTTTGGGTCGTGTTGCTCATCAAGAAAAATCTTAATTTAAGAATTGTTTATATTTTTACTGAAAACAAGACAAAAATACTAAGAATTTTTTTTCTTGAAAATCATTTTTTGCAGTGTATATTATTAATAATAAATATATTGATATAGTTACACAAAAAAATTACAAAATATCTTCATGGAAGATGATCTTGTTTATTTAATATCCTAATGATTTTTGGCATAAAAATGACCCATACAATATATTGTTGGCTATTGCTACAAATATACCCATGCAACTTATGACTTATTTTGTGCTCCAAGGTCAATTTTTTTAAAGCATATAGAGTTAACATTTTAATAGCATTAAGGTGGAGGAGTTTTGTGAATTCATACAATGGTTTTTAAAAAAGGTAATCAAAGGGGACATATCATGAAAATCCGACTTTTTCCATGTTTAAGTGCTATAATTGGGTCCCCAGTGCTTCTATCAACCTAGAAAATGTGAAAAAGATCAACCCAGTAACTTTGTTTTGGTTAACCATTCTCTGCAAGCATGCAAATAGCATGAAATTTGGCTCCCCTTGTGATGTCAGAAGGGGATAATACCGCCCCTTAATCTGCACTATCCAACCACGACACTGCCATTTAGTGCAGAGATCAGTTTATTTGCATTTTAAAGGACACACGCAAAAACGGCACATTTTTCTCACACCTACAAAGTGGCAATTTTAACATATTATAATAAATTATTTATATGATATTATGAGCTAAAACTTTACATACGTACTCTGGGGACACCAAAGATTTATTTGACATCTTAAAAAAGTCTTGTGAAATGTTCTCTTTAACGACAACTTTACCTACATATTAATAATGAGTCAAACAATTAAAGCATTTTAAAATGACAGTAACATAAGATTTTTCTTAAAGGAACAGTTCACCCAAATATGAAAATTATCTATATTTTAATCACCCTCATGCCGTAGATCAGTGTTTCCCAATCCTACCCATTACTCAACTATTTTAGTATAAAATTATTGTGTTCAACATTCAAAAAACAAAAAAATTGTTGATTTACCTACAATATCTGGCCCAAATCAGGATGAAATTAGCAAATTTTGGGGCCTTTGCTGTCATTAAAAGGTACAAAACTACACCTGGGGTGGTACCAGTTTTGTTTTGTACCTTTACAGGTATACAAACATAATACAATGTTGTACCATTTTGGCTACAGTACTGTACATTGTTAAAATGTCTTTGTCGAAATTACAGTATTATTGGCAGCTGTTTGCCTGTAACTTATTGTAGATTTAAATTTATGTTATTTACTGGCAACACTTTGTTTAATGTTAAATGAACATTTACCATTAAACATAGCAAGTCTTTGTCTTTACAGAATAAAACTAAAATAACAGCCTCATGCAAAGCATTCTGGAAACCAAAATCTGAATGAAAAACAAAACAGAAAAAGGCTGATGAGGATTTCTGGTTTCCAGAATGCTTTGCATGAGGCTGTTATTTTAGTTTTGTTCTGTAAAGACAAAGACTTGTTAATGTTCATTTAACTTTAAACAAACTGTTGCCAGTAAATAACACAAATTTAAAGGAACACTGCAACTTTTTGGCACTTTAGCCTATTCACCGTATCCCCCAGAGTTAGTTAAGTCCATATATAAATTTTTTCATCTCTGTGCGTGCCGGAACTCTGTCTGACGCACCCACCGTTAGCCTAGCTTAGCACAAAGACTGAAAGTAAATGGCTCCAGCTAGCATACTGGGAACTATATTTTTAGAAGGTGAAGCACTGCTCATTGGGCGGAGTGATTTGATCACATCACCTGAGAAGCCCAAGTAGCAGTGCTTCGCCTTCTGAGAATATAGTTCCCAGTATGTATGCGGTTTAAAGATGGTTGTCTCTCATATGACCTTGTTATTTGTACACGCTGTGACTATACAAACATATAAATAGGAAAACGTTGGCATTATTTTGTCACTTACTGGGAGCAGTATGCTAGCTGGAGCCATTTACTTCCAGTCTTTGTGCTAAGCTAGGCTAGCGGTAGGTGCGTCAGACAGAGTTACGGCACGCACGGAGATGTTAAAGGTATGTGTGGACTTAACTAACTCTGGGGGAAACGGTGAATAAGCTAAAGTCCCAAAAAGTTGGTGTGTTCCTTTAAATCTACAGTAAGTTACTGGCAAACAGCCGCATAACAGCAAATTTTTCCAGTGCACCTATTAAAGGTACACACAGTATTAACAGGTGACAAATTGGTCCTTAGGGTAAAATCTATGCCAAAAAGTATAACATTTCAATGTGTTGTATACCCATAAAGGTACAAAAATGAAGAAAGGCCTTCCGTATGGCCACGAACAAAAGATCCTGTGGGAAAAGGATGACAAATTCCCCTCTCCCCACTCAAGAATACCATTCTGTTCCCGCTTGGCTTGGGAATTTTTTTCCCTTTCCTACTTGTCTCTGCAGCGTCAATGAATGACAATGTGGGTAACTCCAGATCTATGTAATATATTAATAAAATCAGTTTCACTTTGTGTAACACTGCTGGTAGATAAGACGCAACAAGCGGGTGATGCATACCCACACACCCCATATGAGTTAAGGAGATGTTTGTTCGTTTTGTTAAGTGAGTCAGTGGACTATGTGTTCTGGACAGATAATGATACGAAGGCCAGCCGACGATGACCGCATGATGACATGCAGTCGACACTAAAGCCTCCTGTCTGTGTTCCTCCCTCAAATCAACATCAAAGGTCAACTAGACACCTTGCACATCATTGCTGTCGCTAGGAGATTTGATCCTTGTTGCTTTAAAATACAATGACACACATACAATACAATCTTGAGCACATATTAGGAGTAAATTTATATTTTGTCATTCGCATTATTATTAAATGAAAATGCAAACAATGAAACAAACACAATGCTTTTAAGATCCTAAAAATGTGTTTTTATGGTGTATGATTACTAATAGAAATTTTGTGGTATCCATAGTTTTACTACAGTAACCATGTTTTTTTTTTGGTTAATTTTCATAAGAGGATGTACATTCAATATAGATTTACAACCTGAGTAATATATTTTCTGAGTAATTTCCATAAATGCAACAGACAGAATCATATTGTACAGTTATTGAACGGCCCTTTAAAAACATCATATAAAACCCAGCTCAAATGTTGAAAATAATGAATTAGGTTAAGAATGTAATAAATGATATTTTACTTTTAAAGTGTCTTTAAATGAAATTGGAATTGGAGAAAATGTGTGTTATTGTAGGTAACAAGAGCGAAAAGACGAATGGATATGATTGTTTCCAGATGTAACCAAGCTGGGTGCCAGAGCTTTCTCAAATCCCAGAGTTTATATATGGCAACTGTTACATCATAACTTTAATTTTTAGCTCTGTTTGTTGGTAGGTTACTTTCCGTCTGATTTCTTGCCCTGTTGCCCATGTCCTCGAATGACTGTAAATCGAAAGCATCTGAATGTTTTTCCCTAACAGAAAAGCCACAACGACTCAGCGTAACAAAAATAAAAACTTTCGGTACCACAAAATTGTTTTGTGCCTGTATTTAAACATTTAACTTTAGCATAGAAGCTACTTTGTCTGTCTTCAGATTTAGTGTCAATAAAAAATGTTTTGACATAATATATATTTTTATTGCAGAACATGACCACTAAGGTGTCCAACTGGCATTGGGTCCCATGCATCTGTTCGCACAAATTTGTGCATGAAAGGTGCATACGGATGTTTTAATGATTTAGCAAAAAAATGTAAGAGGGTCAGTGACAAAAACGGTTTGCCAAGATGAGAGTTTTAAAAATCTTTAAAAAAAACTTGCTTAAAAAGCATGCATCAGGTTTATTTAAATGCACATAGTGTATTTATGTTGATTTTATGCAATAAAAAATTACAATGCACCATTTTTATGAAAGTTAAGACTGAATGGACCTGAAAATGTCAAATGGTGTAACCACCAATTGCTCCATAGAATATGAAATATTAAATATTTATCCACCTTGATGGCATGTAAGCGAAATCATAAAAAAATTAAATATAATTTTATTAGTTATTTCTAAATGTACATTTTAATGTGTTTTTGTAATAATCGTCCTGACATATGATGACAACAGCCCTGTTTTCTAAATAATCTTTGACAAATGATGTAAAAATTTATAAAAAAATCATAATACATTAAACTAGATTATTATATTTTATTCCACATTTTTTATGAATATATTTATTTTTCATTTAAAAAAATACTAGTTACACCAATTGACACAGACCGGTTACACCACATTGAAATTTTTGCAATTATCCCCCAAATATTCTTTCAAAATGAAATAAAAGCAGAAATTTTAGACTTAGTCCTCAAAAAAGAGAATGTATGCAAGAAATCTGCAAAAAAAATTTGAACCATACGGACACAAAATAATTAATTTAACGTCATTGACCCAACAGACCACACATACACAATAATCATGAAGAAGGAAAAATATATATAAAATATATAACACAGATATCTATTATAGGGTTCTTTTTTCGTACGTGAAAAAAGTACGAAAGTAAAAAGTTGTTTTTGTTGAACCATGAATTTGTTCATTAAAGCATCCATACGCACATTTCACATACAAATTTGTGCGTATACGCATGCTTAGTGAATTAGACCCAATGAGTGTAATTATTTTAATGCCTGTTTATCCTCATGTGTGTAGCATTTAGTAACTATTCCAGGTCAACCATGGGAGACATTAGACAAATGTTTACACCAAAGTCACCAGAGTTACCTAGCATTACCAAAGCTGCAAAAATAATGTAATTTAGACAATTTGGCAAAACACTTCCCTGTCTTCCATTGGTTGGACAAACAGATAGTTATCATGTAACTGGTTAAAGGCATCTCAGATGTATTTTTCAGCTGAACACAAATAAATGTATTTTAATATTTAAAATGCTGTTATGTTATCTTTCTGCATGAGGTCAACATGGCGAAGCTCCAAAAAGCACAAACATCCATCATTAAGATAATGCAAATGACTCCAGTGGGGTTTATACTGTAAATGTTTTATGAGGCAAAACTATACATTTGTTAGAGAAAACTATTCATATTTTGAGCTGATTTGGCAAACTATTTCGTATACATGGAAACACACATCTCAAATGGATGCTTCGTCACGAGACAGGCAAGAATGAATGAGATTATTGTAAATTTGTCATTAAGATGGCCAAATTAAGCTAGTGTATTATACAACACACCCTGTCTCTTTCTTGATGCATCATCTGCTTTTCTTTGATTTCTGTTATGTTAATGTAAGGACACATCCTTTGTACTTGTCAGGTGGGCCAGCTGTGTAGTTGAATCACAGGTAGGGATGACTCCTCAGGCGCCGACTTCATTGCTCAGAGGAAGACAGGAGACGGCTTGTCTGCAATCAAAAAAGTCTGTATTGATTTGTATAGAGGTTGCATAAAGTAAATGGCCAAAGGGAATCTACTGTCTGCTGCAAGCTGAGCCATGTGAAAAGACATGCAATTTAAAGTACAGTAAGCAGTTTCATTGTCAACATAGGCCAAAATATTTTAAAATACACATGCACTCTTAGAAATAAGAGTTTTTTGTTAGACTGTATGGTAGTGTTGTAGTCAAGACCACTTAAACCAAGTCAAGAGCAAGTCAAAACCATATACCAAAGTCTGTAGCATCCCTAGAACCCTTTCTAGCACCTACATTTTTATGGGGGTCCATCCCAAATGTAAAAAAATACTTGAGAATAAGTTGTGACTATATATATAAAATTATTCATATGGCTGCTGGTTGTATAATTTTCCACTAAATTCACTTTGCACCTCGTGCAGTTTTTACATGCAAACTCCTTTAAAGAGGCTACATGATTTTCACTTTATTCCTGTTTTCAGCTATCTTTTTCTTGAGTCTCATAAAATTATGGGTAAACGTTTGTTCCAATGTCTTTCTAATATCGTTGTTTCACAGTTGACTTGCTTCTTCACATAATAGAATATATGACGAATCCGATAAACACAGTAGCAATTGCTTATATACACATCTGCGACGGAAGGGAGCCTCTAGTGGTTGATGTTGTAACTGCACGAGCTCATGATTGTTATAGTAATGTAAATAATGTGTTTTTCAGGGAAAATTAATATTTTAAAACAAAATGTGTACAATTTAAAACAATAAAATATAATTAATTTCTCATATCATAAACTCGTATAGAAAATGAGCCAATAATGATATTTCCTATCCGCAGTGTTTCAATGTACATCTACAGTGACCTCTGCTGGTTGAAAATGAGATTTCCCTCTAAAAAAATAGCCACAATTTACCACAATTTAACATGTTTTAACTACAGTAACTTTAGTTTAACTATGTTTTTTGTAGTAAAACCGTGTTTTAAAAATGGTAAGCAATACGTCAATAAATAAACAAATATACACACACACCTTTCTACACCTTCGTTATAGTTTTTTTTTTTTAAGTTCCTATTGTTTGACATGCACGTATAATATAATATATACATAACTATATAATTTAGCGATAACAACTATAATAACATATAATAATATTATTTACACAAACTATAAAAACGATACTTTTACTACTAATATTAATAACAATAATAAATATATAAAGGTGTATTAAATTAATTTTAGATATCAATGTAGTAAATAAAATAGATTAAATCAAAGAAATAAAAATTAAATCAATATTTTATTACATGTGAAAACTAAGCAAGGTTTAAAGACACAATGTGTGTGTCCATGTAAAAATAAAACTGCTGTTTTGCAGGATATCTTGTTTTATTTCTGACTGCAGCAGATGTGAACAATGACAGGCACGGAAGCAAGGGTGGGGGTGTCGAGTCTGTGTCTGTGTTTTAAAACCTAGTCAGCTGCCTATCTAGACCGCATTCATGAATATTTCTGACGCGTTCCTTCCCTGACATCACGCCGGTTGATGTTCAGTCAGTCACGATCGCGCTCGCCGCGATTTGAGACACCGTCCGCGTTTACTTCCGGATTCCCAAAATCAAGCAGTAGCGGGGCTGAATCCTCACTGCACTGAGTGCATGAGTGCCGGTGCACAGTCCTGACATTAGCCAACTGAGGCGATATTATCAGCTGTCGTGGCTATTTTGGAAACATCATAGAAAGTCAATACAGAAGAGAAGATTTGTACCCAGAAATTTTGTACATTGATACACCGTGCAGATTTACATGCATACAGAGACAACAGAGTTTGAGACAGCCGGTGAAAGTCACAGCAGAGCTGGCGTGGGTCGGTCCTTAACATCAGCATGGATTGGTTGATGGGGTGAGTTTAATAGTTATTATTCATATATAAGCACTAGCCTATATATTCATTTGGATACATAGAAATAAAGAGTTAAAATGTTTGTGAATCAAACATAAACCTAACTCAAAGAGTGTAGTGGAAAGTGCGTTATTGTACAGTTTTACCTCATCATCAATGCACGCGTGAGTTTGCTGAGAACGCGCACTGATCTCATGTGACGCAGAGAGTGAAACAGCTTTGTGCATCTGTTACCTACAGAAGTTTGGATTTTGTTGCGTTTGTTCTTCCAAGTTGTCAATGCTGAACTTTGCTATTGACTTATTTGAACTAAGTTGGCCCAACTAAACCTGCAACATGACTGACAGACTGTTTGATGGTATTTTGCATAGTAAAAGATTAGTAAATAATGCCTTTACAGTGCTGGTTTCCCCTATATGGTATACTTTTGGGCTGGGGTAGGGTTTCTTAAAGGGGACATATCATGAAAATCTGACTTTTTCCATGTTTAAGCTATAATTGGGTCCTCAGTGCTTGTATAAACTTAGAAAATGTGAAAAAGATCTTAGTTTTGGTTAACCATTCTCTGCAAGCTTGTGCAAAAATAGGTCATTGAAATCTGGCCCCCCTTGTGATGTCAGAAGGGGATAATACCATCTCTTAATATGCACTACTATCTAATCACGGTACAGCCATTAAGTGCAGAGATCAGCTCATTTGCATAAAGGACACACCCAAAACGGCACATTTTTGCTCACACCTACAAAGTGGCAATTTTAACATCCTATAATAAATTATCTATATGGTATTTTAAGCTAGAACTTCACATATGTACTCTGGGGACACCAAAGATTTATTTTACATCTTTAAAAAGTCTTGTGAAACGTCCCCTTTGAGTTTCCCCAGAAGGTCCACCAGGTAGAGAAGCAATATTGAGCATTAAGTGTGGGCCAACATGATAATTTATACTGTATAGGACGGTGCTGATGTAGACTTCAATGTGGGCAGGTGGCATTTTGTGACATCCTGCTACATGTGTCATGATTTTTGGGTCAGGAACCTTAATATCAAAGATGTAAAAATGTAATCTTTGTACTGAAAAAGTGATTGGTCCTCCTCATTTGCATTGTATGGACCTATATACAGTATTTTTAAAGGGGCCATGGCACAAGACTTTTTTAAAATGTCAAATAAATCTTTGGTGTCCCCAGAGCACATATGTGAAGTTTTAGCTAAAAATACCATATAAATAATTTATTATAACATGTTAAAATTGCCACTTTGTAGGTGTGTGCAAAAATGTGCCGTTTTGGGTGTGTCCTTTAAAATGCAAATGAGCTGATGAAATTCAAACACTGATCACAATGATGGTGGTTTGTTGCAATTAAAACTCAATTGTGCTTTTCTCTGCACTAAATGGCAGTGCTGTGGTTGGATAGTGCAGATTAAGGGGCGGTATTATTATAATAAGATCTCCTTATGACATCATAAAGAGAGACAACTAATTTACTGGTTTGATCTTTTTCACATTTTCTAGGTTGATAGAAGCACTTGGGAGTTGGGACCCAATCATAGCACTTAAACATGGAAAAGTCAGATTTTCATGCCATGGCCCCTTTAAACATGGTTGCATTGTGTTTGTGAGAACTCGGAGGACATTTTTTGCACCTGGGATGGCATGAAAATGAGTAACTGATGTGAACGTTCAATTTTTGTTGAATACATCCAAAAAGCAATGCATTTAACAAAACACATATTTACAAAGCAGAAATGCAGGTTGCTTATAGATACATACAAGTTATTGTGTTTATATAGGAAGACTGCAAGGGTACAATACATATTGCATATGTGCACGCTATTGCTGTGATCGTAGATGCATCTTAGTTATGACTTTACATAAATGTGCTGAGCATACAGTAATATGATATTGCTTTCTGATGTCATTACCGTACCGAGGTACCTATAGTGCATGTTTGTAAAGGTTATAAGAGAGACATTTTTAGGCCACTATAGGGGAAATCATGTGTTTATTATTATACAGATTTTGGAATTATAGTTAGAAAACTTTACTGTAAAATTTACTGCACATTGTTTTATATACATTGTTTTATAAATAAGACAACATAAAATGTATGTTATTGAAGATGTATGTGACTCTTAACTTCAAAACGTCTTCACTATACTGCACTTTTAGACACTATATAAAGTTTTGATGGCTTTGTTTGTGCAATAAAATTAACCAAACAGACATGTTTTGGCTGATGTAAGCAGTTTAGTTTACTTTAGACCTATATGCGTTTAATAAGCACACGCAAGCCGAAATGTTATTTTAAGTGCGTCAATTTGCCGTCTGTCAGTGAGGGGTTACGTGTGGCTTCTGGTTATGGACCGATTTAGAAATAGGGGTTTATGCAAGTTTAACAGATCCACAAACACTATACATTCACATTCCCGACTCATTACGTGAGACCCTTGGACTGCTTTTGCTGTTTTGGACGCCACATTAGTCCCAGTGGGATGGTAGGTCAAATTGTTTTCTGTATTGCATAAGCATCATTTTGGCTTTATCCCTGCGATTCACCTTTATTATTAGCAGAAAACCGTTTAAATGTGATAAAGATAAGCTTTATAAAAACAATGGCATCTCGTAGACGCCAAGCCTGGTGCAGCGTGTTTTGACGTGCCTATGTAAACTAACCTTGCAGAGTTTTTAGCTGGAAATAGTGTGGGGTGGGACTTAATATTGGTTCATATTTTCCTCCACCCACATGATCTTGATGACATCAGCAGCAGACACAAAAGTCATTTTAGAAGACAACAATTGTTGAAGAAGAAGAAATACAAGATGCCATGAGGCTACTGGCATCAAACGGGGCACTTGACACACATAGGATTGAATATAGAGCATTTATTTGAGTGGAGATTTCCACTTTGTAGAAACAATACAGAAAGGCCGGAGGGAAGGAAACGCTCTCCGCTGGGTGGAGGGAACCATTGTTTTTTGGGGCAGTACTTTATGGGAACTGTATCAGATTGATGACGCTATTATATCAGGCCGCCGGTCAACTTTAGTCTCAGATTTAAGTTTGAATAAGTGACGCACAGACAGTTACGTACAATTGGTTTCCTGTAGATAATTTGTAGGTAGGTAGATATTTATTGGTAATCTTCCTGGTATGAAATGTTTTACTTTCTAAAAGGTCTTGCTCTGTCAGTACATGTTGTGTTTGACACAGCTGTGTTCTTGCTTGTTTGCTTGTGAATTCTGTGCAGAACAGTGCCAGGAGATTGAAGAGCACAAAATTAGGAAATATTAAGCTAAAGGTGCTGTGGAATGTAAAACTGTATTTTCCTTGGCATAGATGAATAATATGAGTTCTGTACATGGTAATGACATACTGTATAGTGACCCTTAAACATGATTGTTTCCTCCTTCTTATGTAAACTTTGTGCATGCAAAAACAAACCAGGCCCCAACATTAAATTACATATTGAATTAATTACAGTGTTGTTACAATGCTATAAACAAAGTTGTGACTGCTGAGTTAGCGCTATATCCTAGTGGTTAATGCTATATGCTAGCATTTAGACTGAAGTACTACTATTGACTTTACAGTTACGTTTTGCAGGTCCATACAAAAAAAACTTACCACTCAGAAACATGTATTAACTTTTTCTTCGCCATTAACTTTTTCAACGCTTCCCTGCCAATGACAAGTATTTCCGGCTTTCTGCAATACCGCTATTATCCACCAGGTGGCTTATAAAACACGGAAATATCGCCCTAGGGCAAACAGCTGTATGTCCGTGTCAGTTTTGAGGATCGCTTTGCATCTAATCGCTATCAAAAGTCCTTTACAAAAATTGAATTATCTCAGCTTTTTGCTAAAAAATTTTCGTTTTTGATGAAACCTACCCAGATTTGAGAGGTGACAAAAAGAGAACAAATGAAGGTAGGATGAAACAGGTTTTTTTTTTCGTTTGAAAGCAAAGCGTCTGTTTTTTCATTTGATATATTTGGTATGTTTATATATTTAAAGAAAAACTTTTTCTGGAAGGCATTAAACTTTTGTGAAAATCATGAAAAATGCTGGCACTGTGGCTGGTACCTTAAAAAAAAAAAAAAAAAAAACGCTGGTGGGGAAAGAGTTAACAATCTCCAAACAATTAATTATTCCTCAAATTTTCTATCTTCATCTGAGACTTAAATATAAAATCTGTTTAGACACACACAGAGCTACTAAAGGATCTGCTCTGTGGAACAGCCAATCAGAGCAGAGCTCAACATTATTATTCATGACCCTGCCAAATAAGGTAAACATAGCTAATTTCATTCTAAAGGCAAATCTTAGGGTTGTAAATGGACATGTAAAACATTTTCTGGATATTTTTGCACTTAATAAAGCCACTATATATCAAAAAACAACTTAACATATTATTTCAATGCATTCTTTGGCACCTTTAAATGAATGTTTTTGTGCCTTGGTAAGCATTTCTGAATTCGTATACAATAGCATATAAAAAATGTCAAAAGACCTCTTCAAATAAATAAACAAATCTAAAGCATATGACTCATAAATGCTTGTATCTATAATTATTTAAAAAAATAAATTCAGTCAAATCTCATTTATTTGCATAGCGCTTTTTTACAATGTTTCACTGATTCAAAGCAGTTTCACAAGAACGCGGAAAAATAGCATATATAATATTATTGCAAATGTTATTGTTAGGCATGGGCCGGTATAAGATTCTGGCGGTATGATAACCTTTAGCAAAAATACCACGGTTTCACGGTGTTACGGTTTTGCCATTGCAACACAAAAATGTGTTATTTTTTAAATGCCAGGTAAAAATAAAGCCTTTAAATTATAATATGCTTTCAAAAAATATATAATATTTTTGTAATGTATATTAAATGTAAACATCAAATCAATCACATGACTTAATGATTTAATGAATTTTGTATAAACACAGCTCATACCTTGGAGACGGTATCACAGAATATTTCAGTGGTTTTGAAACCTTGACTGTTTAAAACCTCGGTATACCTTGAAGCCGGTAATCGGCCCATGCCTAGTTATTGTAGGCCTACTAATAAATAGATTATAATGTAATGAAATGGTATATACTTTTCATTGACTATCAAACGTAGTTAATTATTATGATAAATATCAATGTTTAGGTTATTGTTTATTATTTAATGGTTTAAAGAACTTTGCTAACATGTTTCTGCATCTATTATGCATGTCTATTAATGTTTTTTTTTTTTAGATTTGAATAAGCGATATTCTTTTGATAGTTATTATTTTGATAGTTATTGTCAAACTGTGAAAAAAGTTTGCATGCTTCTAGCTATTTCAAAACAACTTATATTTTTTGATCAGTATGTAGTTTTACTTTGTGTTAGCAATGAAATGTTCATTTTTCTGTTTAACATCGAAATAACGTAATTGTAATGCTTTCGTTGGATTAAAGGAAATTGTTTTTTAGCTCGTAGTACAAAATTGACAGTCTAGTGATAACTCGTAACCTCTTTAATCTGTATTGATTCATGAAGAATCCGTATTTAGGTTTAATAGAGTCATTAGCCCTGGAAAGTGCCCATAAAACTTCCTTTCATTAAAGTGTTATGAGTCCAAGTTATGTTGGGTCAAATAGGCTTTTTAAAGCCTGCAAAGTCTATTAAAACCAAAAACAAACCCGTATGCCCTGTAGTTTTGACCTTTATGCATTGTCTGTATTGTGATTGGAGTGTCTGCTTTAAGCCAATGAACTTTGATTAGGTCATGTGATCTTTTTTTTACTTAATTTGATTTGGCCCTGAGGTACAGAATGGCTTTTTTTCTTTCTCATTCATGCTATTATTCTGTTGTCAAGGTGAAACAAACCCTCATCATGAAAACATCATCTTGTCCTTCAGCTTACGTGTCATGACAGGCTCTTCATAAACGCTTACCCCGGTAACCACCATCTTTTTAATATCACTAAAAAGGATTTAAAAGCCTTTGTAATGTTCACAAAAGCAAACGCTATCTCTTTGACAGACACAGTGACGTCTCCAAAGCTTTGTTGTATTTGGCTAGCAAGTTTCCACATTGGTCCTTTATGTTAATGCTATAATGCATGTATACCCTCTTCAGGCTGGACGCTGGGCGTCCTCGTTCATTGCATGCTTGTAAACATCACGGCCTGGGAAGTGAAACATACTCGGTTAAAGAACATGGAATATATTGTGCCTTATATGTCTTCTGCACTTTAGTGGATGACCAAGCAAGTTTTGTTCAACAGGAAGTTGTGCATAAAGAAAAAAATGACTTAAAGTGATTATTAATATTGTTAGTCAGGTACTATAGCAATACTACAGAAATGTCATGGTGTGGTACAATATGGGACTTTTCTGTCACCATACTCTTATCTATAAGTATCAAAAGAAATGAACAATAAATATTAAGTATTTATGTGATCGTATCTGTAATTTACTTTACAAAAATTACACGTTTTTTTTTTCTTTTTTGTAGTAAACATTCTTTCTCCCGTATTGTCATTGACAAACCATGTTTTTTGTTGCAAAATCATGGTTATTTTGGGTTAACCATGGTCTTACCATAGTAACCATGGTTGTGTGGTTTAAAACATGGTGAAAACCATAGTGAATTTTTGTAAGGGTTGGCCATATGGAAAATAACATTGTTATCTATATTCGATTCGGTACTGGGACACCATTGCAATGCATTTAGCCGTAGCACAGCAAGTCAAGGTCAAACCAGTTTACATTTCTGTCCCATTGGCATTGAGTCAAACCTTAACCCTATCTACAGCGCTGCAGTCAGCATGCTTACCCGGGCTATATAGAAGTTGCTGCATAGGTGCTGATGTCGATAATCTACCTGCAAAATAATGTCAGCAAAAAGCAAAATGAGTCTAAGATAAGCAGCAATACAAATCCAAAGTCTTACAAGGTCTTCACAACTAATGAATTACATATCTGTATTATTTAAAGATATTTATTTAGTGATTTGTCCATATTGTAGTTTATATTCATTATACATTTTAACTACAGCTTATGCAAAGATGAATTACTATGTTTTAAAAGCTTTGGTGAAGTTTGCGTGACCCATATCCTCCCATATCCGTTCCCACTTATTGTGAAAGTGAAACTATTTATTGGTACTGAACTGAAAGTAATTTGCAGATTTCAGAGCGTGATAGGAAACGCTGAGAACGTATCGTTTTTCACATCTCGCTGTGGTTAAAGTCACTGGCTTATAAAAATAACTTTTTATAGAAACTAGAAATAATGCATGTATGGTACCATTAGATATGAAGACATAGTATGTCAAATAAAGGGTTTGATATAGGTCTGTATATCTCTATAACTAATTTCTTAGGTATATTATTGTTATGAAGTCTGTCAAAATTGTGCAGATCATTAAAAAAAACCTATTTTACATTTTATTTGCATGAATAAAATGTGGTTTAGAAACAAACTATTGTAGGTCTATTAAATGTTTTGCATTATAACATCATTAATTTAAATTTGGTGCTTAATTGTTTATAGTGTAATTAAATTAATATGCTATATAATTTTTATTTATTATAATTAAAAATAATAATAAAAAAAATAACAAATACGATCATGTTGGACCACTTGAATGACTTTTTTCTGTCTTTGCATGTCAGTAATAACAATTTAATTTACCTTTTATATCAGAAACGATGAATGCAGTGTTTTTGGACCACAGATGTGGCTGCCGGATCCACAGAAAAGTTTTTGGATAGGTCAAAAGATGCATCAATGATGCGTTTTTTGTGAAGTGCTGACAGACACTTAAGTTGCAACTTGCCGCAAAATTGCCTTAGACAGTTAAAACTCTTCAGTCTTGCATGCATGTGGTGTTTTATTATCATTTATTAGTGTGCATCAAAAATTAACAATTTTGACACATCCAAAATCTTATCTCACAGTTTTTCTCTCTGCGTTTTTAATGCTTGAAGATTGCTTGTCAGAATTGTGTGAAACTGCTTGGCCTACACTTAAACATAAATGAAACCACCGGTGTTCATTGATGTCAAGGATGTTAATCCAGATGATTCACAGGATATTGTCACCAGACAAAACGGTTACACATACCCACAAAAAACCCACAGTTCTGACTTGAATCAAGCCATATGAAGTATGAAGTTTCAGTCATATGAAGTTTCATAATCATTCATGCATGGTAGGAATTAAATCTCAGACCATTTTATAGGTTTAGTATTTAAAGAGACACTACACTTTTTTCGAAAATAGGCTAATTTTCTAGCTCCATTTGATTTTTATCATTTTGGAATCCATTCAGCTGATCTCCGAGTCTAGCTCTAGCACTTTTAGCATAGCTTAGCATAATCCATTGAATCTGATTAGACCATTAGCATTGCGCTAAAAAATAACATAAAGAGTTTCGATATTTTTCTTATTTAAAACTTGACTCTTCTGGAGTTACTGTACATTGTGTACTGTGATTTTCTAGGCAGATATGACGAGGAACTATACTCTTATTCTGCTGTAATTATCTAGAACTTTGCTGCCATTACATGGCTGCAGCAGGTGCAATGATATTATGCAGCTCCCGAAAATAGTCCCCAGCTATTGAAAGTTACAAAGGGGATTATTTTACTACAGAACAGTCAAGTTTTAAATAGGAAAAATATCGAAACTCTTTGGTTATTTTTTAGTGTGATGCTAATGGTCTAATCAGATTCAATGGATTATGCTAAGCTATGCTAAAAGTGGTACCGCCAGACCCAGAGATCGGCTGAATGGATTCCAAAGCGGTAAAAATCAAATGTTTAACTCTAGGGGAGCTGGAAAATTTTCAAAAAGTGGAGTGTCCCTTTAATGTTATATTTTTGTCCGAGCTTTGACCTACTAGTCAGCACATCATATAAGTCACCTTCCAATGTTTCTTTATTGTCCTTTCTCTATACCTTTAAAAAATGTGGCACAACAGATTCATTTTGTAAGTGTTTGCTAAGGAAAGGATCACTTTTGTAATTGCTCATTTTGAGTTATAAACTTTTTGTCAACTAATCCCAGCATTTCTGGGGATTTAGTTTGCACCATTAAGCAACCAAACCACTCAGAACAATGCATAGAAACGTAACCAATCAGCATTTTTCTGGTGAATTTTGTATGGCCAGCCAAGCATCACTTCATATTGTTTTTTTGTCAGAAAATCTGGATGCTGTGTCCTAATTTCTACGCTAGATGGCACCACCGCGTCTCCACAGATCATAACCTCTCGCTGCACTATTGAAAAAGTAGTAATGAATGAATGAAACCTTTATTTTATTTGAATATAGTGAAATCAGGAGCACTGCTTCGCTTCGACTCAAAAACAAACATGTAACAATACAAAAATGAAAGTCAATCTAAAAAATAAAAAATATCAGTTTTGTTAAAGGATATTTATTCACTAACCCCCATACCTATTCCAGTATATTCGTATAATAATGTTAATCTGACTGGCAGTCTACTTATAATTTCATATCGTGTAATAGCACACAAACAAGTTTTTCATTCTTTGAAGCTTATTTTGAGGCGATTCATGTGGTTTCTGATTCTGTGTGTCAATGGGTCATCAGACTCTGTTGTGAAGTACACAGACACGAGTGGAATGTTGTAGAGAGGAGTGAGATGAACACAACTGCTGTCATTACTCCCTCTGATCTTTAACTAGTATCACTAATATCACATTCTTCAGTTATTTATAGGGTACTTTAGAGCTTATGGCCGCCCAATGGAAAATATGATGACCCCAAAGTATATGACGATATAGCATATCTTCCCCAAACATATGTAACATATCTCGTGTGTTATGCAGTTCAGTAAACAAAAGCTTTAGATTGCAAACAGTATAGGAATAAGAGAAGGATATGAAGACATTAAAATTAAATCCCATTTAAACTGTTTGAGTAAATGCTGATTAAAATGTATTAGGTAGGGTGTTTCATCTCAACCGCAACCTTTAAACTTATTTAAAGATTAAAATCATACACTATCAAGGTAAAAAATCGTCCCTACCTTTTCACCAACAGCTTTCACTATTTAGGTATAGATATTGGTACCCATGTGTACATTTGAGATAATAATATGCACTCTTTGGTATTAGTATGTATGTACCTCTGAGGAACTAATATAAATATGTACTTTTTGAAAGGGTACCACCCCAGTGACTATTTTACTTTTTCATTTAGCTGACTATTTTTTGACAATTATTTCTGACATTGAACGGACAAACTGATGTGGTTTTTGTTGCCATTTGCTTTTGGAGAAAAACAAAATCAAATGGACTTTTTGCCCCAATGGCCTTGGGCCCCATTTACCATACAAACATAAATTAGGCAAGTTACACAAGTACCTTAATTTTCGGCAACAAATAGTTTATGGTTGAAACAGGGTTTGGCTCATATTGTTATTCGGTAGCTTTGACTAGCTTAGCTTAAATCTTGTTAAGTTAATTAGGTTAGCAAGCCAACAAACAGAATAATATTGAATGCTTTATATGTAATAATAAGATCCATAATAGACAGAGATGACTGTTTAGGCATGTGTTGATTGATTAGATTGTGAAATAATCTAAACAAGGCCTTCCAAACAAACGCTCTGACATTTTTCAGCTAACACTTGCGTCACTCCGGCCACATGGCTTGTGTTAGGTCTGTGAATGTAATTTGAAGCAGAAGATCATAAAAGCACATTTCTTACCCGTTAGTTGGTTTAGTTTGTTTGGAAGTTATTTTTGATTGTTAACATTTTGACATACTATAATAAAAAGTAAAGTGTATTCTAAAATATATGTATTATAATCTATAAGTATCAACATTTTTAAGTAAAAAAATTTAAGTTATTATTCTTAGTTTATTTTAACTCATTTCATGAGATTTCTCATCAATTAAAACAAAACATTTAAAATGTGTTTCTGATTTTTGTGGTTCTTATGGTAATCTGTAATACCGCCATTATCCACTAGATGGCGATTTATAAAAAATAAAGCAAAAAATTATTAAATAATTTTACAGTCCATGAATGTTTTGACAAATCGTTCTGAATCTAAATTCTAACAAACTTTCTTCACAAAAACGCAACTTTTTGCAAAAAAAATTTTTTGGAAGAAAAATACCCATATTTAAGAGTTTATAAACAAAGAAAAAAATAAAGATAGGACAAACCTTTTTTTTCCTTTTTCATTTGTTTATTGTTTGTTTAAAAGCAGAGGGTCTGTTCTTTTATTTGATATATTTGTATGTTTATATATTTTTAGAAGAAAAGTTTCCTGGAAGGCATTTTGTTAAACTTTTTGTGAAAATCACCAAAATGCTAAAATTTTTAGTTAATTCAACTCAAATTCAAATATTAGGTTTTTACATCTTTTTTTGAGTCAACACTAATATTTTTAAGTTGAATAAACTCAAAATTTTAAGGCAACCAGATTACTTAATTTTTTTAAGTTGAACCAACAAGTCTTTTTTACAGTGTTCAAATATATACATTTATAACTTTTTTATGTGTTTATAAAATTTTATAAAGTTGAACATGCAACTGTGACCGCATTACATCAGTATTACTCTGTCTGTATTACACCTCATAGCTGGTAAAACTTTGACTTTATTAATATTTTATCAACCCATGATCCTGTGGAAGACAATTGGGCTTGGAGAATTGGTGGATGACCCCTTAAATGTATTTTATTTCAGAACAAATGTAAATCTTTTTATACTTTAAGTGCAGTTGAATTTTAAGTAAGGACTCTTACTGTTATTTTACTTCATCTCCCTTCAGCAGTGATCCTAAACCTCCATCTTGTTCTAGAACATGACATTTATCTCATACCCAAGTGATGGATGGTGCATGTGGGAGACTCGCTCCTGAGTTTTGCAACTCCTTGGCAGCTAAAGATGCCAAATCTGTCTCTGAAATAATTTTGAGCATAAGCTTTGCCAAAAACAGTGGGCTATTGCCCTGTAACCGAGACTCAGTCTCTGTAACAGCAGTTGTGGATTTCTGAACATTTTGTAAAGTTTGGAAGGAGAATAAATGATGTCACATAAATGAGGTCCAGTCACATTTACCACTTCACTGCAAATTGTATGTAAATGTGACCATGCCTTATATTTAAATGAATTTTAAGCCTGTATGTTCAGCATCTTGATACTGAATGTCTTGTCATATCACAGTCACAACCAGCAGTGTTCTTCATAAACAAAATTGGTGTGTATGACATTATTTTACACAGTGAAAAATATACATAAGCAGTCTGTCCGGGAAAGTATGACTGGTTTATCCTGCTGCACTGATGGTTCTCGCTGGAGATTGTGTAACTCTATACAGTCTCAATAATCAATATCTCAGGACATTACAAGCTAGCAATTATAATGATGGTCCTGCCAGCCAACCCAGCTCTTAAAAATAAAGGTGCATCAAAATGTTTTACACAGCGATCCCATAGAAGAAACATTTTGGTTCCCCAACTTTGACTGAAATAAACTTTATCCACAGAGAACAAAAGAAAACTTTGGAAAAACAGAAAGGCTCTTCAGATGTTAAAGGTTCATTATGGAAACATACAGACAAAAATGGCATTGCGTGTGATATGACATAACAGAGCATCAATACACCAACCCTGCATTGGGTCAAAAAGGGACAAGCCCAACTCGCTGGGTTGTAATTTAACCCATGCTGGGCTGTTTTAACCCATTGTTGGGTCAAATATAAACATTTTCTGGGTTAATTTCAACCCAGCTGCTGGGCTCGTCCCATTTTGACCCAACACCCAGCATTTTTAGAATGTAATGCTGGAGATCTTTTTAGTTCATAAACTTTCTGTCCTGGGGCTTAAACTAGTATACCTCAATCTTGGTTAAGGTTTTTTTTTTGGACAAAATAATAATAATGTCCCATAAGCAGACACTGGATTAGGGACCCAAGCCATTTAAACCATAACATTGAACAGTTGGGGTGAGTTCTTTCGACATGGGTGCATGCACACAAATTACCCCAGCAATGTGGCATTGAGTTTTCTACAGATGAAAACCATTTGCTTTTCATAAGAAAGTATAAAAACTAGGGCTATCAAAAGATGAATTGCGATCAATCGCATACAAAATGAAAACTTGTTTTTGCAAAATATATGTGTGTAATTATTTTGTATATATATATATATATATATATATATATATATATATATATATATATATGCATGCATGTATTTAAGAAATGTACTCCTTCACAGACTGTTGCATGTACAGCATTCACACTGGATCTATTCTTAGTCTTGCGCTTTTAGTTAAGTGGAACCAGACAGTGTTGCTGTATTGGGTGGGGTCTCATGGTGTGGAGTAACCTTACGTATATCATTAACCCTATTTTTAGCTATTCCCGAAATATGTCTTGGGAAACATCTGAGATTTATCTTAGAGGAGGATTAGTTATGCTAGTGCCGTTTCTAGCTAACTTAAAGGGATAGTTCACCCGAAAATGAAACTTCTATTCAATTCAATTCAATTTTATTTATATAGCGCTTTTCACAATTTGGTAATTGTATCAAAGCAGCTTTACATAATAGATGTAGTGAAAAGCACAGAAAATCGACAGATAGCATAACATAATACACGATAGCACAAGCAGCTAAATTTGCTGTGGCTATAAATCAACATTATAATCAAACGTATTACTAATGTAACGTATAGAAGTTAAGCCCAAAAAGGCTGCCTCCCCGGGTTGAAAAACCCCCTAGGAGAAAAAAACCCCGGATTTTTTCCGGGGAAGTAAAAAAAGTCCTAGGAGGAAAAAACCCTTGGGAGATATATATATATATATACACATTGAAACGGAAGGAGATTAAGCGGAGATTAAGCGGGTTCTGCCGGTGGTCTTTGGTCAGGCATCAGCTGGACATCACGTTGAAGAACAGCCAGTAGATCAGAGGTGTGCCGACTTTCACATTTACCGGAACTGGATCTGTTTGTCTTATTGTCCTCGTGATCGAGGACGAGACAGGGAGAGAGAAACAAAATCTTATTAGCGTAGGGGCCGTTCACATAAAAACCAAGTGTCACACAGTAATGTGGATTTTAGTCAGCTCGGTTCCGGGCAGGCTAACTATTGCTGGTTAAGTGTATTACATATAGTTGATGATTTTAGAAACAGAGCTCGTTTGACTAAGGCCAGAGGCCCCACTGCCTTCGTTAATACTAACGTACAGTGGCAAGCGGTTCTGTATGACATACTATTTTTAAGGCCAGGGGAAAAGGCCAAAAATTGCAAACCGACCATATTTGGCAATTAAGACTCAATCGACAACCAATGCAAAGTTTCAGCATATTACTAAAGAGTATTAATGACATTTACCATGTTTTGGAATGTTGACGAAAAAAAAAGGTTTTAATTTATTCATTAATTTATTTATTTATTAGGTTGTACAAGCTAGCTATTGGGAGATAAGTACTATTGCTAAAACAAACTATGCGAATGCCTTGTTAAAGAGAAAAGTTTTATTTAAAGTTAGTCTAGATTAAAGTCTAGATTTAAAGTTATCTACCGTCTCTGATTTTCGGACGTCGGTTGGTAAATCATTCCATAGCTTAGGGGCTAAGTAGGAAAAGGATCTGCCACCTTTAGACACTTTTGATATTTTAGGGATTATTAAGAGGCCAGAATTTTGTGACCGCAATGCACGTGATGGATTGTATTCTGATAATAATTCTCTAAGATATGAGGGTGCTAGGCCATTTAAGGCTTTGTAGGTGATTAGTAATATTTTAAATTGTATACGATATTTAACTGGTAGCCAGTGTAAAGATGCCAGAATTGGGCTTATGCGGTCATACTTCTTAGATCGAGTAAGAACTCTCGCAGAAGCGTTTTGAACTAGCTGAAGCTTGTTTACCTGATTTGCATGGCATCCTCCGAGTAACGAGTTACAATAGTCTATTCTAGAGGTCATAAAAGCGTGGATAAGCTTCTCTGCATCTGATGCAGACAACATATGGCGTATTTTTGAGATATTTCTAAGGTGGAAGAATGCTGTGCGGCAGACATTGGAGATATGGCTGTCGAAGGATAAATTTCTGTCGAACATCACACCTAAATTCTTAACCGTGGAGGTTGGCACCACAGTGCAGCCATCTATGGGCAACTTGTAGTCTGTCATATTATATTTGTAGCGATTCGGTTCAATAACAAGTATCTCTGTCTTATTGGAGTTTAGCATAAGAAAGTTCTGTCATCATGTTGTTACAAACCTGTAAAAAAATTTTTTCATAAGCCCCATTCAGGAAAAAAAATACTATGGAAGTGATGGGGCTCATGAATGAACATTGCTCAAAATATCTTCATGTTCATGAGAACAAAGAAATTTATGGGTCAGTGACAAAAACGGTTTGGCAAGATGAGAAATTCAAAAATATTTTTAAAAACTTGTTTTAAAAGCATGCATCGGGTTTATTTCAATGCACATAGTGTATTTATGTTGATTTTATGCTATACATTTTTTTATTTTTATTAGCCCTATTTACTTCCATAGTAGGAAAAAGAATACTATGGAAGTGAATGGGGCTCGTGAATAAACATTCCTCAAAATATCTTCCTTCGTGTTCATGAGAACAAAGAAATGTTTGGGTCAGTGACAAAAACGGTTTGGCAAGATGAGAAATTAAAAAATATTTTTAAAAACTTGTTTTAAAAGCATGCATCTGGTTTATTTCAATGCACATAGTGTATTTATGTTGATTTTATGCAATAAAAAAATTACATTTTTGGTTTGGCAAGATAAGAAATTCAAAAATATTTTTTAGGGATGCACCGATAGGATTTTTTTGGGCCGATACAGATTTAAACAGACAACTTCTGGCCGATACCGATATTAAACACTTGTATACACTACTATACAGCTGGTCGATAAGCTAGTTTATTTCTGCATCAAATTATTTTTACTGAACATGGATTGGATCTAATTAACATTCAACTGACCAACATAATAAGAGAGGCACAAATTAAGCTAAAACAAATATAATAAGACAGCATGACAACCTTAAAAGGTAGTTTTTGCTATTCAGCATTTATTTTATTAACAACATTAACTCATTTTTTACATATAATGGATTTATTTATGCAGTTAATTAATAAACAATCGGTATCGGCCTTTCTCGTGCTATTGCCGATATGCCGATGGTTTCAAATTCATCAAAAATCGGCCGATAAATATCGGTGGCCGATACATCGGTGCATCACTAATATTTTTAAAAACTTGTTTTAAAAGCATGCATCTGGTTTATTTCAATGCACATAGTGTATTTATGTTGATTTTATGCAATAAAAAAAAATGTATAAGCCCCATTCACTTCCATAGTAGGCAAAAGAATACTATGGAAGTGAATGGGGCTCATGAATGAACATTCCTCAAAATATCTCCTTTTGTGTTCATGAGAACAAATAAATGTATGGGTCAGTGACAAAAACGGTTGGGCAAGATGAGAAATTCAAAAATCTTTTTAAAAACTTGTTTTTAAAGCACGCATTAGGTTTATTTCAATGCACATAATGTATTTATGTTGATTTTAAAAAATTACATTTGCACCATTTTTATTAAAAGTAAGACTGAATGGACCTGAAAATGTCAAATGGTGAAAGAATGAGAAATATTAAATATTTTATCCACCTTGATGGCATGTAAGTGTAATTATAAAAAAATCATTTTAAAATATCATTATGTCACTGTTTCTAAATGTAAATTTTAATGCGTTTTTGTAATATTTGTCCTGACATATACTGAAAACAGCTCTGTTTTCTAAATAATCTTTGACAAATGATGTTAAAATGTACGTAAAAAAAATTACACTACACTAGATGGTTATATTTTGTTCCACATATTTTTATGAATATATTTTCATTTTAAAAAATAGTTACACCAAGTGACATTTTTGCAATTATCCCCCAAATTTTCTTTCAAAATGAAATAAAACCAGAAATTAGACTTGGTCCTCGAAAAAGAGAATGTATGCAAGTAATCTGCAAATTTATTTTGAGATTTTAACCCTTTTACATTTAATTAAACCATAGGGACACAAAATAATTTACATCATGTCACTGACCCTTATAGAGGTAGGTTTGTAACAACATGAGAGTAAGTAAATGATGAGAGACTTTTATTGTGCACAGTACACACACACAAAACTAAATAAACACGCACATTTGTCACAATATCTTTAAACCAGATTATATTAGTTAGAATAGATTATGCGTAAACCTTTAACGTTGACTGGAAAGCCACACTGTTTCTCACAACATTAAACATGCTCTGCTCGCCAGCAGAAACTTAAGGTTTCATTTAACGAGCACACAGTGAAGTGTTGTTCATCTCTCTCATCCCTCTGTGTGATTTTTAAGCCAGTCCTACCGAGACAAACGGACATGAGAGGCGGTCTCGTACTCAAACGTCTTCTCTTTGTGCTTCAGCAGCTTACTGTAAAAGCAAAGCCAGGGTCGTTTGCAGCCCAAATTTATACAGTTCTGGATTTCATCGTCAAACTTTTAGCATCCAACATGAGGTTCAAACGGAATGGTTCGTACACGTTAAATAGGTAAGCAATTTAAATATCGACTACGTGAAGATGTTGAAATAAGAACGCGTATGCATTGTACTCGACTGACTCAAGTTTTTGCGGGGAAACGCGTAAATGTTACATTTGGTTTATTAGTTCAAACGCGTGCGGTGTTACTTTGTTGCAACATTTGTAGCGTTCGGGTTCCGCTTCCATTGTTGTGTTTCATTCCGTTAGAGCCACATGTGTTTCCGTAAGGTCACGCAGGACGTTTGATTCACTAAACGTTTCCACTACATGACAAATGAATACAAAGGAGATAAAACAACAAATTGCTGATGGGTTAAATGTAAAACGCTGGCACGTGTGAACTAATTTGGGAGTTTTATTATAGTTTGTTAACAGCTTCAGTGGTTTACACGTTTACGTTAAATCCTAACGAAACGTGAAACGGTGAGGGTTGATGTTGTTTGGTAAAACATTAGCGTGTAATATCTGCTTTTAAAGGGGTGGGGTGTTTTTGTTCCCATTTACTTTGAGAAAACCGACAGAAACGTATAGCATCATCCGTTCCGACTGCCACCCAGCAACTGGTATTCATTTGTTTCAATGAGTCGAATATTTAGGCTTGAGTGACCAGTCCATTTATGGTCATATCATTAGTACACACACAAAGCTGTTTTTCTGTTTTAACATGCTAGACTTGATACACTTAGGTGTAGAAATCCTTATTGCTTAACTGAATATTGTCTTTAAAATTCTGAAATTTCATTCAAAATGTTAGCCGTCAACACTTTGAGATCATGCAACATTGTTTCCTATCTGGTCATTTTCCACAAAGTTTTTCCTCTCATGTTACCACCAAATGTGTTTCCTATATTGGCAAGGTCTGGGGAAAAGATTTGGGGTAAAACGGTTCAGCACTTTCATCACAAAGGAAAGGTTCTTATCGTTGAACAGGCGCTGTGGTCTCTGGAGGTTCTGCTCTGTAATCGCTCAATGCTGCCAGAGATTACGTCATCGAGTCTGGGAGACAATCACTGTGGTTGCTGCTTTGTTAATGCATAGAGAAGTAAGGTTTAAGGGTTGACATGGTGGGTGATGTTATTGTTTCCTCAGGTACGGGAATTGGTAATCTGGTATGCATATTTATTTACATGGGTACAAAGACAAAGGAGATACAGCTTAAATTTTACACAATCAAATCAGAACCAGGATAATAAATGTGACATTGATAGGAACAAGATGATGTTTTTTAGTGTTGGCCATCCTGTATGATCCCTTTGTTAACCAGATTGGTATTTAACTTTTAATTTTTTCAAAATGTTCATTTTTGGGTGAACTATCCCCTTAAGTTTGTATACAACCCATTTATTTTAAAATAAAATATGAAATTATAACTATTATACAGTACTTTGGTCACAAGTAGGATATATACCACACATTAAAGTGAAAAATTTGATTTTATCCATGTTTAAGTGCTATAATTGGTGCTTTTATCAACCTAGAAAATGTGAAAAAGATAAACCCAGTAACTTAGTTTGCAAGCATGTGGAAAAATAGGTAATTGAAATTTGGCTCCCCTTGTGATGTCAGAAGGGGATATTACCGCCCCTTAATCTGCACTATCCAAACACGACACTGCCATTTAGTGCAGATATCAGCTTATTTGCATTTTAAAGGACACACCCCAAAACGGCAGATTTTTATCTCACACCTACAAAGTGTCAGTTTTAACATGTTATAATAAATTGTCTATGATATTTTAAGCTAGAACTTTGAGGACACCAAAGCTTTATTTGACCTAAAAAATAATAATAAAATGTTTTCCTATGGGGTGGACAATATTGAAGGAAAATGCGATAACATGCTATACAATGTGTATGGGCTGCAATATGATTTAAAGGGATAGTCCACCCAAAAATGAAAATTCTGTCATCATTAACTCATCCTGATGTTGTTACAAACCTGTATACATTTCTTTGTTCTGCTGAACATATAGGAAGACAATAAAGTAGGAAACAGAAGCACCATTGACTTCCATAGTAGGAAAAAATACTACTATGAAAGTCAATGGTGCTCAACCTATTGTACAACCTGTTTATATTATAATAAAATGCATTTAATAGCTGATTTTATATTTCTGGAAAAAGCATCACTCTCTCCGTCCTACCAGTCTCTCTGCTAAATTCATCGACCTAAAACTTCGAGTATACATTACTTTTTAAAGTATCAAACTTATTAAGTTAATGCAAACCAATGCAATATTCACATTTGTAATATTTTTAATATAGGCTATCACACAGCCCTATAGGCGAAATCGCTCACATCAGCATCAACTTTATTATTTATTAGCAAAACAATCGATCATGTTCCCTTTAAAATTGCCAAAAATGTATTTTTCTAGTTATATTTGTTTTAAAAAGCATTTGCATCATAGATTTCTTATTTCACCAACATTATTCACTTATCTCCAAGTACCGACCCACTATAAGTGCGTTTCTGTTGACGTTTTGCATATGTTGTTGAACACCGACAGCACACTCATGGGAATAAATCCCCAAAGGAAACATTTGCTGTGGCTGTTTGGGCGCTTAAAGATTCCTGGCTCAGAATTTTCCTGCAGTGGTCCGTCATCAGTTTGCAGCAAGTCGATTTGCCAACCCAGCGTTCCCGCCTCGAAGTCAGAGCCAACGGGAGGGTGAGACAGGGAGGAGAGAGAGAGCGAGCGAGTGAGAGAAGATGGGAGGGGGATACAGACAGGAACACACAAGTGCTGAGCAACCGTATGCGCTGCGCTCGCCTGCTGCGGACGTTTGTGTTTGTTTGCTGACTGAAGTGTCCGGTGTTGTCGTCTGCCAAGGGGAAATCGCCACCTAACAAAAGCTTCACTGTGTGTAGTCCAGCAACCGAATACAGAGAGGAGAAACTAGAGAAAGTGTGCGGAGAACCAGCTTGCGTCTCCGCTGCAGATCTGCAAAGGTGCAGTGCCAGGAGTTCATACTTTGATGGATGCCGCTCACCTGTAGTACATCTTGTGTATATACTGAAGCAAACCTTAAAGAGGACAGGACGAATTGATCGCTGACTACACAAGCTGTATGGGGGTTCTGGTGTGTTGTGACTGTTTCTTCTACAGGTACTTCGTTTTATCCTATCTGCATTTATTTGCAACACTTTGTTTGTGGTATCCTCATCTGTATGTATGAAGTCTCCTGTTGTCTTAAGTTGTGGATGTTCTTGATGCTGCGCCAGGTTACGGAGAAAAGCTCAGCGTTGTGCTATCAGACACGTAAGGACATTTGGTACCCGGGACAAAAGGGTAGTTAGCTAAAGTTCAGAATCAATACTTCTCATCCTGTTTTAACATGTGGGGGCTGCAGACCAATGTTCATTGGGACAAAGTGTCCCATCTAGATTTTTTTTGCCTACGGAAGACTTTGCCCTTTTAAATGTTAGGTTCGACCTCTGGCTCAGTTTGGAAAAGTTAAGCAAGGGGGGCTATTTGAAAGTTTGTGAATGTGTATCCTTTGCTTGTGGAAGCGTTGAGAGATGCTTTTTCTTTACATGCAAGTGGAGTTTTATATAATGCGATATATATAACTAATCCAGTATTTTTTGAGGATGCTGGCAAATGTAAGAGTCCCAGCTGTATTTGGGTATGCTTTTTGCTGATCTTTTCTCCTTTGCTATCTCCTTTAGTACTTATCTTTGACTTTTGTGTCGATGTACAGTCTATGTTTAGAGGTTTACTAAAGTTATACTTGAGTAAATGTACTGTGTCGTAATTAAACACAAAAATAAATAAGCTAGTGAAAACATACTTACATGAATATAACATGAATATTTATTTGTACTTTAAAAAATGCAAAGTAAAAACCTATTTTTAGCTACAAATTTAGAGACTAGGGAGATTAGGGATGCATCGCAATTAATCTATAGCTGAATAAAATATTTTTTTTTACATCATATATATGATGTAAAAATTTTTTTTTGCATCATATATGTGTGAACTGTGTATAATAATTACGTATATATAAATATGCACACATGCATGTATAATTTTAAGAAAAAAAATATATTTATATATTAAGTATTTAGATATAATATGAATTATATAGGGGTGTAGCGATTAACCGTGCAAATGCGCGTTTTCTCAATGAATGAATTTGAATAAATTACGGAGAAATCCAGGCACATCCAAAACGCCAGGGGGCGCTCTTGTGCAGAACCTCCCTTTGTGCCACAGAAGAAGTAGCATTACGAACGCTATTCCAGGAAATGTCTACAGGAATATTTATATCACTGTTCTTCAAATTGTTTCAGGTATTTTCATGATAATAAAGAATATTTTAAATGATTTGGTTTAACGAGTGTTGCTTTTTTAAATGCACGTTATAAACGACTCCAACTCGATATGATTTTATATTGATAAGGACTTCCTACTGACCAAATTCCGTAGTATACGCACAAGCTGTGCATTAAACAAAGAATCGCAGCCTTGCGATTCAGAATCGATTTCAGACAGGCATTTTTAATGTGACACGGTTGAATCGTTACATCCCTAGAATTATATATAAAAATACAAATGTACATACACATGTAAACATTTCTTAAATATATATGTGCAATGTGCATGTGTGAGCATTTATCTATACAAAGTTAATATATACAGTACACACACACAAACATCCCTAAGTTTGATTAGCAAACTAAAAATTTTAAGCAAAGGTATATAATCATTATTAAACAGAGATAAATAAATACTGTAGTTAGGGCTGGGCGATATGACCCAAAAAATTATCGAGAAAATGTTTTCCATATCAGTCGATATCGATAATTATCATGATAAATAACAAATCTTTACTCCTGTCAAATTTAAAGGCAGATTTTTGCTCCTGAATGAAAATTGTAAAAACCAGACAGTTAATAATGGTTTTAAACTACTTTTTATTCAGAACATGACAAATACAAAAACTAAAATCTTGTTTTAATGCATCTGTATTAAATGTAAATCTATTTGTTATGAAATCAACACATTTCTGACACAAGCAGCAGACTACTGTCCCTTTAAGACCCAAGACAGACTGCTTTAAGTTTCAATATACTGAGAAACA
This sequence comes from Paramisgurnus dabryanus, assembly GCF_030506205.2. Taxonomy (NCBI): domain Eukaryota; kingdom Metazoa; phylum Chordata; class Actinopteri; order Cypriniformes; family Cobitidae; genus Paramisgurnus; species Paramisgurnus dabryanus. Next base: position 5,339,207 of record NC_133359.1, read on the forward strand.
GCTGTTTATGTTCACTTAAACAAGAAAGTAAACTTAGTTCAGTGATCACGTGTGTGTTATACATATACGAGCTATACACGCTGATAAATGGATGACAAGAGTGTCACGTTCCTGTGGGAGCGCACATACCCAAACACTATATTCACTGCAGTGGTGGATCTGCTGCTTTTCCTCAGTTTCCTGAATTTGTGAATGTCCTGTAAATATACTTTTAAAGCTGTGCGGACGTGTGCGTGTGCAAGGCGGACGCTGAATGAAAGTACAGTATACTGCACGCACCTGTGTCTGCTGTGTTTGACGAACCCTGTTTGCGCGTCCAACATTACACACAAGAAAATGTTTCCGCGCATTTGGATTCCGTGATTCCGTCCGCGTTATCCGCATCGCGAAAATCATAGGTCTCTACTAATAAATGAATAACTTGCCTCATCTTCCACTCCTTCAAGTCTGACTGTCACTGTGATTGTAAACCAAGAGCGCGTGCCGCGTCCGGAAGTGCTCGCGCAACATTACGCACAGTGCGTAAACATTATCGATCACTTATCGAACTGTCCTTATCGTTTTATCGAAAAAGTTTATATCGGTAAAATTATCGTTATCGAATTATCGCCCAGCCCTAACTGTAGTCATTAAAACGTTTGTTTATATCTAAAGGTTTGAATTTGTTTTAAAACAACGCTAGATATATGACACTACGGCGTCTTGTAAACCTGTCTTTCTCGACTATGGTTGTCATCAATTGCTTTTCTTTTTTAAAATTGATTTAATTCCCAAAAATGGCATTTTGTATATTTATAACAATAACGTGAATAGATTTACTCGGTTAGATGGTCCAAATAAACAGCAAACCAGAAACCCATTAACCTCTTGCAATGTCATTTGTCTGATAAGATATTGTAGGGTTGACTATGGTACGAGTTCACATGCTGTATCTAAACACAATGTTTTGATGTATAACACTTTGGTCAGATGGTGTTGCTTAGCCGTTTTAGTTTACATTGTCAGTTGCACGTTATCAGTCCTTGGGGATGTTGGTTTAAGACACACCTGCTTTACACAAATAAGTTTGTCGTTTGATGCTCAGATGATACCATATTTTCAGAATCATGCAATCTGGGCTGATACGATCTTCAACTATTCTTCAATCGCATCCATGCAATGTTCACGCTGTAATAATAAATAAAAATCTCGCTTAAATTGTTTAAGGGCGAAGTTCCAACTCCCAAAATCCTGAATCACATCCTGTTTGGGATCATGTAAACAGAGACGGATATGCTTGCTTTATTTTTGTCTGAATTAAAACATTTAATGGTTCTTTAAATGTGGCCATAACTTGGTGTAAGATTTATCATGGGAGTAGTTTGTTTTAGGACTGTAAATAATATGTTTAAAAATATTCTGGTGTTGGAGTGCACTGCTATCTGCTAAGCCATCAAACCGGGGCGTCTATTTAATCAGATGTGCTTTAATTGGTCTGTGGCAGGCCAGTGGTTCCTTACTGTCTGCATTCTTCCCTAGCTTTGGGACAATCTCCTGCGACTATCATGTCTTGGGGTAAAAGACCAAACTTTCAAAACCTAAAGCTCGTGATCTTAAGGTTTGGATGTGTATTAAAAAAGAAAGACATTGCATGCAAACATGTAAGACCACAGGCGTACTTAAAAGATTGCATTACATGAACAAGTTTAATTTGCTGTCTGATTTGATTACTTTTATCTGAAAGTTTGGTAACAATGAATCAGTTTCACAGACTGAAAGCCAATATTATCTGCAATTTAAACTTTTTGGTTTGTAATAATAATTCTTTGTTATCCAAATTTATTTCACATCATCAAGATAAGACTGATTGATGCTCAAGTGATTTGTGGTGCGCTTTTCCAAATGGACATTTGTTGTTTTCACAGTGGTGGTGTAATTGCCGTCATAAATCTCATTGTTTCCTCTTCTTATGTAATAAGGGCCCAGATTTAATTTTGCATTTACATTTTAAAGCAAACGTTTTGCATCTACAAAAATTATAGTTTATTGTTATTGTAGCACACAAACAAATGTGGTTGTACTGTGGTCAACTGTTACCCCTCCGAAACCCCATCTCCCTGTTGTCACGCCCCCTCTCATGTGAAAATTGCGTAACCATCCTCCCACTGCGATAGATCGAGCTGCGGTGATCTCTCTCTTTCTTTCTCTCTCTGGCTCAGCATCCCGCAGCTGCAGTGTGAGCATCTAATAGTGTTGGCTCAGCATCCCTGCCCAAGGTCACTCCATTCATATTGGCCTCAGCTGGAGTCAACTCCACACACACGTCTAGTCGTTAAACAGTTAAATAGATCGACACGCTCCAAAGGATAAATGTATGCTCGGGTGGTCTACTCTGCAATCTATTTAATATGTTTTTTGCTTGACAGATCCGCTATAATTTTTTGAATTATTTGTGATATCTTGTTTTGATCACAAGACCATGACTCCCACTGACTCTCACAATCTGATAATTGGAGTGATGGTTGTTTTGCAGTGTTAAGCCTGGCTATAAATAACCATCAAGTACCTGCCGGAGGAGAATTGCAAGGCGGAAAGCAGTATTGCTCATCGCAGCAGGTTCCTGTTTACATGTCATCCAAAGATTGCATTTGTGCATCTAATTGGAGATGCCCGGGTGTCTGACCCGGGCAGGTACGCTTTGGATGGATCCGTTTAGAAATTGCAAGCAGGGGCACATCATACATATAAAAATGTATCTAATGGTTTTGAATTTTTAGTACACCTTATTAAGCCTGGCACCATGTTGATGCACACCCAGACGTCAACACACAAACGTGACAGATTCGTGACATGTGAAGGTTATGGATTCTTGTCAACACAAGTGAGCTATTTTGTCATTTTATGGACTTTCCCCCATTTAATGCTGATTCAAGACCTGTCTAAACCCACAGCACTCTGTTGTTGTGGATTCAGTATCTACAGGGATGCCCTCCCTGTACGGCAACATAAGCTGCTTACATGATAACAGTTTCCTTGAGTGTCACATGTGAGCCAGACTGCTGTTTACATATCTGCAGCCAATAGAAACTTGAGCCTGTCACCTGTTTTTGTTTGTTTCTCTTAAATAATTGATTCTCTTTCTCTATATGTCGTATTGAGCAAGGCGACAATGTTTTTTATCTGTTTGCGTGTTTGTGCAAGGCTGGGCGGAGACATGTTTACGTAAACGACTCCTAATGCGATTGTGGAAAACCTGTTGGGAAAATTTGGGCAAGATTCAGGAAAAGTAGGAAATGTGCATTTAAAGTGCTTAGGGGTTGTGTAGAGTTCTGTGAGCTTTGCTTGCCAAAAAATGAATCAATTGGAAATAAGGATAAAGGACAATGGAGTGAGTACACATTGATAAACATACAATAGAATAATATTAATACGTTGTTGTTGTTATTAGTTTGGTTATGTTTTACTTAATTACTTTTTTCCAATTTTGATGAAGAAAAAACAACCTCTGCACAAAAAGAAAGCAAGCTTTACGGTTTTGTTTTAAGGACATTTTGATGTATTTTGTCATATTTAAGAAAAAAATAAGTTATTAATTATTTTCCCGCCATTGATAACAATGTGTTCCTGGTGAGTTTTATGTTAATCTGCAATACCGCAATTATCCAGTAGATGACGGACTTACCCAATTTATAAAAAACTGAAGCAAAAAATATTTATTAATTTTACACTCCATGTATGTTTTGATAATCATTCTGAATCTGACCTCTAACAAAATTCCTACACAAAAAGCAATTATTTCTGCTTCTTGCAAAATAATTCTTATTATTTATACTAGGGATGCTTAACGATTAATCGCGATTAATCGTTAGCAGAATAAAAGTTTTTGTTTACATCATATATGTGTGTGAACTGTGTATAATAACTTTGTATGAAGAAATGTACACACATGCATGTATATGTTTTAGAAATGTGTATATACATTTGTATATTTATGTATAATTTATATATATATATAAATATAAATACTTAATATATTAAAAAAAATATAAAAATTATACATGAATGTGTATATATATATACATGTTTATAATACACAGTTTACACACATATGTGATGTAAACAAAAACGTTTATTCTGCTAACGATTAATCGTGATTAATTATTTAGCATCCCTTATTTATACCCATATTTAAGAGTAAAAAATATAGATAGGATGAAACGTTCTGTTCTTTCATTTGATATATTTGTATGTTTATATATTTTTAGAACATTTTCCTGGAAGGCATTTTGCATTTTTGAAAATCACAAAAAATGCTGGCTGGCAACTTTTCAAAAAAAAAAGAAAAAAAAGCCGGCAGGGGATAAAGTTGGTTTGACTTCACATACATTTGATTTTAGGCCCAGTTTATACCTGGTATTAAGATGTGTTTTGGATCACAAGTGGACGAGATAGGCACATATGTTTGTTCACACCTGGTGTTTTAATCTGTTTATTTCATCTGCTTTCGACCGCTTTTGTCCTGATATATTTCTAAGGGATGTAGAAATGATGGGTTTAAGTTGACGCCGGGTGTGCCTCATAAGTCTTAAAAAGTGAAGCCTCTGGCTCTTTGATCGCCCCCTGGTGGCTGGTTATTATTTACACTTCCAATAAAAGTTTCCGAAAGATGGTTTTGGTCCTTTCAAATTGTTGTTATCACGCTGATATATGTTCAAGTGTTCATTTTTGTGATACATTTCATTTTAGCTAGTAATTTGATGCTATAGAAATGGGGCGTGTCGTTAAGATTGGCGTGGTTGAATTGGTAGCGCGAGCGTTTGGGCGGAAGTTTGATACTGCGACTCCGCCTCTGGCTCCACAGACGATTCCTTCTGCGCATGCCTTGGCTCCAAACTGACGTTTTTACGTAATATGGCGGCGACCATGGTCGGACATTTTTGGCTTAAATTCATTGCAATGGAGGGAGACGACGTCGCGTCGTCCATCTTTTTTTACGGTCAATGGTTGACACACACCTATGTTATGTCAGAGTACCACTGGTTGTTTTGTTGAACATTAAACAATATTAACAGCCCCTTAAGGTCATGGTGACATCTGTAGAAGACCCTGTTGGCCCTTTTCTGTTTCTGTCTACAAAAAATTTGCCCAGTCACCATCTCTTGTAGTTTGGAATGACATTCGGTCCCATATAGTAAAAAATTAGGGGTGTGCAAAAAAATTGATTCACATTGCCGATTCAGAATCGATTCATAGCATTACAAAAATCGATTCATACATTTTTTTGTAATGCCGTGTTACTATTGTCCTGAAATGAGTTTTTCTCAGTATTCCCATAGATGGCGCTGTGTCGTATTCACTCTGACGCCTGCACACTCTTGTCACAGTGTTTCCCACACATTGACTTAACTTGGGCGCGTTCCCAAGTATATCTGGCATCAAATTTTATCTTTTTTGTTTTTCTGTGATGATGACACTCTTTAATAATGACATTTTGTGTGCGACATGATGAGTTCGGTGTATGCTTTCACGTGCTCTCTGTTTCTCAATGAATTGGGATGCGACGCGAACAAGCTCGTGTCACATTGTATCCTTCATGTTTCTGAACTTGAGCAGAGTTTTAACATTAGAGGACTTCACGGAGCACCCGCGGACCGTATGGTTCCGGGTTTGTATTTGAAATGGTCAGTCGGGTCCGGGTCAGTCATAGTTCAATTGCTTCGGGTCCCAAGTCTGATTAATATTGTGTGTAAAACCCGAGTCGAATGGAGAATGGCCGTGAGCGCTTCCGCGCTAAAGCTCGCGTGCAGTTTAAGCGTGCCTGCGGTTTCTATGGTGATAACTGGCTCTTTTCTATTATTATTAATATATTTTCAAAAATCTATTGCACTGAACGAGCAAGGCTCACTCAAGATTTACAAAACGCAAAGCTGTAATGTAAAGTCTCCTGTCACTGGGACAGCAAGTAGACTTTTGAATCTGAAATAATGAGTCGATTTAGCTTCTTTTTTTATCGAGATAAATAGAAAGAGAGGGATTTTTCCTGCTTCTGCTCTATCTAATAGAAATAATAACCATTATAACACCACCAGTCACATTTATAATCTATAGACCTGCAATGTCTATCATTAATATACTATATTTAACACAGTTTCATAAAAGGGGTCATCTAATTGCTTCATAACAGTTTTTATTTTTGCATAAAGACATAAAGTAATATCAAACTACATTTAATTTGTTATGTTTATTTTCTTTAAAATTGCATATCTACTACAATCAGTCACATAGGAAAAAGTAAACTACATTTACATACTGTGAATCGTTTTTTTTTTTAATCGAGAATCGTTTTTGAATCGAAAAATCGATTTTGAATCGAATCTTGAGCCTAAAAATCGGAATCGAATCGAATCGTGAAATTTTCTGAATCGTGCACCCCTATAAAAATCATTTGACTTATTACATTGCAAGTCTTAATGCTGCACTATTTTTTTTTTAGAAATCTTTACATCACTTGCCGTACAACAAAAGTTTATTGTCCCAAGTCAAGATCCCAGCATATGTATGTTCCCCTCACAAACCTGTCATGTGGTTGATGTTTTGGAGCTTGATGAACTAACGTCGTCTTTTCTCCAGTAGGGGGCAGTGTTTGTTTGTATGAAAAATGTTGACTCTTATTTCTTTCACCTTTTATTTCTACTTTACCTTTTAACGCCTTTGGGTGGAGCTGGTGTTCAACTCTTCACCTTTCAAACAGTCTGTTTGAGTCCTATTTTCTTTCTGGAATTCCCATTTTGTCCATTTCTATTCGTTGCTGGATCTCGTGCCAAGCACATATTTGCATCCATCATGCACGTTGACGCTGTATAATTACCTTGCATAATCTCGGTCCACACCGATGATGATGCGTCTCATGTCTTTATTTCCAGGACAAAGACCTTGATTAGCTTTTCCTGCCTCAAACTCCATGGATGAAAGGCTCTGGCTTCATAATGCCAACACTCGACAGCTCTTCTACAAGATGAATGAAGCTAATCCTTTCTACACCTCTATTTTCTAGTCTAAATTGATGTTGCTGTGGATTAACAGCACTATCTCATCCTGATGTTTCTAATCCTACTTGAAATCTTAATAGCTGTGTTTCCTTAAATCACTGAAACTGATGGTATAGGTATTCATGGTGAGTAATGGTAAGATTAAACCTGTCACATTGCTATTGGTTGACTGATATCTAAGCAAAATGTATGATAGCCAGGTTAAAGTCTCTCCATGTGTGGATTATTTAATTGAAAAAAAATTCTGCTTAAAATTACTGAATTTATTAGAAATGTTATATTGTATGCAATTAGAAAATCAATGACCCTGAACCACAAAACCAGTCATAATTTGCAGTATATTTGTAGCAATTAGGTGTGTCACGATTCTCCAAAATCCTTGATTCAATTACATTTTCGATTCTAAGGTCACGATTCGATCCTCGTTTGAACTTTTTTTGAAAGCACAAAAACCGGACTAGACATGGGGGTGTGGCAGCATCGACGATTCCATTTTTTTATTCAAACTTCGAGGTTGTGACTTAGTTTCTATTAATTTTGATTTAAAATCGAAATTGTGACACCCTTAGTAGCAATAGCCAACAATACAGTGTCAAAATTATAACATATTTTAAGCCAAAAATCATAAGGATATTAAGTAAAGATCATGTAGATATTTTATAAACTGTAAATATATAAAATTTTTATTTATCATTTGTAATGTGTTGCTAAGGACTCTATTTGGACAACTTTAAAGAGCACCTATTGTCCAATTCACGATTTTACATTTCCTTTGGTGTGTAAGTGTGTATTAGTACATGTTAACAATATGCAAAAGGTACAAACCCCAAAGTAAACGATGACGCGAGTTATCGTTTCCAACGTAAATCACTTTTGTTTTTTTTAACCATAAACCATGCGAACACACATTATACCAAATACACAAAATAACGTTGTTTTAGCAATGAAATAGGTGCACATTAAAGGCGATTTTCTAAATATTTTAATTTTTTTACACCCTTAGTTGCCAGATTTTTAAATAGTTGTATCTGGGTCAAATATTGTACAATCATAACAAACCGTTTTCAATGGAAGGCTTATATATTAAAATGGCCCATATGACTGTTTTTTCCAAATTATAATCTATATAAATCTGTGTAATTCAGGGGAGTTTACCAAAGCTATCTTAATAATTGATCTGCAACTATTTTTTTATTTAGTTGAACAGTTTCTAAAATGCTTTTTCCTGTGAAGTGGCATTATTGATGATGGCTGTGCCACTGTACACATACTTATTTAATAGAAATTATATATACATTTGTATATAACTCTTCCCCACCAGCCTTTTTTTTTAAGTTTCCTGTCAGTTTAGCATTTTTATAATTTAGTTTAATGCCTTACAGAAAATTTTCTTCTTAAAATATAAACATACAATATATCAAATGAAAGAACAGACCCTCCAAAAAATGGGTCAAATATGGGTAGGTTTCTTCGAAAACACAAAATTTTGAGCAAAAAGCTGAGATAATTTATTTTTGTAAAAGACTTTTGATAGAGATCAGATTCAGAGCGATCCTCAAAACATACATGGACATACAGCTGTTTGCTTTAGGGCGATACTTCCGGGTTTGATAAGTCCTGGTGGATAATAGCGGTATTACGGATTGCCAGAAATTCTCGTCATTGGCAGGAAAGCGTTTTGTCTTAATTGTTGAGATAACTCGTCAATGGCGGGGAAAGAGTTATTTTTTCAGTTATGTTTTTACCATAGCTGTATATATGATCATCTCTGTTTTGATCATTGTTAAATAATGCAAAATAAGTCAGACCAGCATCAATGGCAAGTGGGTTTATTCACTCCAGAACAGATGGAGTCTTCAAGGTTATGTTTGCTGAGTTGTTTAGCCCGTATCCAGATCCAAACTTGAATCATCTTACCTCAGGAATGCAGCGTGTGTGGTGAAGCCTTTTGTGAACATGTTACAACACGCATGCTTCTGCAAAACACAACATCTGTCTGACTCTTTCTTTTTGTATCTCGTTTGCTTTTATCATATATTTCAACTTGGCAACTATAGCTTGGCTCATTTAAAGTGTAATAGATACATTACCCTTGCAACATTTTGTTAGCACAGTCGATTGCAAGTCGAGTCTTGTATGATACCACTTCATCTGACATAAAAATTTGAATTATAACAAGCACAACTTTGTAATTTCACAAACGTTTTCCATCCATGAATTTTCCTCCATCCCTGACGCTTTTGTTGCTCCCCCGCTGCGGGTTTTCTTAGCCGAGAGCAGAGCGTGTTGGTGCATGCAGTCTCTCCCCTGCAGGAATGCATAATAGGATGCAGAACCATGTTACTGATGGCCATCTTCCAAGATCTCTTCAGGACGGCAGGGGAGAAAAGTAGATATACAGTTGTTTTGCAACTTACTTGGAAGCTATTTTTACATGCTTTGGCATTAAAGAATGGACAAAATTCATGCCGTGCATCAAAACATCTCTCTGATATATTTTTGATCTCAAGTTATATTTTTATAGTTCTGGCAAGAATAGGCCTCATGTGAAGAATCCAACATTTAGGAGTGTTTTCAAAAAGGCGTATTTCATTTTTACCTCACTCAAGTGCTACTTAAAATTGTGAATGTGAGGATTTTAAAGCGATCAAAGTGAAAGTGTTATAAAAGTCCTCACATTAATGCATTTCTCGGGTTGTGTTTTGGTCTTGTACGTCTCTGGACGCCCTTGGGCTGAATTACTTGGTTTGTTGGATGCTTCAGCTCCCAGCCTAATGTCTGAAAAGATTTTTTACTGTTGGCTTTGACTGGTAGGAATGTTCGTTGACTTTCTTACCAAACAAGTCGAACGAGCCATGTGACCAATCGTGTGACTGAGCATTAAAAAAAGCATATTATTTTAGGGCACGAACTTGATATGGATTTAGCCAAAATGGACTTTTATTTTATTTTTTTATTTTTTTTGTGGCCTGCTATTATTGTATGAAACCGGTGGCAGTATAGGTTTACCTTTATGCAATGTTTATTACATTTATTGTGTTTATCAGTTTTAATTAACCCGTGACAATAAAACAAAATGTTTAAGAGTGAAAGTAAAAGCCTAAACAGGAAACACATCCTGTAAATTAATCACTTTATTGTGTTGTGACTGGCATGTTGTTTCAGTTGTCTCATGATTCAGGTGGTGAGTAAAAACGACAGAGGTTTGGTTTGGCCATGGGTTTCACGTATCAGTGTACGCAAGTCCACCCCCTCATGCCTTTTCGAAACATTTTGACGTCATATGTGAAGATTTCTGTTGTGATAGGCTATTTTTAACCTATAAGGAAGATAACTTTTTAAATCTGGTATTATCTAGTGTTTGTATATGACTGAAGTTTGTGTTTCAGAGTACGTCAGATCATGCTTAATGCAAAAACAGTATGGTGTTTGGATTGTATTGACTTCTTTGTTAAATATTTTCTATACCAATTAGATTTTTTGTAAAAAGTAAATTATATAATAAATATGTGTGTACCATACATTTATCCAGACTTTCTAGTGCAGGGAAGGGGACAAAATCTTACATCAAGTTTGACATCATTGTCACTTCAGTATCTATTGTGTTCTTCTGTATATGTTAGGAGAGATGGGAACACATTTCTGTACTTTAATAAACATGTCAAGTATGTTAAACTTTTCTTGAAATGCTTTAATAATCATTATTATTTGTGTGCATGAGGTTGTGGTTCTTTTGTTTCTGTACCACCAGTCAAAGTAATATTGTAAACACCTTCTCTCCACGCCTCTAACAGGAATTTGTGTGTAGTTTGGCTTCAGGCAAAGTTTAGTGTTGGACAGATTTTTTTTTGTTTTGCTTTGTGTTTTGACCTACAAAATATTATCAAGCTTCGAATAAAAAAATATGGCTGGAGCTAGATTTTTTTTTTAACGCTAACCATTGTGCATTGTCAGACTCACAATATAATCTAATTATACAAATTACAACAGTAATTATAAAGCAGTAACTTCAGTCGGATGCAGGTTACACCATATTAACCAAATAAGACAACACAGCGTCCGACCAAGTGAAACTGCAACAGGACACAGATCAGACGTTCAAACGGCATGTTAACCACAGCACGGCCCGCCTCCGCGCGCTAATGATTGGCTGTTCCGCGTTATGCCACACCTCCGTGCCGTTCTGATTGGCTGTCCTCTGCTAGGACGAGAACTTCAGAGAGAGAAGTTTATAATGACTCGCCATCAAGACTTGAAAAACATCTGCGCGAGGAACGCGGGGAGACTCTCAGCCCAGAGTTGAACTTTTTGTTTTTAGCACTTCGGATATGCACTCACAGAAACCTTCCAGAATCCAGAGTTGCAAAATGGTTCTTCAGGCTGTTGGTAAAGTTTTAAGGTAAAGATCGAGGCTTTAATGGTATTATAGATACAGTAGATTTAACAGGCATCATCTATAATAATATAATTTTATAAATGTGTGTATATATATATGATGATACTTAAACATAACAAACTGTGTATTTTAAATTACTTAACCTGGGTGATTAATAATAATAATAATAGCAATTGGTGCGCTCACTCGTGTATAATTCGGGTAATATTAGTGCATTTACAGTATATGTAGTTCACTATAATATTTAAAACGTATTTAAGGTATTCCTTTCTGCGCAAACATACATTTACTAGTATAGCCCGCTATATTCAAAAAAATTAAACTTTGCTGTGTTGCGTAGTGTTTGATTTAATGTCACTCTCTTTTGCCCTTATTACTGCGCATGCGTGAAGCACGCTTTTTGCTCTTGAGCAGTAACTGAAGGCTGCATCCTCCGGAGGGCGCATATGCAGGCTGCATACGTCATTTATTTTAGTTAACTGAGCATTACATTCGCAAGTTATAAGCATATTACAACACTTTACGATAAACTAAAGAATAATAGTCAACTTTATAATTGTTAATATTCTAAATATGCAGCCTACAAATGCGATGCAGCCTTCGAAATAAGTTGACGAGAGACATTCAAATTTTGTCTGTCATATATCTATGATCACAGTTTATACAAGTGCTGTTTGCGATGCGCAAATAATAAATTCACGTCCCACGTGTCGGATTGGTTTAAAATATTTGCGTCTCATCTATATTCATGAACAAACATAATGACTCATTCTCATTTACATTGTTACTGTGCTACTGATGTCATACCTGTGCTGATAACTAAGTAATAAGTAAACCGGATGTAAATTTGAAATGTAAAGCTGCTAAATTATATATCTGAGTCTGTCCTGCATCTGCTGAAATGAATCTGATTATGATACTTGAATACTTACTTTAGCTGCATTCATGTGCTAATAAGAATGAAAGTGGGATGAAGTTGTGAAGTTCACTTGATTGTGTGTGTGTGTGTGATTTTTAAAGGCCCATCTCTGTTGTAATGCTTATAAGCTTTTGTTGTATCATCCCTGTCTCTGTTTCTGTGTTTAACACAAAGCTGTCATCTCAATGGCTCTTCACACTTTCTCCATATCTGTGAGAACTAAGATGTCATAAGCTGGCCAGACACAGACAACAGTGTTTTAGCCTCATTGTACAGTGCTGCTTTAACAATTATTACATATAAGGAGGACCCATCGTTTGTTTTTTCCATCTTAATTATTTAAAAATATATGCGAATAATTGAATCTTTATGTTATTATTAAACATTATATTGTAATTTGATTTTGAGGGTTATGTTAATCAAAATCTGGACAAGAATTGACAAAATATCATTTTCTTTAAAGACTGGTTGCATCCAAAAATAGATATAAGCTTGATATAAGAAAGTTAAACATTGATTTTTGTGTGCATTTTTTCTAATTCAAATCATGAAAAAAATAGTTTTATTGTAGCTCAACTGGTAGAGGATTGCATTAGCACCACAAAAGGTCACGGGTTTCCCATTGCTTTCCCAACAAACACCGCTATCGACTGATACATATAATCTGAATATGGCAAATATTATGGTCATTTAACAGAATTCAAACCCTAAGTGACTCTATTTATCTGTTTGAACCAAAATTAAATTTTTTCCTAATTTGATGAACAATTTACAAGTGTAGAATTTTAGCACATTTAGTGGTGATACTGTGAATTGCAACCAATGGCTCAGTCCTCAGCTCATCTCTCCCATAGATATGTATAAAGTAGTGATGCACCGATGTCTCGGCCGCCGATATTTATCGGCCGATTTTTTATACATTTGAAACCATCGGCATATCGGCAACAGCACGAGAATGGCCGATACCGATTGTTTATTAATTAACCGCATAAAGGCAATAGGCTGCATGTCTGTTGCATAATCCAGCATTTTTAACAATAATTATCAAAATAATTAAATACTTCCCAAAACAAAATAAGTTGTATAAATTATAGTTTGTTAGACGTGCGATGAGGGAAAAAATAATAAATCACGTAGTTAATCACGCGAGATTACTCATTCGCGTGATCCATGCGGTCTAGAGTATTTCGGGAAAATGTCTGCAGTCTGGGCTTTCTTCAAAATCTCGGATAAAGACAAAAAAAATCACCATTTGCAACGAGTGTTCTGCAGAAATATCAAGAGGAGGTAGTATTGTATACAAGTGTTTAATATCGGTATCGGCATCGGTTTCGGCCAGTTGTTGTCTGTTTAAATCGGTATCGGTATCAGCCTCAAAAAAATCCTATTGGTGCATCCCTAGTATAAAGGCTAGATGTCTCGGCCACGTTGCTGGCCAATTGAGTGGAACGTCCGCATTTGGCGGCCATCTTACCACAGGGCGCTCGCTCACTCGCAGCATTGTTTAATGGAGCATGAACTTGCTCAATTTTCTACCAATTTTCAAACGGTTTGGTTTGTTACAAACGTCAGAGATGTACCTATGACACTGCATACTTAATGAATAATTTACATGAATCATGTTAAAGCATCCAGAATTATAGCCACGTTAATAACGTTTGTAAGAAACCAAACCGTTTGAAAAAAATTTGAGTAAGTTATGGTCATTTAAAAGTACCTGCACCAGTAAACACAATGCTACGAGTGAGCGAGCTGTCTGAGGTAAGATGGCCGCCAGGCAATGACATTAGAAACTCTGCCGTAACACATCTAGCCTTTATACATATCTATGATCTCTCCCTTTCAAAATACTACGGTAGCCACCAGAGGACAAAACACATAGTCGTTTATCCATTTAAGGCTAATGTAAAAACATGGCGGGCGTATAATGGCGACTTCTATGTAAGGGAAGCTCATTGTAATAAAATCAATACAGTTTATTATGTAAGACCTTTATACACCACTGATAATATAGTTATGTAAATTATATAACATTTCTGTCAAGAGATCCTTCTTAAAGTTACTCAATGTACCTTTAAGCTTTCCTAAAATCTAGGCAAGTTTGTTGACTGCGTTTTAGTGATTGTATTGGTATGCATACAGGGACTTTGAAACGTCCTGTCCTGTTCTGTTCGGCTTTGAATGATTTAAGGCTGTTTGGATCTTTTGGCTGCAGATGCTGAAGTAAGAGAAACGTGTATTACATAATGTCAAACCTTGTGTATACTTCATCTCTGAGATAATAAACAGTACTATGCGATCAATCTTTTACTTTTGCCAAAATTTTTGACTGGTTGACCATTACTAGCCAACTTATTTATTTGTTTGAGTTGGCTAGAGAATTACTTCTTTGTATCCTTCCTAAACTTTTGAAAAGTTGTAAACAAAGCATCTGAGATGTTTGCAACACGCATTGAGCATGTCTCTCTTCATGATTAATACCAGATTAAATTTGAATTCCAGCCGTTTATAGTCCATGATTATTGAAAAATTGAAAAGGAATGCCTGGGAATGGATGTGCAGGATCCGAAACCTTTAGGCAATGATCGTGCTTACATCAGTATCCCAAATTTAGTTGTTTTGTAAACGGAAAACGGTCTGTTCGTCCAAAAATCAGAATGCACATTGTTTTATTTCAGCCTTCCCCCTGTTTCGTAATTTTCCAGGAAGCACCGTTTTTCATAAATTATGTGGCACAGGGTGAATTCTCAAGCCATTTGCTGGTTTATTTTAAGAGAAAGAAAAACTTTCTAGCTGCCAGCGTGTTACTCACACACATACACACGCAGACCGCATGCCCACTTTCTGCAGTTTCCCGCAGATTTCTTTCCCATAAAAGGCATTGCAAACCAAGCCAAGGTTATGACCAAAGACCTGTATCATCCACCCCAAAAAAACAACACATCTGCAATTGTTCATGTGTTTGTGTTGTGCTGTGTTTATCTCAAACTTAACCCTTGTTTCTTTACATAGTTAAGGCTTGGCTCCACTTGGATACCTCTTTGAAAAATTGCACTATTTTTCCAAACTTCTGGGTGCTTAAGGCATCCCATTATTTTACGGGATGTAGTTTGTCTTTTATAAATCAGTGGAGGGATGGTTTTGCAGACAAACGTTTGTTTAAGTTCCCGCGTCTCTTTCAGCTGTGATGATCCATCAAAGGTTCTGCGAGATGTTCATCAATGCCTCTTTCAGTCTCTTGACCAGCTGGACCTGACAGCTGTCTGCTTGCTGGATTCACATTTTTGATCAGTTGTGAAGTTTCTTTGGTGTAGCACGTGCAGTCAAGACAGCTAATCTCAGATCAGTTTTGAATAATGCTAATGTGCTGTGTGTGGTTGCCAAAGTCTTCTGAGTTGTTTAAGGACATTACTGGGTGGTTGCTTATAGGTCCAGTTCTTAAAGGCCAAATCCCAACTCTTCATGAACTCTCTCTGGTCTCAAATATGGCTCCGGTCCCTTCCTTGAAAGTCTACGAGATACCTGCACAAAACAATGTGAAATTAGTTGCGCAAATAAAAAAAATGATACAAAGAATGATAACTATATAAGCGTCAACACCGAAGGACAATAACGTTATGAGAACTAATCATACCCTAGGTCGCATAGGCATACCACAAACAATGTGAAATGAGTTACGCAAAGAACAAAAAAATGATACAAAGTATGACAACTATGTAAGCGTTGACTCCGAAGGACAATAACGCTATGAGAACTAATCATACCCTAGGTCGCATAGGCAAAGCACAAACAATGTGAAAGGAGTAACACAAATAAATAAAAAATGATACAAAGAATGATAACTATGTAAGCGTTGACTCCGAAGGACAATAACGTTATGAGAGCAAACAATGTGAAATGAGTTGCGCAAAAAAAATGATACAAAGTATGATAACGGTATAAGCGTCAACTCTGAAGGGCAATAACATTTTTTTTTAAGAATAATCATACCCTAGGTTGCATAGGCATCATAGCGCACACAGTGTAAAATGAGTTACACAAATAAATAAAATTATACAAAGAATGATAACGATATAAGCCTTGACGCCGAAGGACAATAACGTTATGAGAACTAAACATACCCTAGGTTGTATAGGCATACCACAAACAATGTGAAATGAGTTATGCAAATAAAAAAATTGTTCAAAGTATGATAGCGATATAAGCATCGACTCTGAAGGGCAATAACATTTTTTACCCTAGGTTGCATAGGCATAGCACACACAGTGTAAAATGAGTTACACAAATAAGTAAAATGATGCAAGGAATGATAACGATATAAGCATCGATGCCGAAGGACAATAACTTTATATAAAAATAATCATACCCTAGGTCACATAGGCATAGCACAAACAATTTGGCATGAGTTACGCAAATAAAAAATATACTAAGAATGATAACGATATAAGCATCGACACCGAAGGACAATAATGTTATGAGAACTACTCATACCCTAGGTTGCATAGGCATACCACAAACAATGTGAAATCAGTTACGCAAATAAAATCAATTATACCAAGAATGATAACTATATAAGTGTCGACTTTGAAGGACAATAATGTTATATAAAAATAATTATACCCTGGGTTGCGTAGGCATAGCACAAACAGTGTGAAATGAGTTACGCAAATAAAAGAAATAATTCAAAGAATGAAAACTATATAAGTGTCGACACCAAAGGACAATAACGTTATGTTTGTTCGAAACGTTATAAATGTGCAAGCCTTTTATATTCGATTGGATTTGGTGGGCTGTCAAAGTTTTATAGTTTGTCAACTAGAAAAAAAACCCAGCTGAAATGAATCTTTCAATGAATCTTTGTTACTGTCATAATGTGAACTTCGCTATTTTTTTACATTAAGATCCGTTTATAAAACTTCATTTTTATGGTCCTTGGTGTGAACAGGCCTTTGGGGATTTAAACACACTATATAGACGGCACTTAACATTGTTTATATTGTATAAACATGTTTGCAGAGGAGTGTTTCTGTTTCAGTAATTGTTTTTATGGGGATAACCGTTTACTACTAAACATTAACTTCTCGTTTCTTGTCATTATCTCCTCCATATTTGGACTTCCCAGTTAACGCATGTTTGACCCCTGTAAAAATTAAGGGCCAGTTTTAAATTACCTCATACTGTAAATTCCCGCCATTGTCACCTCATCTTTTTTTCTGTTTTACACTCAACGTCGATCCTGTGACGTAAAGCAGAATGATTTACAAATAAAGATGAAGTTTACCACATCTCTGTAATGTTTGATCTGACCGGCTCCATGATCATTAACCCTCGGTAGACCGGTAGTTAAGACCTCAATATGGACAATAAGGTTTTTCCCGCTCAGTCCAGCGCCAAGCAAATCCATCCAATCCCACAAACTGTTACTTTGTGTTGGCTTCGTTTCTTTATGGGCTCATGTTCCTAAACGGGACTATTGTGTGTGAATAAGAGGAAGTTATAAAGGTGGTCAGATAATTGAGATGGTTTACCGTGCTGGAAGACTTGAACAGGAAATCAAGATGGATTGGTGAATGTGGTTCCACCGAAAACAACACTGTTAAGAAGCTTTGGAAATGAGAAGATTGATTTGTTAGACAAAAAAAAAGATTTGAATACGTAGTGAAGAAGCTTGTATATCTTTATAAGCTGCTGTTGATAGTTTAAAGCCCACCCCCCCTTACCCACAACCTCGTCCCACACAACTTCAGGAGCTATCACGGCTATGAGATTCTGGCATTTACATGTCAAAACTAGCACTGGAAGTACAGGTCTGTTTAACACCTCTGTTTTAAATGAACAAGAAATGTGAACAGGCTGATACGTCAGACCAGTTTAGGACCAGTTCTCGTGAAAAGTCTTTTATGAGTTATTGGGTGGATTTGCAAAGTCCTTGTTGAATAGATGAGATCGCATTAAATCTCATGGTAGATTTAGAGACAGACATTTAGATAAGTCATGTTGTCCAACATAGCCCAACTGGACCAACCAAGAGCCCATATTTTTGTCCAATGGCTGAGGGGAGTTTCTGAAAAAAATGTCCGCATAAAACAATATTTTTGGTCTAAAAACTAGACGTATTTTTTGGGGTTGTTTTGCTCATAAAGAAAAAGAATCTTAATTTAAGAATTTTTAGATATTTTTACTGAAAACAAGAAAAAATACTAATAATTCTTATTCTTGAAAATAATTTTTTGCAGTGCCATACGAAAAAATGACTTTTTTAGTTAGTATTTTCGTATTGTTTTAAGTCAAAAAATAAAAAAATTCTTAAATCAAAATATATTTTCTTGATGAGTAAAGAGACCTAAAAATAAATATTTTTTAAGACGAAAAATATCAAATTTAAATGAATTTGTGCATAAAACATGCAACGGGGTAAGCAAAAAACTTTTTTCTCTAACACTTGTCTTAATTCAAGAAAAATTTGCTTACCCCATTGGCAGATTTTTTTGCTCGTTTTTTGCACAAATTCATTTATTTTCTAAGTAATTTTGTTCATCAAGAAAATACATCTTGATTTAAGAATTTTTAGATATTTGTACTGAAAAAAAAGACAAAAAGAAGAAATTATTTTTTGTAGTGCATTGTTATACACTTCAAAAAAAAATTATAATAATAATTACTTTCTTAGTATTTTTGTCTTGTTTTCAGTACAAATATCTTGATGAGTAAAATAAAAAAAATCTTGAAATAAGTTAACTTTTTTCTTAAACACTTAATTCAAGAAAAAAATATGTTTTGCTTGTTTTAAGCACACATTCACTTAAATGTTATGTTTTTTTTGTCTAAAGACTAGACTTATTTTCTAAGGTCATTTGCTCATCAAGAAAATACATCTTTATTTAAGAATATTTAGATATATCTACTGAAAACAAGACAAAAATACTGAGTAAGAAAGTAGTTTTTTGCAGTGTATGTTAATTATGCGATTCTGAATCTGGTTCTGCTTAAAGATGCCAAAAATGCCCATGCTTTCCCCTTTAAGTGTCGTCTTTGTCCAAGTTGTCTACTCCATCCTAAACTATATATGTGGAAAGCGCTATATAACTAAAATATTGAATTAAATGCTTCTTTTCCTAATGTGTCCCGTCATCTCTGTTTCCCAGGAAATCCAAAACGAAGCCAAATGGAAAGAAAGCACCCACAGAAGAGAAGAAGCACTACCTGGAGCCAGAGTACACAAAAGTACGGGTCATGGACTTTGACCTTAAGGAGTTGGTCTCGCTCCCGACCAGAGAGATAGACCTGAATGAATGGCTTGCCAGCAATAGTAAGTCCTTAACCAAACATTAACGCCATTAAGAGTGTTTGTTTAGTATTTGTGGCACAGTAATGTTTGATCATACTTGTGTTGGGGATTTAAACCAACCCGTAACTTTAAATATTAAACGTCGACACGTGCTATAGTCATGAAGTACAGGTGTGCCTTTAGTTTTGAATGCAACAATTCTCTTTTATTAGGCTGAAATGACATAGAGTTACACTGAAGTACAAAGTCATTTCTAGGGAATGACAGTTTTAAGGGGACCAGCCTGATCCTAGATCAGTATACCATTTTCCAAAAAAGCACCTGGCAACTGAACAACACATCATGAACCACATAGCAATGGAAATACCCAAATAGCATCATGCAGGCGAGTTTTGCACAGACAAGCACAGTGCATATTTTCGTGAAATGATAATGTTGCATAGTGATTATTATAGAGTTCATCTGGTACAGTGTTTGATTCTTAGGAAATGCACACTAACTGATAAAATGTGTACCTGAATGTACTTTCAATATACTTATAAATGTACTAGGGCTGTCAAAAGATTAATCGCGAATAATTGCATACAAAATAAAAGTTTGTGTTTGCATAATATATTAGTTAGTTTATTTTGTGTTATTATTATGTATATATGTAAATACACACATACATGTGTAAATTTAAGAAAAAATTACATACACTGTACACACACACATATTATTCAAAAACAAACTTTTATTTTGTATGCGATTTATCGCGACTTATCTTTTGACAGCCCTAAAATGTACATCTAAATATAATATTCTGTAAACACTAATTCTGATTCTTGGGTCCAGTTTACACCTGATTTTAAGATACATTTTGGTCTTACCAAATCGGATCACAAGTGGACGAGAGAGACACATTCCCGTTCACCGCACTTTGGTCCCAGAAGATTTCCGTAAAATTGGCAGAGAGGCTTCTGAAATCACGGATAAATGGCAAACTTTAGACGCTGTGGAAAAATTTGGTCACATGTCTTTACGGGATCTTTACACTATCTGTGTGAATTCCGGAAAATCATTGGCAGTGTGAATATACCAAATATCAACGATCCCGGACAAATCCCAATTCCATGTATCTTCCGTAATCTCTGTGTGAAAAGGGCTCTGGTGTTTTACTCGGTTTCTTTTGTCCACTTTCTACCGCTTCTGTCCTGATTACTTTGAGTGGGAGAAATTATGATTTACATTTAAAATGAAAACTTTTAGAGTACCGTTGCTTATGTTGTTATTAAAAATGTTGCTCAAAGTTTTGTACATGTTTATGTTAGCGATTTCTCTGATATTTCAGAGCACTTAATAAAATAAGCTAGCGCAACTTTCATACACTTGCAAAGTGAAACAAAAATGAAAACAGCCGCTTCAGTTTTATCATTGACAACCTAAAGACCGCAACGAACATGGTGGGTTTGCGCTAGAAGTCAGGACTGATGTAAAAACGTTGTGCTTGGTACATTACATTAGATCAATAGGCAAAAAGTATGTGGTCTTTTGAAAGGGCAACGATTAATCGCGATTTAATCGTGACTAATCACATACAAAATTAAAGTGAGTTTTTGCATAATAAATGAGTGTGTGCTGTGTGTAATTATTATGTGTATATATAACACACACACACACACACACACACACACACACACACACACATTGATGTACGTATTTAAGAAACAAATACATATGCATATATATTTAATTATATTTTTATAAATTCTATATAAATAAAAAATGGATATATAAATAAAACATTTTTGAAATGTAGACGTGTGTGTTTACATAATAAATAAATAAATATACATAATAATTACACACAACACTCAAATGTTAGGCAAAAACTTTATGCAAAAACTTTCTTTTGTATACGATTAATCGCGATTAATCGTTGCCCATTACTAATTTCGACCACAAATGCAGTCCAGTCGAATGTGTTTTCGACTACCTCTGAATGTGTTTGAAAGTGGACGAGCTCAAAAGGTTTCACACCCATTTACACCTGTATTTAGCGTCGTCCACTTGTGATCCGATTGATCGAAACGCATCTTAATAACAAATGTAATCGGCCTTGAGTATCACGGAAACGCAACATTGCCAATGTCACCTAATGAGTTTCATTTCTCTGTCATCTACAGCAACAACCTTCTTCAATCTCATAAACCTGCAGTATAGCACAATCTCAGAGTTTTGCACTGGCGAAACATGTCAAGCCATGACGGCCTGCAACACGTAAGTTTCTCTTTCATTTTTTGACCGTCTAATTGTCTTTCTTCCTCTAGCCCTAAAAACTTGCTACAGGTTCCCACGTTTATAATATTTGTGCAGCTAAATTCCAGATCTAAGATTAGCATCCAAGTTCATAGGTCTGAATCGAGTCACCACAGGACTAGAATGAAACTGACACACATTTTGATGAAGCCATCCCTTGTTTGGCTTTCAAATGCAAAAGAATACAAGACAATAAAAGTTTTGTATGTTTTTTGGGGCGTAACCAATCGAATGCCTTTAAGAGCGTGTATTTAAATGCCTTCACAGTCTGTATGTGGTTTTGAGGAGGGACCTGGAACAAGCAATTGTGCATTATTTGTGACAGGACGGCAATGAAAACTATAGGACGTGCTATCTTTAGTTTTTTGCATTTGATGTTAACTTAACCCCCTTTATGTCTCATTTAAAAAAGTAAATAAACATCGTAGTTAAAATGTTTTTGTAGCTCGATTGGTAGATGGATTGCATTAGCAGCACAAAAGTCCAAAGTTCGATCCCCAGTGATCACATATACTGATGTCTGGTAATTTACTGTAAGTCGCTTTGGATAAAAATGCGTGAATTTAAATGTAATGTCCAAAACCATCGATATTTAATCCAGGACTTCTGATGTGTTTTTATCATATGTGAAACACAATTTGAAGATCCAATATTCAAGTAAATACCAAGGCAGTACATTCCCACAGGTAAACAATGTCGACTTTCAAAGTCTTCACCCGACCCGTTCACCCTGTTTGCCCGGAGCGGCGGTTGGGTGTGAACTTCTCCTTTACACGCTGACCCTGTTTAACCAGACCTGTGACTATTCAAGTCAAACGTTAAAGCACAAGAATTACCAGCGCACACAAAATGCAAACAATTACGCATTCAGTCACGAAATACCAAGAAGGGTAAGGATGGGTGTGCACATCAAAACACAACCCTACATTTCCGTCACTGCCGGTTTTGCGAGTGATCAAACGCTAGAAAAACGTGTTTTAGAGGAAGGGAGGGCCGGTGATGCACATTTAGCTTTAATGTTGAATGGTGGTGTTGTTTTTTTATTGTGTAGTTGACGCAACATTGCCTTGGAAATGTTTTATCGCAAGACAAAAGTGTCGGTGAAGTGCATGTTTGAGATTTAATATATGTCATGGAAGACAAAATTATGCTTATTTAAGTTGTAAATTGCATATGTTAGGGCTGGCTAATTTGATGATTCGATTCTTAATTTATATGGTTTGGATATCGATTTGTTATCAATATTTACATAAAATGCCATTTTTATCTTAAATTCTTATTTATGTGGTTTTGATTCGTTTCCCAAAAGCATCGTTAGTCAACTAGGGTCGCAAGTTTTATCGTCTCAGCTAGAGCCCGGCCGATATATCGGCAGGCCGATATTAGACATTTTCCAAACTATCGGTATCGGCATTCATAATGGCCGATAAATGAATATTTAAAAAAAAAAAAAAACGACGAAACAGCCTTCATTGGATTTCCTCACTGTTGGTGTTTTTGACAGAGCTCTCTGAACCAGTAGCTGCTGGTGGGGTCCAGATTTAGGCGTCTAGCCACTGCCTGAGTACAGTGATCAGCAATTTATATTTTGCTGTTGTTGTTATTTATCAGAACTTAACAGAATTTGTCTCCAGTCCTATTCAAAGTTATATTTATGAACCAAGTCTTTTAAAACTGGTAACTTTGATTTGGTTGTTGTTGCCTTTACGTTTCATATCTTTAGTTTGTATTTTTATACATTTTATTTATCAGAACTTTAATATATTATGATGTTCCTCTGTTCTGTTGTGACAATAAAAGAAACTAGTTTCTTTTTAAAATGCATTATCACATTATTTTAGTTAAAACACATAAATAACTACAAATAACTAATGTTAGGGAAATCTGTTAATGTTTTGATGCGCGTTTCTAGGGGAAAATATCGGCCGATATATTTAAAAAAAAATTGAATTAAAGCGCTTTATTTGAAATTGTGGTTTCGATTCAGGTTTTTTAACATTTTTTTTCTGAAGTGCAATTTTCAGTTCGTTTCTTATTTATGTGGTTTTGATTCAATTCAATGTTGATAAGTTATCTGTATTTAACTAAAATGCAATTTTTTATTTGATTTACTATCGACAAGTTATCAGTATTGAACTAAAATGCAATTTTTTGATTCTTATTTATATGGTTTTGATTCGATATTGATTTGTTTATCAATTTTTAACTAAAATGCTAATTGATTGTTATTAATATGGTTTCAATTCAATTTAGTATCGATAAGTTATCAATATTTAACTATAATGCATTTTTTTATTCTTATTTATGTGCTTTCGATTAAATTTAGAATCCAAACGTTATCAATATTTAACTAAAATGCGATTTTTTTTTTCTTTTCTTATTTATGTGGTTTCGATTCTGTTCAGTATGGAGAAGTTATCGGTATTTAACAACAACAACAACAAAAATCCAGATTTGATTCAGTGTTGATAAGTTACCATTATTTAACTAAAATGCTATTTTTTCAATTGTATTCTTATTAATATAGTTTCGATTAAATACAGTCCCGATAAGTTATCAATATTTAACTATAATGCATTTTTTTATTTGATTCTTTTTTATGTGGTTTCGATTCAATTGAATATTGATAAGTTATCAATATTTAACTAAAATGCAATTTTTTCCCATTTGAATCTTATTAACATGATTTTGATTCAGTTCAGTATTGATAAGTTATCAATATTTAAATAAAATGCATTTTTTTTCCAATTTGAATCTTATTAACATGATTTTGATTCAGTTCAGTTTTGATAAGTTATCAATATTTAAATAAAATGCATTTTTTCTATTAAATTCTTATTTATGTGGTTTCAATTTGGTTCAGTATGGAGGAAGTTATTGGTATTTAACTAAAATTTATTTTTGTCCGATTTGATTCAATATTGATAAGTTATCTAAATTTAACTAAAATGCAATTTTTCGATTTGATTTAGTATCGATGACTTATCAGTATTGAACTAAAATGCAATTTTCTGGTTTTTGCTTCTTATTTATGTGGTTTTATTTCATTATCAATAAGTTATCAATATTTGACTAAAATGCTTTTTTTATTCTTATTTATGTGGTTTCGATTTGATTCAGAATCGATAAATCATCAATAATTAACAAAAAAAAAATGCAGTTTTTCAATTCTTATATACAGAATGTGTTTTCGATCCTTATTCATTACTTGAACATTTATGTGTGTAAAATGAACACTTGTAGTCTGTCATATCTAATGTGTAGTTGTTGTAAGACCACTCCGGTCACAGATCTGACAATTTGCCCAAACAGGATTCTTTTGAATTCCCACTGGTTAGATTCATTGCGTATTTGTGATTGTGAAATTAACTGGCACTATTTAAACTCCCAATCTGTAACTTGACCCAATGTTTCATAGTTATTTGAGAACATTGGGAAACTTGCTGGCACTGATCCTGCCATGTGTCTGTCCGTTGTAAAACAAGTAGGGTACACAACCGTGTAATTTTTTTTGGACGTTATTTCAGTTGTACTTTTTTTAACGGTTGAACTCATTTCCCTATCCCGTTTCGTTGATTATCTACAAAGCGCCCACAGCTGAATGCATGCGTATTGGTTGACGGTCAGTGGGTCTCTGATGCAGGGGCAGTTATGCGGACAGTCTGCATTCCAAGAGATTTGTAATGTCTACAACCCCTTGAACCCACTTTACCTCCCCAAACTCTGATTCATGGCGAGTAAGCCCACTTAAAAAGCAATTGTAGTTACATTGACTTGTAGTAGACTCATCTAATTTGACCTGTTTGTCTTCTCTTTGCAGTACATACTACTGGTATGACGAAAGAGGGAAGAAATCAAAGTGCACAGCGCCTCAGTATGTGGACTTAGTTATGAGTTTTGTGCAGAAATTGGTGACGGACGAAGACATTTTCCCCACAAAATATGGTATGAATGCTGGACACTAAAGAGAACTACTGGATAATATGATTTAAGAGTTTGAAGGAAAATAATTTGGATTGTTGGCGCCCTCTAGTGTTCATAATGAGCATTGCGTGTTATGAATAAGCTTATAATTTTTACTTTAGCCGTCCTTTAACTATTTACAATAAAAATAATAAATGTAATAAATTAAATTAACATAATTATTTTGTTACTTATCTGTTATTTTATTTAAATAATAGTATGATATTTACGTTAAATAAATAATTTAAAACAGTACATATATATTTCAATCTATTAACGCAATGAATAATAAATAAAATTATATCACACAAATAATCTTTTTTTCAGTAATTTAATACACTTAATACATCCAAAATTTAATGCAATTATATATGTAAGTAATTACTAATTTAAATGAAAGATACATATTTTTATTTAATTGCAGGCAATAAAAGGTAAAAACATAAATTGTGAATACTGCCAAATGCATAAATGTAAATGTTAATATTTAAATAAATAAATAAATTGTTTAATCCAATTTAATTTAAAATTGTATGTAAATAAAAAAAAACTACATTTAAAAATAAATAAATAAAATATAATACTTTAAATAAACTGTTTAGTAAAATAAAATATATTTTTAAAATATTATTTCAAGAAATAATAAATGTTTTCGTTTCTTTGCAGGCAAAGAATTCCCCAACTCGTTCGAGTCTCTGATAAAGAAGATGTGCCGGTATCTGTTTCACGTGCTGGCACACATCTACTGGGCACACTTTAAAGAGACCGTAGCTCTGGAGCTACAGGGACATTTGAACACACTGTACGCACATTTCATCGTCTTTGTCAGGGAATTCAACCTGGTCGACCCTAAGGAGACCTGCATCATGGACGACCTCACAGAGGTGCTGTGCACCCCCCTGCCCTCCCATATGAACAATCACGTAACCGAAAGATGAACCGGTTGTCCCGGCGATCAGCTCCTCAAAGAGGAGGACGATGATAAACGGTGCGAGGCCTCCTGCCTAAGTTAAGGGCCTTTGTTGAGCTCCTCCATTGCTTTTTATTACCATCTTAAAAAGAATTGGTCAAAAGTAGGGGATGGAGATCTGCAGCTCTACCAGCACAGATTGGTGTGAATATTTCCTCCAGGATCAAACAATCTGTCTACCTTATTGTTTCTTTAGGAACAATTTGTATTTTTTATTTTTTATTTTTTGCTTTTTCATTATTTTTGCGCATGTGCTCTCGGAGGTATTTTTTTGTATGTATTTGTTTAAGGGAATGGTATTTTTCTTTGCTCATCTGTGCCTTGGACATATAACTAAGGTATGGTCTGTTATGCAATAATGTTTAGAAAAATATTGTAGACCTCTGGCTCCCCCTTGTGGAGGGAGTGAAGTCCGACTGACTGTTCATGTTCAGCCTTATTTCACATAGTGACTTATATTCTAAACACCATTTATAACCCATTTTCTTTTATTTTACCACCTCTAGCACCATTTCCAAACTTGTTTTTGCCAATTCAAGTTAAGATATCTGGCATTGTAATTGTGTTGTTTTAGAGTCACACAAAGCCAGCATCTATCTTAAGGGGTTTCAAAATGGACCACCTTAAGATGTACTCGTTATCTGGAGAAATATTGAACTTGTTTAGCGGGTTTCTTGACAAGGACATTTTTATAAAATCTGCATGTCTGCTCAACTAGATGCTGCAGATGGAGGATAATTGTTGCATGGCAGTTGACTTGCTGTGTTGCATTTATGAGACAGCAGCACATAATCCAGTGCAGCCACACCATGTTTTTATTTCATTTTTTAAGTTATGAGAGGTCATAAATGTGGCATCCCGGACATGTAGAACATGCACATTTTCCCTTTTTTAAGAAATAGATTGTAAGTATATAAAAATCACAATTATTGCCTTTAGCGAAAGAGGTTTGTCTTTCTCTTCTATATTTATTTTGACTTTTTTTAATCTATTGGCAGAGTCCTTCTGTTCTTGCTTTAAGTATTTTAATTATCTAAGTTAAAAGCCACCTAATATTTTAGGCTCTGCGAAGTATAATCGAATAAAAACAAGAAATGCCACTTTATGCCAATGTATGTCTTTGTCTCATTAATAAAACCACTTGTATTTATTTAGTATTTTTTGCACAATATAGATGAAATACACAGAGGTAAATGGCTCATTTAAAGCTTTCACCTAATCTACAAAGCAAAAATCTTTTAAAAATTTTTAATTCTTGCATATATGACTAGATAATCATAAAAAGAAAAACACCCTGCACTACCTCAGTATGACCACAAGATGGCTCCATTACAGCGCTTTTAAGCGCATGACTGATGATGAATGATTTATTTTCGAGGCTAAACCACTGGATTGAACGCTTTGGTAGGTTACCAAGCAATGTATGTATTCATATTCACAAGTTAAAAAACTGCACTACCTCAGTATGACCACAAGATGGCTCCATTACAGCGCTCTTGACTGATGACGAATGATTTATTTTCGAGGCCAAACCACTGAATTGAACGCTTTGGTATGTTGCCAAGCAACGTATTTATTAATTGTCATAATTTAAAAAACTGCACTACCTCAGTATGACCACAAGATGGCTCCATTACAGTGATTTTGAGCGCATGACCAATGACCTATGATTTTTTTTTTACCTAAACCAGTAGGTTGCCAAGCAACGTACTTATTAATATTTATAAGTTAAAAAACTGCACTACCTCAGTATGGCCACAAGATGGCTCCATTACAGCGCTTGAATGTTGACATATTATTTTTTCCGCGCCAAGCAACGTAGGCCTACTTATTAATATTCATAACTTTAGAATTGAAGCCCTGACAACGCGTATATAATTAATATTAATAAGGTCAGTCATAAATTTATTTGTAACATTTAAACATGACTGAATCGTTATCTTTCAAAAAAATTATAGATTTTGTCATTATGTTTGGGACTTTTAAGTTTTAAAGAAATTCTACTTAAAAAATAAAATAAAATTCGATAAACAGAAATACAATACAAATAATTTGGTTTATTTATATTATAGGGCAAGCGAAAAACAAGGCCATATAAACGTCATGCTCCAAACCATGTGCATATAGTTATACCCTGAGAGCATTAAGCAAACGTGCAAATTTTATATGGATATATACAAAAATATTTTGAATGTCCTCACATGAAAATGCATAGGCCTGATTGGGTTCTTACGTTTAATAAACCTACAAATACTTTGTGTAAATGCATTAATTCTTTGGTGCTTTGATAGTTTAATTTATTCAATTTATTAATTTATGTATTTATTTATTTTTGCACAATATACATTAAATACACAGTGAATAAATGGCACATTTAAAGCATACACCTAATCTACAAAAAAAAAAAAAATTCTTGCATATTTGACTAGATAATCTTGTAAAGAAAAAAACCCTGCATTACCTCAGTATGACCACAAGATGGCGCCATTACAAACCTTTTGGGCGCATGACTGTTGACGTATGATTTTTTTCCCGCCCAACCACTGCCCTGCAAAAAAAAATTTGTCTTGTTTTCAGTACAAATATCAAAAAAATATATAAAATTTAGATGCTTTTTCTTGATGAACAAAACACGCCAAGAATATAACTCTAGTTTTTAGACCAAAAATATCAAATTTAAGTGATTTTGTGCATAAAACAAGCACAAATATGCCAATGGGGTAAGCAAAAAAATCTTGAAAATTTTTCTTAAACACTAAATTCAAGAAAAATTCAAGAAAAAATTGCTTACCCCATTGGCAGATTTTTTTGCTTGTTTTATGCAGAAAATCACTTAAATTTGATGTTTTTGGTCTAAAAACTAGATTTATTTTCTTGGGTCGTTTTGCTCATCAAGAAAAAGCCTCTTCATTTAAGAATTTTTTGATATTTTTACTGAAAACAAGACAAAAAGACGCTTTGGTAAGTTGAAAAGCAACGTACATATTAATTGTCATAAGTTAAAAAAAACTGTACTACCTCAGTATGACCACAAGATGGCTCCATTACAGTGCTTTT
Organism: Paramisgurnus dabryanus; assembly: GCF_030506205.2. NCBI lineage: Eukaryota > Metazoa > Chordata > Actinopteri > Cypriniformes > Cobitidae > Paramisgurnus > Paramisgurnus dabryanus. The sequence goes on from NC_133359.1 coordinate 5,369,126, forward strand.
AAGCGAATGACCAATGACGTATGATTTTTTTTCGAACCTGAACCAGTAGGTTGCCAATCAAAGTACTAATTCATATTCATAAGTTAAAAAACTGCACTACCTCAGTATGACTTTTGAGCGCATGAATGTTGACACATTTCTTTCCGCGACTGAACCACTGGACTAAACGCTTTGGTAGGTTGCCAAGCAACGTACTTATTAATATTCATAAGTTAAGAATTTAAACCCTGACAACACGTATATAATTCATATTAATGAGGTCAGCCAAAGAATGATTCGTAACATTAAAACATGACCGAATCGTTAGCTTTCAAAAAAAAGATTTTGTCATTATGTTTTGAAGGTTTTAAAGAAATTCTACTTAAAAAAAAACATAAACAAAAATACAATACAAATAATTTGGTTTATTTATATTATAGGGCAAGCGTAAAACAAGGCCATATAAACATCATGCTCCAAACCATGTGCATAGTAATACCCTGAGAGCCTTAAGCAAACGTGCAAATTTTATATGGATATATACAAAAATATTTTGAATGTCCTCACATGAAAATGCATAGGCCTGAATCGGGTTCTTACGTTTAATAAACCTACAAATACTTTGTGTAAATACATTAAATTTTTGGTGCTTTGATAGTTTGTCGTCTTCTGACGGCTGCGCCGAAGCTGTTGTACTCGCGCGGCATGAACCTCTCCATCCCTCCTTCCTCATCCAGCGTGCGCGCGCTGCAGCTCGGCGTGGGCACTTTAATCGTGTTTCCAAACTTTGAATAATCCACAGCATACGTCCCATCCTCTTCCGACACCGTAGGCACAAACCTGTGACCCCAAAAGATCTCCTCGGCCACGTAAGAGGTCCGCGCTTGGGTGGTGATACCGGTGGTCTCCACGACCCCTTCCAGTATGACGACCACCTCGATGTCTTCATGCTGCAGATTATCAGCGGATAGGTCATACATAGGGCTGTTTTTATCAATAACATGACTGATGATAAGAGGGGACACCAAAAAGATGCTGTTGGTGCCCAAAGGGTTGTCCATCTGGATGTCTATCTGATCCAGCGGCACCAGTTCACCTTCACTGGATACGGTCTTCCTCACCACCTGCACGTGGACGGCCGCGCTTATGATCATACTCTTCCTCAGGTCACCGAGGCGAAACATGAAGCACAGTTTGTTATTTCGGACCGCTATGACGGCGTGCTTGCTAAAGATCAGCGTTTCTGCGCGCCGTCGGGCTTGAGCCGTTTTCATAAAGATGCATCCCAGCATGACGGCATTGATCACCAAACCCACTATGTTTTGGATGATCAAAACGATGATGGCTGATACGCACTCCTCCGTGATCATCCGACCTCCGAAGCCGATGGTAACTTGAACTTCAATGGAGAAGAGAAAGGCCGAGGAGAACGAGTGGATGTCGGTGACGCACGGGACGAAGTCCTCACGTTTCGCGTCCATGTCCCCGTGCGCAAAGGCGATCAGCCACCAGATCATCCCGAACAGAAGCCAACTGCATAGGAAGGACATCGTGAATATCACTAAAGTGTGAAGCCATTTCAAATCCACAAGCGTGGTGAAAACGTCCAGCAGAAATCGTCCCTGTTCGCGTATGTTCGTGTGCGCAACGTTGCATGTTCCGTTCTTGTCGACGAAGCGCGTTTTCCGCTGTTTTGTTTTGAATTTGGGCTGTTGTACATCTTCCGCAAGCCTCGTCAACAAATAATCCTCGGGAATGAGTCCTTTTCTGGACAACATAGCTGCTCCATACTATAGTCAGTGCGCAGTGATGCGCAGTTGCTGTCAGATCCCGTGGGAAGCCGCTTTTAGTTCTCCGGCTGCCGTTGCCAGTCAATTGCAACCGGATAGTTTCTAGCTAAGCCTATCATCAGATGTGACTTTGGTTCAGCACCGGGCATGCGTGTCATCCACACTTTCAAGCTAGGAAACCCCGCTGCATTCATAATAAGAACATTTAGGGGGGTCGAGTTTAAAGAGACACTACTACAATGTACTTAATGTTAGTCCACAACATTGTTCTATAAACAACTATGCACAACATAGTGTTGTTATAGACTGTACTAAATTGCCCTGTAAAGTGATTAAAAACAGTGGTCATAAAATTGCAATTTAATTAATAAATCTTTATATTTTAATATTTACTAATGAAATAAAAAAACAAATAGTCGTTCTTTAAGTAATTTGTTGTTTTCTATATAAAATCATTCATATTGTAAAGATATACATAATACATTCTGTTAAAATATAATTTTGATATCTCTTTAATATTGACTGAGTAAGGTCATGTCAAATATTTAAATCAATGTAAAATAAAGTTTCTATGTTTCTAATCTCACAATTACATTAAATCCAGACTTCAGGGTCTCTTGCTCTCTCACACACACAGTGGCGGCTCCAGAGATTTTCTGATGCAGGTGCTATGGGGATGCTCAACACTTAAGAGAAGGTGCTTGGAATTTTGGGGATGTTTCATTATGGAGGTCGCATTGGACCACCCTTGGTATATATACTGCTCGTGCATTTTGGCAACAGAAGTGGTGTTATTCCCCATTGGTTCTAACGTGTTAGCAACTCAGAAAGTTTATTAAAACGGTTTCCCAGAATCAAAATGTCTGGTTGTGCGTTTGGTTGCACTAACATAGTATACTAATATACGTATATATGCTAACGTCTTCTATCCACTCCACTATAGTACACGGATCTGGTAGCTGTGTTGAAAATGTTGATAAAGTCAACTTTTTTTAAAATAACTTTCTCTGTCTGTGTTGCTTCAATGCTGATTCTCGCCATACTTCCGTTGCCAAAATGCGCGTGCATACGTTGACATGTCGTAATTGTGTACAAACAGTAAAAGAGTCTATATACACGCGTAACGTACACGCCCGCATTAACTGACCTATACTCATTTCGTGACTATGTAAAAGTATTCAACACAAGGGCTATAGATACAATATACATAAGCCTGCCAATGTAAACCTCTGAAAATAATATTTCACAAATCTGTCACAGTCAAGCCCTGAATACAACGGAGCAACAAACAACACAATCCAACAGAAACTGTGCACGCTTATGCTCAGATCACGAAATCGCACAGCCAGTTTCCAACACGTGCGTGAAGTTGGCCCCCCACCCAACGCAAAACGTCGGCAAAATATGCTCAATCGTTTGTGCTCCGTTTGTGCTGGTTTGTGCCGCAAAAATTTTCGTTTGTGCTGCTTTGGTTTTTTAGATATTAAAAGAACATTTATAGGTCATACTGAGGTCACGTAGCCCCCCAACATGCTCCAAATTTACCCAAAATAGTCTTAAACGTTTGTGCTTCGTTTGTGCTGGTTTGTGCAGGTAAAATTTTCGTTTGTGCTGCTTCGGTTTTTATAATATTTGACATTGAAATAAGGCGATGACGTCACTCAGCCCCCCCACATGCTTCAAGTTCACCCAAAGTATTCTTGTTTGATTGTGCTTCGTTTGTGCTGGTTTGTGCAGGTAAAAATTTCGTTTGTGCAGTTTTCGTTTTTTAGATATTAAAAGAACATTTATAGGTCATACAGAGGTCACTCAGCCCCCCACATTCTCAAAATTCACCCAAAATAGTCTTAAACGTTTGTGCTTCGTTTGTGCTGGTTTGTGCAGGTAAAATTTTCGTTTGTGCAGTTTTCGTTTTTTGATATTAAAAGAACATTTATAGGTCATACAGAGGTCACTCAGCCCCCCACATGCCCAAAATTAACCCGAAATAGTCTTAAACGTTTGTGCTTCGTTTGTGCTGGTTTGTGCAGGTAAAATTTTCGTTTGTGCTGCTTCGGTTTTTATCATATTTGACATTGAATTATGGTGATGACGTTACTCAGCCTCCCGCATGCTTCAAGTTCACCAAAAAACTATTCTTTTTCTATTGTGCTACGTTTGTGCTGGTTTGTGCAGGTAAAAATTTCGTTTGTGCTGCTTCGGTTTTTATAATATTTGACATTGAATTATGGTGATGACATCACTCAGCCTTCAAGTTCACCCAACAACTATTCTTTTTCGATTGTGCTACGTTTGTGCTGGTTTGTGCCGGTAAAAAATTTTTTGTGCTGCTTCGGTTTTTATAATATTTGACATTTGAATTATGGTATTGTTAATTTCAATAAAGTCTATAGTCAATAGAGTCTGATGTTATTTCTTTTTTTTTTTTTTTTTGCTTAACAATGTTCACACAAGTATAAAGATGGAGAAAGACTTAAACCTTTTCTGAAGGCTTAAAATACTATTTATCTGATTTCTGGTTATCGCCTAGGGGTGACCCCGAATAGTCGAAGATTCGATGATAGGAGAACCCTGATTCGACTACCAATCTCACAGTCGAATCGTCGCAGATGTGTTATGAAATGAGGATCCTTTAATTTTGGCCGTATATGGGTGCACACATTATCTGATTTCACATATAACAGCTTTCTCCCAATATATTAATATACAGCATATTATTATAATTCTGCAAATAATTTGTGAATTATCAGCTTTCAATAAATATTTTTAAAATGCGTTAATAAATCCAGCAACCCCTGTGACCGAGCTATACGTCCAAGGTTCCTATGTTAATAAACCATTGCCTCTTTGTTTCTACATTTAAAAGAAAAAGCTGGAAATTCTGGCTATACTTTCATTCTTTTAATAATTTCTTCATTTTATTTTATTTATAAATCACTCTGGGTTATCTGGTGTATCTATTTGGCTTGTGTTTTGTTTTCGTGCACTTGAGGCATTTTGCACATTTGTTCTGCAGTTTGTTACTTCTGACCTTATTTTATTAAAAATTGTATTTATTATAAACGTAAATTCTGATCTAATTTAAGTCTGTACATTTTGGATTGCTTTTCGTTGTATAGATTTTGCACTATTGCGTGCTGGCCATGCTTGCGCATGCAATTTAGCCGAACGTGCTAGGTTCTCTGCATCTCATGTTTAGAAGTTCATCAAACTAAACATTAAAAAACGGATGTTTTCGACGGGTATAAGTTTTTAAAATGTATTTAAAACATAGTGGTTATCTTGTCAAAAGTTAAACTACCAAATAGGCAAGCCATTTCTTTAAATTTCCGTGATGAAACGGAAAATATCTGCACCGAACCTATATTTATGCCTGACACGACTGTCTTTCTTGTGATTTAATATTATGGTGTTCACTTTCAAATGATAGAAAAGAGATTCCTGAAATAAATTATATCATCAGTTGTTTCTGTATCTAAAGTGAATGGAGATGATCAAAGTGAAAGCAAGCAGGTATTTCTGTGCTAATAACGCGTAGTGTCTATAACATAATTAATTTCAGTGTTTTTATGAATTGTATATAAAGCTTAGTTTTTATAATTTGCAGTAACAATCACAAATTATTTGTCATTTGTCGTTTTTTTTTTGGTCATGACTGCTTTGACGCGCTTAATCTCCAAATTAAATAAAAACACTGAATTAGCCGAGGTTTCCAAGGCAGGATCACCTTTGTTATATTTTTAGGTTTAGTTATCAAAATGTTTTGTGTGATGTTCTGTAGATCGTCGCTTTAAAATGTTATGAGGAATAATTAAACAAATGTTGCCTTACATTTTACCTTAAAAATATATAAATGCATTGTCAGTTTTGTCGCGTTTATCACTTGAAAGACAGTTTTTGGTCACTTTATCAGAAAGTTGTTTATGTGTGCTGCTTGTGAAAGAAAATAAAAGTTATCAATTTGTACCTGGTCTGACCCCCTCCCAACCATAATCATCACCATAATTCAATATCAAATATTATAAAAACCGAAGCAGCACAAACGAAAATTTTACCTGCACAAACCAGCACAAACGAAGCACAAACGTTTAAGACTATTTTGGGTAAATTTGGAGCATGTTGGGGGGCTACGTGACCTCAGTATGACTTATAAATGTTCTTTTAATATCTAAAAAACCAAAGCAGCACAAACGAAAATTTTTGCGGCACAAACCAGCAAAAACGGAGCACAAACGTTTAAGACTATTTTGGGTGAATTTTGAGAATGTGGGGGGCTGAGTGACCTCTGTATGACCAATAAATGTTCTTTTAATATCTAAAAAACGAAAACTGCACAAACGAAATTTTTACCGGCACAAACCAGCACAAACGTAGCACAATCGAAAAAGAATAGTTTTTTGGTGAACTTGAAGCATGCGGGAGGCTGAGTAACGTCATCACCATAATTCAATGTCAAATATGATAAAAACCGAAGCAGCACAAACGAAAATTTTACCTGCACAAACCAGCACAAACGAAGCACAAACGTTTAAGACTATTTCGGGTTAATTTTGGGCATGTGGGGGGCTGAGTGACCTCTGTATGACCTATAAATGTTCTTTTAATATCAAAAAACGAAAACTGCACAAACGAAAATTTTACCTGCACAAACCAGCACAAACGAAGCACAAACGTTTAAGACTATTTTGGGTGAATTTTGAGAATGTGGGGGGCTGAGTGACCTCTGTATGACCTATAAATGTTCTTTTAATATCTAAAAAACGAAAACTGCACAAACGAAATTTTTACCTGCACAAACCAGCACAAACGAAGCACAATCAAACAAGAATACTTTGGGTGAACTTGAAGCATGTGGGGGGGCTGAGTGACGTCATCGCCTTATTTCAATGTCAAATATTATAAAAACCGAAGCAGCACAAACGAAAATTTTACCTGCACAAACCAGCACAAACGAAGCACAAACGTTTAAGACTATTTTGGGTAAATTTGGAGCATGTTGGGGGGCTACGTGACCTCAGTATGACCTATAAATGTTCTTTTAATATCTAAAAAACCAAAGCAGCACAAACGAAAATTTTTGCGGCACAAACCAGCACAAACGGAGCACAAACGATTGAGCATATTTTGCCGACGTTTTGCGTTGGGTGGGGGGCCAACTTCACGCACGTGTTACAAACACTAATCTAATGATAAATCAGCAGTATTCCTATGGTTGGAGAATTATAGATGTAACTATGAAGAGCCAAGATTTCTGCTGCTTTAACCACCAAATTAATTCAATTTGTAATAGCCAACAGCTGGGGAAAATCAAGCACTTACCATAGACGTCTTCACAACTTTTGATTGATTGCGAAGGCATCAATGATGTTGTCGCAATTAAGGGTCTTTGCTAAATTTCCAAACTTGCTATCAAAAACAAACTGCCGTGCGTTAAGGTCAAAGGTTCACCAGGCGCTGCGCCCATTGGCCAAAGAAGATCACCTGTTTGGGCCTTGTTATTTTACACTAAAATTTATATTTTTAAATTATTATTTAATTCCTTTTTTAACAACATGAAAAAGACTATTCAAACATGACATTAAAATATAAACATATAAAATATTACAGACATTTCTTGGGGGTGCTGGGCGGGTGCTATGGATATTATAGGGGGAGCTACAGCACCACCTAGCTCCTCCCTGGCGCTGCCTCTGCACACACAACACACTGCATATAACAAATACATGACAATGCTGTTTATTTATGTTTTTTATTAATAAATGATTAACATTTTATGTACAAACGTGATGATAATAGCAGTAATAAATATTATTATATTAATTCATGATACAATTGCACTTTCAATAGAGGGTCCTTCTGGTTCATTTGTCTGCTCGCACGAACGAGGCGAACACGCTGTCCTCTCGACCGAGAAGAACCTCAGGTTTGTCATACTCCAGAATGACGCCCCTCTTCATCACAATCACCTGGTCTGCATTCAGGATAGTGTGAACACGATGCTGCCCAAGACAAACACAATGACGTGTTATATAGTTTGACGCACTGTCTGACCTAAAGTATCATAAACGCTTTGAGTCGTCTTTCTGCTATCCTGGAAAACATGTCATTAGGGTTTCAAGACGTGTGAAATTCAATATTAAATTGCTTTTCCACTTAAACATTTAATGACTTACAGCTATAGTGACCACAGTCCTATCGGCAAAGGCAGTCATCACAACCTTTTGAAGAATGCTCTCCTATAAGAAAAATACAACATATTATTGCATAGATAGATAGATGGATGGATGGATGGATGGATGGACGGACGGACAGAAGATAGATAGATGGACAGATAGATGGATAGACAGATTGACAGACTTAGATAGATACAGTAGATAAATACTTTGATGTTTAGCTAGCTAGATAGATAGATAGATAGATAGATAGATAGATAGATAGATAGATAGATAGATAGATAGATAGATAGATAGATAGATAGATAGATAGATAGGAGTAAATAGAAACAGATGGATGGATGGACGGATAGATAAACAGATGGATGGATAGATGGATGGACAGATAGATAGATAGACAGATGGACGGAAAGATGGATAGATAGACAGACGGATGGATGGATGGATAGATAGACAGATGGACGAATAGATAGATAGACAGACAGACCGATGGATAGATAGATAGATAGATAGACAGACAGACAGATGGACGAATAGATAGATAAGACAGACAGACAGATGGACGAATAGATAGATAAGACAGATGGATGGACAGGTAGATAGATAGACAGACAGATGGACGGATAGATAGATAGATAGATAGACAGACAGACAGACAGACAGACAGATGGACGAATAGATAGATAAGACAGATGGATGGACAGATAGATAGATAGACAGATGGACGGAAAGATAGATAGATAGACAGACGGATGGATGGATGGATAGATAGACAGATGGACGAATAGATAGATAGACAGACAGACCGATGGATAGATAGATAGATAGATAGATAGATAGATAGATAGATAGATAGATAGATAGACAGACAGACAGATGGACGAATAGATAGATAGACAGATGGACGGAAAGATAGATAGATAGACAGACGGATGGATGGATGGATAGATAGACAGATGGACGAATAGATAGATAGACAGACAGACCGATGGATAGATAGATAGATAGATAGATAGATAGATAGATAGATAGACAGACAGACAGACAGACAGACAGATGGACGAATAGATAGATAAGACAGATGGATGGACAGGTAGATAGATAGGAGTAAATAGAAACAGATGGATGGATGGACGGATAGATAAACAGATGGATGGATAGATGGATGGACAGATAGATAGATAGACAGATGGACGGAAAGATGGATAGATAGACAGACGGATGGATGGATGGATAGATAGACAGATGGACGAATAGATAGATAGACAGACAGACCGATGGATAGATAGATAGATAGATAGACAGACAGACAGATGGACGAATAGATAGATAAGACAGACAGACAGATGGACGAATAGATAGATAAGACAGATGGATGGACAGGTAGATAGATAGACAGACAGATGGACGGATAGATAGATAGATAGATAGACAGACAGACAGACAGACAGACAGATGGACGAATAGATAGATAAGACAGATGGATGGACAGATAGATAGATAGACAGATGGACGGAAAGATAGATAGATAGACAGACGGATGGATGGATGGATAGATAGACAGATGGACGAATAGATAGATAGACAGACAGACCGATGGATAGATAGATAGATAGATAGATAGATAGATAGATAGATAGATAGATAGATAGATAGATAGATAGATAGATAGATAGACAGACAGACAGATGGACGAATAGATAGATAGACAGATGGACGGAAAGATAGATAGATAGACAGACGGATGGATGGATGGATAGATAGACAGATGGACGAATAGATAGATAGACAGACAGACCGATGGATAGATAGATAGATAGATAGATAGATAGACAGACAGACAGACAGACAGACAGACAGACAGACAGATGGACGAATAGATAGATAAGACAGATGGATGGACAGGTAGATAGATAGACAGACAGATGGACGAATAGATAGATAGATAGATAGATAGATAGATAGATAGATAGATAGATAGATAGATAGATAGATAGATAGATAGATAGACAGATGGATGAATAGAAAGAAAGACAGATGGATAGATAGATAGATAGATAGATACAGTAAATAGAAACAGATGGATGGACAGATAGGTAGATAGACTAATGGACAAATAGATAGATGGATAGATAGATGGATAGATAGATAGATACAGTAAATAGAAACAGATGGGTGAACGGATGGATAGATAGGCAGATGGATGGATAGATGGATGGACAGATAGATAGACAGACAGACGGAAAGATAGATAGACGGACGGAAAGATAGACAGACAGACGGATAGATAGATAGACAGAAAGACAGATGAATGAATAGATAGACAAACAGATGGACAGATAGATAGATAGACAGATGGACAAATAGATAGATAGACAGAAGGATGGATAGATAGATGATACTTCGATAGATACAGTAGATATAAACTTAGATGGATGGATAGATGGATGGACAGATAGATAGATAGACAAATGGACAGATAGAGAGACAAATGGACAGATAGAGAGACAAATGGACAAATAGATAGATGGATAGATAGATGGATAGATAGATATATAGATACAGTAAATAGAAACAGATGGATGGACAGATAGATAGATAGACAAATGGACAAATAGATAGATGGATAGATAGATAGATACAGTCAATAGAAACAGATGGATGGACGGACGGACGGAGAGATAGGCAGATGGATGGATAGATGGATGGACAGATAGATAGACAGACGGACGGAAAGATAGATAGACGGACGGATGGAAAGATAGAGAGAAAGACGGATGGATAGATAGATAGTTAGATGGATGGATGGATGGATGGATGGATGGATGGAGGGATAGATAGATAGACAGATGGACAAATAGATAGATAGACAGACAGATGGATAGATAGATAGATGATACTTCGATATATACAGTAGATATAAACTTAGATGGATAGATAGACAGACAGACACACAGATTCTTAAATGCAGTAGATAGATACAGAGAATGGATGGATAGATGATTTCTTAGATAGATACAGTAGATGGATGGATAAAATGTATTGTACAAATATTTTGTTACTATTTTCTACTTTTCCATAAATGATGTATAAATGCAAATATTTGTCCCATAAAATTTCCCACTTGAGTTTTTCTGTCATTTTAAATCTATCAAAGTGACGCTGACTGTCCTTTGCTCTATTAAACTCAGCTGGGACATTAGATGGAGACACGCTTCATTTACTCAAGAGATTAGAAGCAGCGCAGGTGCAGTCATTGTGTCGGCCTCTTCACAGAGAAGAAGAGTGTGAGAATGGAGGTCTTTGCCCCTCAGGCCGTTTCTTTAATCTCTCATGCTCAATATCATACAGTACATCCAAGCAAACACGCATACACACCGTAGCCATGTCTATAGACGCAGTGGCCTCATCCATGATCAGAATACTGCTCTTCCGTACAAATGCACGCGCCAGACAGAAGAGCTGACGTTGCCCTTGGCTGAAATTCTCCCCACCTTCAGTTATTATTGCATCTGAAATACAGGAAGAGAAAAATCAATCATATCCGGAGTTCAGCATAACCTATTAAAGATTGAAGCCAATGATTGAATCCTAGTTTTACAAAAAGGTTTTGTATGGCTGGTGTGGTGTATTGGGGAAGTGATTATTTTCAGTTGTTTCTTACCAAGTCCTCCAGGTAAAGTTTTAACCACAGGTTTGAGTTGTGCAATTTCAAGCGCTTCCCACAGCATACTATCTGTAGCCTTCATCTCTGGGTCGAGATTAAAACTGAAGAGAAGGAAATTAAATATGAACAAATCCTGTTATAAATTCAGGGTGACCCAAAAATTCAGCAGTTCTGGAGAGCAAAACGGATATGTTATGATGCTCTGCTGTTACACTTTAAAAATGCTCGGTTATTTTCAACCCAGTGTTGGGTCAAACAAGGGACAAAGCCAACTCGCTGGGTTGTAATTTAACCCATGCTTGGTGGTTTCAACACAAAATTCCAGGTTGTTTTATTACATTGTTGGGTCAAATGTAAAACTTTTCTGGGTTTATGTAACCCATCATCTTTGTTCATCCCTTTTTGACCCCACGCTGGGTTGATAGTCACCCAGCATTTTTTTTATAGTGTACTATGGTACACCGAGAGAGACAACCAAAGATAATAATAATATATTTGAATTCATGGTTGTATTTTAATTATAAAGTAAATGTGGCATCTTTTGTAAATGCAAATTAAATTGCGTATTTTTAAATTGATCATTGTCATGAAGCACATAATTTTTTTTATTGTAAATGTAACAGACACCAGCTAGTGAGTGATGGTCTTTAGCCTCCTTTTGAGAAGAGCCATGGCCAGATCGATGGCCGGTTCGAGTCCCGCCCGGGGCGGGTGCAAGTAGGACTTTTTACTTGTCCGCACCGGAGCCACTGAATTCGGCGTGGATCCGGCCCAGAGTTCTCTGCTGTCTAGGAGTTTAACTCATTCCATTTTTTGAAAAGTTGCTCCCCTACATTTTTTGTGATTTTCACAAAAGTTTTATAAAATGTATAAACATACAAATATATCAAATGAAAGAACAGACCTTCTGCTTTCAAACAAACAATAAACAAACAAAGAAACGGGAAAAAACGTTTCCTCCTATCTATATTTGTTCTTTGCTTGTAAACTCTTAAATATGGGTTTTTTTCTTTAAAAATAATTTTTTTTAAGCAAAAAGCTGAAATAATTGCATTGTTAGGAAGGAATTTTGTTAGAGATCAGATTCAGAACGATTATCAAAACACACAGAGTTTAAAATTAGTAAATAACGTTTTGGCTTCAGTTTTTTCTTAAATTGGGTAAATTTGGTAGCCATCTAGTGGATAATAGCGTTATTGCAGATTAACATAAAAATTCTTTAGAAAGAATTTTCTATGCAAATATTTTCTCTTAATTGATGAGATAACAAATATGATGTTTAACTTTGACTCTAAAGAGATTTACCGGATGGTTCCGCTGAATAAAAAGGGATCTTGGAGAATAATAGAGAAGCGAGATCTCAGCGTCTGAAGAGGCAGTTTTGCTATATCGATGTCATCAATGATTATTCGCCCTGTAGGAGTAAAAAAGGCATATCACATATTATACATGCCTTAAAAATGGCATTCATGTAATGTTATAATTAGCTTGAGCTGAAAAAAAAGGTGAAAGTCTCACCCTCAAATGTGTCAACCATCCGGAAAAAGGCTAATGAGAAGGATGACTTTCCACTTCCTGTTCTACCACAGATTCCAACCTATAACAAATGAGGACAACCATGTGTTTGGCTGGCTGGTTTTAAAGCTTGCTTTTTATAAAATGTGACCCTGAACCACAAAACCACTCACAAAATGAGGATATTAGGTGAAGACCGTGTTTCATGAAGATTTTTTGTAAATTTCCTAGCATAAATTTGTCCAGCTTTAAAGGCGAATTTCTCAATATTTAGATTTTTTGCACCCTCAGATTCCAGCTTTTCAAAAAATTTTATCTATCCTAACAAACCATACATCAATGTAAAGCTTATTTATTATTAAAAATGGTTTTGTGGTCCAGGGTCAACATCACATGGCTAGTACGCTCCAATTAAGAAACCAAGACCTAAATGTGCCACAATATGTTGTGGGTGTTATATTTAAAGGGGACATATAATGAAAATCTGACTTTTTCCATGTTTAAGTGCTACAATTGGGTCCCCGGTGCTTCTATGAACCTAGAAAATGTGAAAAAGGTCAACCCATTAACTTAGTTTTGGTAAACCATTCTCTGCAAGCATGTAAAAAATAGGTAAATGAAATGTGGCTCCCCTGTGATGTCAGAAGGGGATAATACCACCCCTTAATTGAACCACGGCACTGTCATTTAGTGCAAAGATCAGCTCATTTGCATTTAAAAGGGTACCTTTTGTCCCGGGCTGATTTGTGCGTTGACGTGTTTGAGGACGGGCTTAAGGGTGCTGTCGTACCTCACGCTCAGATTCTGAATCTGAATTTCACCCCGCTGAGGCCAACCTTCTGGAACCTGAGACGCAGCTGAGATACACACACATGAGGCAAAGACATTTAACTAGTGGTCAACCGATATAGCAGCTGATATTTGGCATTTTTTTATGGTTTGTTTTGCAAGGCTGACATTTGAGAATTTCATAAAGCAGCTGTCTGATCAACATATAAAAAGGACCAGGTCTGGTGCAATATATTTCATCATTTATATCATCTTCACTATGCACTACATATTAAATTTGTTTGGGAATTGTCATTTTCTGTGTGTGTGAAAACAAGGCTTAATTCTGAGTTTCAAAGCGAAACATGGATGGATGCAAAGAGATGGAAGCTGAGAAAAACAGGAAGACAAATGCTGAGTGTATATGACTAGGTAACATGACAGTAAATGAAGCAGAAGAAGTCGATGCAGAGTAAATGTGGGTCATACATCACGTGATACTCACACAGCAGACCTTCATAGTTTTCAGGATCAGTCTTCAAAAGAGCTTTGATTCTCTTCACAGCTCCGAGCTGCACTTCCATGTCAGCCAGATTACGCACCATCCAGTTCAGGTAGTTAGAAACCTGATAATATATACATGACAAGGCAAATCCTGTTGAAAGTTACATGCCTTTATATCCTTTATATATGCAAATAACAATATAGGCCTATTAAAAGGATTTTTGTTCTCATGGGGGCTGACATATAAGATCACAAAGCCTGCCAAATTATACTTACAATATAAAGCCACTAAACATTAAAATTCTTGGGGAATACTGCAGTTGCAGATATAAAAAATATGCCTACATGTGCATATTTCATACATGGTACAGTAAAAATCACTCGTGTATCCTTACCATAAGGGCGTATGTGAGTCCCAGCCCCACCAGCCCAGTGGACAGATGACTGAACAGTGAATTGGTAATGGAGGCCACAGCTGCTATCAGGACTATACAGGTACCAATGTATTCCTGTATCGAGAAACCAACCAAAAGATCAATCTCGATTAATCGCATACAAAATAAAAGTTTGTGTTTGCAAAATATATGTGTGTACTGTGTGTGTATAAATAAACACATAAATTATTTATATATTATGTGTTTCTTAACTCTTTTCCCGCCCCTTGACGATGTATCTCTTCAATTAAAAAAAAAACATTTCCCTGCCAATGACGCTTTCCTGAAGAGTTTTTATGAAAATCTTTAATTCTGCTATTATCCACTAGATGATGGTCTTACCCAATTTATAAAAAACTAAAGCAAAAACAATATTTTAAACTATTTTAAAATAGGGCTGTCAAAAGATCAATCGCGATTAACCGCATACAAAATAAAAGTTTGTGTTTGCAAAATATATGTGTGTGTACTGTGTGTGTATAAATAAACATACATTATTTTTATGTACAATTTTTTTAATGTATATATAAGAAAAAAATTATATAAAAATTTTTTCCCTGCCAATGACGCTTTCCTGACGAGTTTTTATGAAAATCTTTAATTCTGCTATTATCCACTAGATGGCGGTCTTACCCAATTTATAAAAAACTAAAGCAAAAACAATATCTTAAACTATTTCAAAATAGGGCTATCAAGAGATCAATCGCGATTAATCGCATACAAAATAAAAGTTTGTGTTTGCAAAATATATGTGTGTGTACTGTGTGTGTATAAATAAACATACATTATTTTTATGTACAATTTTTTTAATGTATATATAAGAAAAAAATTATATAACATTTTTTTCCCTGCCAATGACGCTTTCCTGACGAGTTTTTAATGAAAATCTTTAATTCTGCTATTGTCCACTATGGCAGTCTCAACCAATTTATAAAAAACTAAAGCAAAAACAATATTTTTAACTATTTTAAAATAGGGCTGTCAAAAGATCAATCGCGATTAATCGCATACAAAATAAAAGTTTGTGTTTGCAAAATATATGTGTGTGTACTGTGTGTGTATAAATAAACACATACATTATTTTTATGTACAATTTTTTTAATGTATATATAAGAAGAAAATTATATAAAAAAAATTTCCCTGCCAATGAGCTTTCCTGACGAGTTTTTATGAAAATCTTTAATTCTGCTATTATCCACTAGATGACGGTCTTACCCAATTTATAAAAAACTAAAGCAAAAACAATATTTTAAACTATTTTAAAATAGGGCTATCAAAAGATCAATCGCGATTAATCGCATACAAAATAAAAGTTTGTGTTTGCAAAATATATGTGAGTGTACTGTGTGTGTATAAATAAACACATATATTATTTTTATGTACAATTTTATTAATTGTATATATAAGAAAAAAAGATATATAATTTTTTTCCCCTGCCAATGACGCTTTCCTGACGAGTTTTTAATGAAAATCTTTAATTCTGCTATTGTCCACTAGATGGCGGTCTTACCCAATTTATAAAAAACTGAAGCAAAAACATTTATTTGTAATATTTTAAGCTCTGTGTATCTGTTTTGATAATAGTTCTGAATCTGATCTCTAACAAAATTCCTTTACAAAAATGCTATTATTTTTGGGTTTTTTGCTCAAAATTTGGTATTTTTGAATAAACCTAACCATATTTAAGAGGTTATAAAAAGATTTTTTTTGCCCATTTTGTTCTTTCATTTTAATCAATATATATATATATATATATATATATCAATGCAACTTTTAATTAAAATCACTAAAAGTCTTCCTTCCTCTGGAAAAAATAAAAATAGTCCGTGACTGACAGAATGTTTCACATATATATACGTTGCTTAGGGTGCTGTGCAGTGATATACAGAATCGTTAGGTGCAGCTGTCATAGCTGTGATTAATCATAAATAAAACACAGCTATTGACCAATCAAAATCAAGTAGGTGAACTAACCATTTTATAAACGTTACATACATCACACTGACATGTGCGGACATTTATGGGATGAGAAACTCACCATTCGAACCTCTAGCCAGCGGTTAGCCGCTGTAAGGAAAAGAGACGCCACGTTATTGGCATCGGTGAACTGCAGGAGCCTCTGTCTGAATCTAGCCTCATACCTTCAACACAGAATACCACAATAACACATCAACAAGACGATTAACAGATGACACAAATCACTTCAGGTGTTATGAGTAAGGTTGTCATAATTTGTTCCACCTGAAAGCTCTGATGGTTGTCAAGCCCTCTACGGTCTCAGAGAAGTGTGAGAGCAGAGGAAGCTGTGTGCCGTCTTCAAGCTGCTGAAGATCTCTGAGAATGCAGATACACACTGGTTATTTATTTTTCCAATGTGTGGGTTTCAATGCACGTTTATGAATGATTTTGGTTATAAATGAACTTATAAAAGCATTCATTTAATCAACAGAGAAAGTGATTGGTTCGGTATGTGTTGTGTTGTGAGTGCTGTTTTCTGATTGGTTACTTGGATGCGACTCTGAAGTATTTTTGGATGAAGTAGCAAGCGATGGCTAGCGGTGCCAGGACGATGACGAAAACCGGCGTGACGTAGGAGATCACACCGAGTGCAGACACGCACAACAGCGTGGAGCGACTTAAACACTCCAGAGTCGCAGGAATATGCTGAGAAAGAGAGATTTATATTTTGCTTAGGACTTGCACTCGCAATTTTTTAAATAAATGCAATATAAAACAGTGACAGATTCTTGCATACATATTGATTAAATGTTTGAGTATTGTCATACCTGATCTATTGTATTGGTATCGGAGGAGAAGCGATTTAATATGCTTCCCAATGGAGTTGTTTCAAAGAGCCTAAAAAGAAAAAGCATAAACTCATAAAGCAACAAATTTTTATATTTAAATGTAGTAACCGTTCTTAAAGGGAAAGTTCACCCTAATTTTTTTTTAAACCGAGAGGGAACCTTTCGATCTCTCTGATGAAGCCAATACGGAAGTGACTTAAACTGCAATTCATTGACTGGCCACTAGAGGCTGGCTCCAAAAGGGAGTCAATTCCCATAGATTCTATATAGCTAATGTTGTCCTTCATGACAACTATGAGCGGGGTGAATTTTTTTGTAACTCATCCGTTTAAATTTTATTAAGCCTTAAAGTTTTCCATAATTAAGGGCGTGGCCAATTGAGTGACGGGTGAACTGCCACTGCTGTCACTAGAGTCGAGCTAGGGGGGGGGGGGGGGCGTGGTTTCAGCAACCAGCCACTTTAGCTTCACCCACGTCCCGCCTCTTTACCCATTTCGGTTTTCCGTGAGTGATGCGTGGTGACACGCGGCCAAGATGGCGACGGCAACTATTTAAAAAAAGCTCTTCATAAGCCTATGGGTGACATCACAGACAGTACGTCTATATTTTTTAGTCTATGTTTAAAACACATGATTTTTTTGTGGAACATTGAAGGAACTATTTGGCAAAATGTCAGTCTGATGTCAATGAAATCTGATGGTGACAAGAATGTTTAGGGGTCTCTTTCGCATACACCGCCAGAAAAAAATAGTCATAAAATGCACAGCACTGTTGCCATGATACCAAACCCAAAAATATCTCACATCATATATATATATTTTTCATATAAATAAACTTTACCATGCAAACACACATACATCTTGTAGCCTCACATCTACATACTCTCACTGTCACAAATATCTAATAATACGGGCACTTTACATTATACAGTATGTGACCCTGCCTGTGAAAACCCAGCTGAAGTCATTGTTGGTGTTTTCTTTGAAAATACACCCTTAATATCTTTAATATTGACTAAGTAAAATGAGACTTTAATATGAGACTTCAACCTAGATTTTACAGACAGGGTCAAAGATGTATCACAGATCCATGTAACGGTATTAAATGTACCTCATTGGGGCAAGTATAATATTACTGAGCAGGCTGTGATGTAGCTCTTTGGCCACGCGCAGACCCGTCCACTCCACTGCCACCGACGTTGCCAAACACAGCACGATGCCCAAGCAGCACAGCACACTGAACACCAGGAGGTACGACGAGTGACTGAAACCCACGTCCTGAGAAAAGACCACAAACACTTTAGCACTTTATACACTTTGTTGTATTCACAGTTGTCTGTTAACCTCGCATAATAAATGTATTTAGGATAAATGTGAGTCTGTTTAAATGATTGTCGTATTCATCAACAGCATATGTACAGCATATGGGAGTATAATAACCAATGGCAACACCGGTATCCAAAGATCATAGAGGTTGATATAATGCCTATAAATAATATAGTCAGAAAAATGGGACCAAAACTGTCACTGTGGCAGTATGCTTTAAAAAGGTCCTAATATGTACTATTTAGGTATAGATATGTATAAATTTTGGTACCGCTGAGATACAGTATTAATATGAACTCTATAGGTGCGAAAGTGTACTTTTTGAAAAAGTACTGCCCCGGTGACAATTAAAGACCACTTTTTTGACAGTTTATACAATTTAATGATGCTGCATATATTATTTATTTATATATTTATATAAAATCTTTATACAAAATTTATATAAAATTCAATAAAATATTTGAAAATTATTTGATAAATAATAACAAATCTATAAGCTGATTTTCAGTTATTACATAATAATGACAATAATGACAATTAACTCAAATATCTGCTTTATATCAGACTTAGCCGATACATTAACGCCACACAAGCTTTAAAACGATATAAAAATATAAATAACAGCTTTATATCAGACTTAGCCAATATATAAATGTCAAACAAACTTTAAAATTAATAAAGTAAAAACTACATAAATATCGTTTTGACTTTATTAATTTTAAAGTTTGTGTGAAGTTAATATATCAGCTAAGTCTGATGGTTAAACATAAATAAACAAACAGATAAATAAATAAATGGCTAAATATCAAATGTATATCAGACTTAGCCGATATTTTAAAGTCACCAAAACTTTAAATGAATAAAATTAAAACTATACATATATTAGATAAACTTTTAAAAGCAAATAAATGGCCAAATATAAGGTTTATATCAGACTCAGCCAATATATTTACATCACACAAACTTTAAATTAATAAAATAAAAACTATATACATACATTAGATAAACCATTAAAAAAGTAAATAAATGGCCAAATATCAGCTGTATATCAGACCTAGCCGATATATCAACATCACACAAACTTTAAATTAATAAAATAAAAACTATACATATATTAGATAAACTATTTAAAAAAGTAAATAAATGGCCAAATATAAGCTTATATCAGACTTAGCCAATATATTAACATCACACAAACTTTAAATTAATAAAATAAAAATTATATACATATAAATAAACCATTAAAAAAGTAAATAAATGGCCAAATATAAACTTTATTTCAGACTTAGTTAATACATCAACATCACACAAACTTTAAATAAATAAAATAAAAACGATATACATATATTAGATAAACTATTTTTTTTTAAATAAATAAGTGGCCAAATATAAGCTTTATATCAGACTTAGTCAAAACATCAACATTACACAAACTTTAAATAAATAAAATAAAAACTATATAAATATATTAGATAAACTATAAAAAAAAAGAAAAAAAAAAGCTTTATATCAGATGTATTAACGTCACACAATGTATTAACGTCACACAAACTTTAAATTAATAAAATCAAAACTATATACATATATTAGATAAACTATTAAAAAAAGTAAATAAATGGCCAAATATAAGCTTTATATCAGACTTAGCCGATGTATTAACGTCACAAAAACTTTAAATTAATTAAATAAAAAATAAATAAATATATTATTTAAAATATATAATAAATAAATGGCTAAATATCAGATAATTAATTGGCAGATGCATCATCGTCAAAAAAAAAACGGATGCTGCAAGATGGAAAATTTTGTTTCAATTAGGTACAAGCCAATTCTAAAGACTGAATAATAATCTACTTATACTTTCAGCCTTTGTCAATGATTCAGACTGAAGAAATAACACACAGAAAGAAAATCAATTCACCATTCAAGTTAAGACTAAAAGCTTATTCATTACTACGGCACTTTAGAAGGGTATATCAATAACGCAGAGCAATCTCAAAAGCACAAGTGCTAATTAAAGTGGAAAATCTAAATCAGGGGTTAATCCTACTTTGTATTCTGTGTGGCATCTGAGGGCTGTTTAAAATGTGAGCAGTGATGCTGGTGAATTAATTATTGATTATTAAATAATTTGAAAGATTTTTTGAAAAAGAAAAGTTGATAAGCTGTGCTGTAGTGTCTCCCTTTATTAAAAGTGGGGGAAAAACTGGACTTATCACACAGAACAGCCGTGTCCTTAAACTCCCATGGGAAGTAAGATCTGGAATATTGTAACACCTTTGTAATTAGCTTGTGTGTAAGTGCATGATTCCAGTCGAGGTTGATTAGATAAACTTTAAAGTGAATACTTCCATGTTCCCTACCCTGAGCCAATGGAGTCCAGTATTAGTGTTATCAGGCCTGTCACAACCATATGCCTCATGTGAGTCAGCGAGTCAGGGATGTCTATTAATAAAGCGAAAGTTTAAAGGTTCATGCTTTGCTCTTAACACCTTTGCTTGCCATGCACTTCTATGATAGTGAATGATAAAAGCTTATATGTATATACAACACTAGCATCAATGCACCTTCTCTCGAAAGACATTATTATTATTATTATTATTTTTAGTTGGATTGTTATTATTATTGTTTGGTTTTCTTTTCCTTTTAGCCACTGTTTAGGCCAAAAATGTTTTTACATTTTTAATGTAGTTTGTATATTACCATCATCTCTCACCTGCACAAAGGAGCAATTGCGCGTTGCAGCCTCGATCTTGGCTGTGATGACTTTAGACGTCCAGTGTGCGAGCCAATAGTCAATGGCCACCATGAGGGAGTGTTTGAGGAGCTGAGAGAGCAGAAGCAGGAGGAGCAGCAGGAGGCCTGCAGAGCTCAGATACGTCCCACAGGATCTCCAGGGTATAGTGGCTCTGTGCCTCATCACACGTGACAGGTTATCTTCATCATCGCTCTCCGGAGACTCTTCTGGAGATATGAAAAGAGAAAAGTGTGAGGGAAGAACAGTTCAGAGATGTTTTTATGATAGATGCTTTGTATTTGGTGAGATACCATGGATTGATTTTTGCTACAGTGTCATGTTATTTTTAGAAAAGACACCCACAACTCAGCCGAAAGCATAGTTTACAGCCAAATACAGTTTGTGTACAAATTGTGAGAAAGTAAGCGAATGTCGAAAAAGAAGATAAATGAACTATAACGGCTGATTGAAAGTGAATAGAAAAACAGGTGCGCATACTATTACAGGGAGCCATTCACAGTCACTGCTCTAAATGTAAAACATGACATCATGCAGGCACTTTAAAAACATGTGTAGGTGGATGCTGAGAAGAGAGAGGGATTAAATGAACATGATAAAAGCTCTGATGTGGCAACACAGATATGTAATAAATCAGTCAAGTGGGGTCAAGTGCTCTAAATCGGGGTCTAGTGGAATGAACCAGGTGAGTCCAGTCTAACGAATCAGGGTTCAGTGCAGTGAATCAGGGTCGAATGCAGCGAATCAGCATCCAGTGCAGCGAATCAAGACACCAACAACAGGTTCCAGTGCAGTTAATCAGAATCAAGTGCAGTGAGTCAAAGTCCAGTGCAGTGAATCAGCATCCAGTGCAGTAAAAAGATTCCAGTACAGTGATAAAGAGTCCAGCGCAGTGAGGCAAAGTTCAGTGCAGTGAATCTGAGTGTAGTGCAGAGAATCAGAATCAAGTGCAGTGAGTCAGAGTCCATTGCTTCAAAGTCTAGTGCGCCAGAGTCCAGTGCAGTGAACCAGAATCAAGTGCAGTGAATCGGAATCCAGTACAGAGAATCAGAATCAAGTGCAGTGAGTCAGAGTCCAGTGCTTCAGAGTCCAGTGCAGTGAACCAGATTAAAGTGCGGTGAAGCAGCATCCAGTGCCATGATTCAGGGTCCATTGCAGTTAATCATGGTCCAGTGTATTTAATCAGGAAATCAGCATCCAGAGCAGTGAATCATATCCCAGTGTAGCAAATCAGGGTCTAGATACTGTGAATCAGGGTTTAGTACAGTGAGTCAGAGTCCAGTGCAGTGAATCTGAATCCAGTGCAGTGCTTCAGAGTCCAGCGCGTGAATAAGAACCAAGTGCTGTGAGTCAGAGTTCAGTGCAGTGAATCAGATACCAGTGCAGTGAATCAGTGAATCGGAATCCAGTGCAGTGAATCTGCATCCAGTGCACTGGGTTAAAGCCCAGTGCTTCAGAGTCCAGTGCTTCAGAATCCAGGGCAGCGAATCAGGGTTTACTGCAGTGAGTCAGTGTCCAGTGCAGTGAATCAGCATCCAGTGCCATGGCTCAGGGTCCATTGCAGTAAATCATGGTCCAGTGTATTTAATCAGAAAATCAGCATCCAGAGAAGTGAATCCCACTGCAGTGAATCATATTCAACTGCAGTGAATCAGTGTCCAGTGCTGGAAATCAGGGTCCAATGCAGTAATTTAGGAGCCAATGCTGGATGTGCATGAACATATGGTATTCAATGCAGTTGCTTGTAAATGCTCTGCTCAGCACATTAGCTACCATGGCGGAAAGAATGTGTGTGCTAGAACTTGCATTTGTTCATTATTTATTCATTATTCAGTTCTTTCATCCCAGGTAGTAAATGTGCTCACAATCTCTCTTCTTATGATACAACAACAATCAGCAATGTTTTGCATAAACTGGAAAGCACATTATGACTCCCATTCAGGGGCACATTGCAACCATTGTATATAAGGAGGTCAAAAATGGCTAGGTTAGTTGGACAGGTACATTCCCATTCACCTCAAGGTCAGTTGATCGACTGGGAACCTTTTTTTTAGCCAATAACCTTATGTATAAATAGCATCTCATCATTCTAAAGCCACTGGAAAGTGACAATGTTGATTATTTAATAGCACAAGCAAAATTTAACATACTTGGATAAATTAATGGATGAATTACTACTGCAACTAAAACAATGCTTTCAGAAGATGTATTGGTAGCTACACATTGCACTCTATGTGGATATTACTATAGAATATTAATGTAAAAGTAACATGCAGGCTCATATGCAATGTGAAAATAAGTTAGGAAAGTTGTCTATTGAAGAAATGGAGAAAAGCATAGTCTATTATTCGATCAGTCAGGGTTGATTGCTTTGATTCAGTGCCAGGCTATCAAACTCATGCTGTGTGCCAGTAATGTGGCAGTCTGCCAGTTTTCTGTGATCTCTGATATAGAGAATACTCAGTTCCTGAAGATCATTTTGTCCTTCCAGAGAAAGGCAATGCAACTTCGTCTGATAAACCAAATCACTTTTAACCATGCCTTTAGGTTTGTGGCATTAGAATTCACTTATAATCTATTGCTAAATTTGCAGGATGTTCCTACTTGCAGATTAAAAATGTGCATTGTCAGTATTCTTTATTAACCTAACTCCCCTGCTCTCTAACCTGCCGCAGTTTGCTTGTCATAAAGCAGCGGTTCCCAGATTATTCGATTCTTCCATGTCCATGTGCTGCCCCCTATTAGGAGAGGAGAATTATCCGGATTTTACCTCCTAATAACCCAGCACAGCTGATCACAGTAATCAACACTCAGGGCTCACGCCGGCTCTAAACATTCCCATCTGTCAATGCATCCTGACAGGTGGTGAGAGTGGGCACCCAAACATCCTGGCGTGGATCACTCATACAAACAGCTTGGTTTGAAAGGCACAGCGGTACCTCTGGAAGCTCACATGTTTCCGGAAAGATCCCGTTACAGATAAGATCTGCATGCCAAAGCACTGCATATTATTTTACTGCTGCATTCAGCAGAGAATTTGCAACTCCCAAGCCACCAAGATCCATAATGAAAATTTATGAGAATCTTACCTCAGCAGCTTGAATGTTTAACAATGCAGCAACCATTTGCCTTTTGGCTTTACAATGATTTTTTATTGCAAGTAAATTACTTCTCTTTCCAAGTACTACATAAGCATGTCATAAATAAAACTCGATAAAAAAGTTGATCTATTCTTACCTTCCTCCTCCTCTTCAGTTTTAAGGGCCTCTCTGGAGTACATAGCTCGCCTTAAGTTTTTCCTTTCCAGCACCGTCATATTATCATCTACTGTCTCCTGGAAGAAAAAATTATGGAGAATTAGAAATGACTTTCAAGCCTATTTGAAACACCTTTGTTGAACTGGTTTTAGTTACTTCAGAGAAAAAAGTTCCTAAAATCTAAAGTGTGTTAAGTGTAAAGACCTTATTGATAGATCTGTCGGCCACTAGATGGCATTTCAGAGACCTGTTGAGAGACCTGTATTTTTAGAGACCATTTAAAATGCATTCTCTGCTTTGTGACCAAACACTCTCAACCAATTTCACATAAAAAAGTTGCCGTTTGCATTTACATTTTCAGCATTTAGATTCAGGAAGCAAATTAAGAGTTTGGTTCCAAAACGCAATAAACGCCATTTTTATAAAAAAAAATGTTACCACCAAAATTAGTATTGTATCAGGTCAGTATTAAAATTCTTAATTTTTTCGCAAAATCTGATATGCATTGTGTTATTCTGTCATCTTTTTCTTTTTTCCCCCCAAAATGCAATAAATACACTTAACCAATCACAGCGCATCATTTCACGCATTGTAAACAATAATGGCGGCGCTTTGAATACACATGGAATCCTAGTTTTCCTCATTTGTAGGCTACTTCGTGATCAACAAACAAACAAAAACAAAATAGTAATTTTGATGGCATTAATAAACCTGTGGTGGTTTTCGTTGATGGGGAAAAAACGTAAACTATCAAATTTGAATAATTTACCTGAGAGGCACTTTGGCGAAGGAAAATGCCGGCTGTTTCTTGTTCTCACACGACAGCATCAATCTTCTGTCATGCTAACACATTGACCCCAGGGAATCTTACGAAAACTTTCCATTATTTTCATAATTTTCATTATTTAGTCAACGAAAATCGAGCAGGACCAAAACATTTTACAGCTGATCGCTGTCAAAAAAGTTCAGCGACGACGTCCCAAGGATGACAGCAGCAATGACAATTTTCTTTGATTAATGCCATTTATGTTTATTTTTTTAATCAGTGCATACCACTAGTCAACTAAATGAATATAACATGGCAAAGATGAATGCACATTTATATATTGATTCAATAGATTTATAACACTTTGAAAAAAAACCTTGTATTTATTGCATGTTGCGGAAAAATAATCAGTTTTTATAATGAATCTTTAATAAACAAATGATTTATTGCGTTTTGGAACCAAACTCTTCAAATATTGCCCTTTAAAAAGTATAATCTTGAGCATCGGCCTTATTTTCTGCATGGTACCTTCTCAAACTCCCGATCTTGTCTGTGCATCAAGGTCTTCCACTGCTTAAAGAGCTCAGGCTGAGAGTTCTGGATGTCCTTCAAGGTTCCTTCAGTCTGTATGCTGCCATCCTTCATAGCAATGATCTACAAACAAGACAACAAACAAGTCATTTATTCTCCTGATCCTTGACACCAGAAAGAAAGAAAAACCTTTGAAAAATCCAGCTAATATGTAAGGCCGAGTTGTCCGCCCTGACAAATTAAAGTGGCTTTGTGTGACGAACAGTGATTTCCTAATAGGGCTGACCAACTATCTTTTTTGGGGGCTCAGTTGATTGGTCAGGTTGCAAAAGAGGGAAAATTAAATCACCCTTAATCAAAGCCAGCTAGTGAGAGAGACAACAGACTTTATTTATCTCACATAACAATAAAGTTAATCGTGACAAGAAGAATTGACTAGAGCAATGATTGCTAACGTTTTCATTGGGTCCCCCGCCATCCTGGCATTGTTAGCATGGTTTAAAAAAAATTAATGGAACAATTTATGCAAATTTATTTGAGATCAAAGCATATCGGATCACGTGCCCCCCGTATACTCTGCAGCCCCCTAAAGGGGCCCAGACCCCAGGTTGGGGACCAATAAAATGAGAGTGATGGAGCAGACTTTGCTATAAGTAAAATCATAAACACTGCTATATTCAGTTTAAAGGTTTTGATTTCATGGGGTCTTTACAAGCCCAAATTTCTTTTGGAGCCACAGCAGGTGGTTAATGAATGTGATTACTGAACCTGAAGGGCATTACTTTGGCTGATGTCTTTTTGGTTTGACCTGCAGTTTGATTACTGTCATTTTCATCTGACATCCAAATGGGAAATTAATTCGATTTCTTCCTGTAGACCAGATGGTCTGTTTTGATCTGTTTGGTGCCATAATGAATAAGTATTTGGAGGTGAACATGAATATCATTCAAAGTCAAAACATTAGCAGACTATTGGACTATAAATAAAATAGCATAATAGGTTTCCACAAAAATAATTTCTTCAAGTTCTCGGAGTTGTGGAGAGGCGATGAATAAATGTGAATTATTCATGAGTGTGGCCCGGGCTTTGTGAGATCTGACTTTTAAATATGGCTTCCACCTCTCAGAAGCACACATTTAATAATTTCTTAACTTTTGTTCGATATCTTTCACTTTTAGCTGAAATATTTAGAAGTAAGAGGTTCATGATTAAACATCATGTACCATTCATCTTTAATACAATGTAATTTGTGTAATTTATATGTAATTTTCCTGTTTTATATTATTTTTCCCCCTTTAATATATATTTAGTTTTTTACTGTAAAGCTGTTTTTCAAACATGCAGAATTGTAGAAAGCACTACAGAAATAAAAGTGAACTTCATTATGATCAATGGCACTTTTCTTTGGAAAACCCTAATGGCCTTTTTTACTTCATATAGGCCTACTAATAATTTGCATGAGCAACACGCCAAACTTGTTATTTAAAGCATATTTTAGTCTGAAACCATCATTGCAACCATCTGTCCTTCATCTTTTTAGGTAACTAGGTCATTTTTTAACTGCTTGAGTTGCGAACATCGCTGTGCCATTTTGTTCTGCATGATGATCAATAATACATCAAATAAACATTAATCACGAAATGATAGAAAACATAATTGCGTAGATTGCAGTGTTGGAGTGATGCTGTCTAGTCATAATAAAATATGTCAGAAGATGGTGATTTTCAAAAATGTTCACATCCCAGAATCAGCCTGCATGGTTATAAAAAAGTTTCTTGTGTGTTTGCTGTGTTACTTGATTTGCATAATTCGCTGCTAAAAATGCAGACGAAATAAGAATAGTTCACCCAAAATGAACATGCATTCCTAATTTATTCACCCTCATGCATCACAGATGTACATGACACATTTAATCAGCTATAAATACTTTGTTTAAATAATAGTATCCGTCATTTTACATGAAGTTTATTTAACTAAGTTCGGGAGGAGCATGGTCATGTAATCTAACCAATCAGCACAAAGAGGTGTCTATATATAGCCGTCCTTCACCTCTGTCCTGTGACAGTTTTTGCAGCATCCCTCCTCCTCCCCATCACCTCACTTTCAGCTAGTTCATCTATCCCAGTTAAAGAGGGGGAAGTACCCTCCCCTCGGACAGTACGCAAAATATGCTTTATCTCATTCCCTATTGATTACATGTTAATGCGAAAGTACGTATATTGTTCCCAAAATCTATCAAAATCTTTTCTAGAGGAAAATCTATTTTATTTTGACCTTTCTTGAATTTTTTTCAAGTGTAACCTTCATCTCAGTGGCATAAAACTCTTTTACTTTTCCAAAATAATCTATCTAAACATGCACAAAAAAAACCTGGGCTTGATTTGCTTGTTCTAAAGCTGTGTAAAAAAACGTACCGTTTAAAGTGTTTGGGGTCTGATAGACCCCAAACTTTTGTGGAGCAACTGCATAAGGAAATATAATTTTTTTATATGGAAAACTATATATATTTTTAAGATTTACTTCTCAACTATACATTTATGCTATGTTTTTGTGGAAATTTGGAAGTTTTTGACCTATTTACTGCACCATTACTTAACTAGGTCATAAATTGGCTCATGAAAAATTATTTTTTTAAAGAAAAAAATCACTTAATTAAATCTAAATTGTTTTCAGACATTGCTCTATGTGTTATAAAAATATATATATTTCCTTAAGCAATGTCTATCAGACCCTAAACACTAAAACGTTTTCTTTTTTAAACACTGATTAAGGGTTAAATAAAAAAATCTATAATTTCTAGACAGTAAAAAGATCAAATGAGCAATTGGAGACATTTTTTCCTGCTTAGATATGTTTAATATTTAATATTTAATATGACTTTAATATGTGCATGTGTTTGTACCCAGTCAGCATGAGGAAGATACTGGAGCTTGTGTGTTACAAGCACCACTGTTCTCTTCTCCTCTCTTAACAGTTTGAGGATGCCCTCCTGCATCAGATGATCACTCAGGTGAATATCCAGCGCTGAGAAAGGATCATCCTATAGTATAAAAGAAAATAAAACATGAGAAATAAATAAATAATTGGTTAGACTAATCTGTTGTGCTCACACCTACTGTACAACTCACTGCTCTGCATGCTAAAAATAATCTATATTTCTTCAAAAATAAATTTTTTTAGATGGGTGCATGCAAAATCCTTAGATTTAGAGGTAGGCATATAGCATACATTTTTCACACCACAGACTTACACTGTGAGAAAAAAATTGTCAAAATATGCACCCCAGCTGTCACTGGGGTGGTGGTACCCTTTCAAAAAGTACATATTTGCACCTAAAATGTAGTACCTCAATATTAGTACCTCAGAGGTATGTCGCAAAGGTACATATTGGTTCCAAATCTATACCTAATGGTACATAATAGGACCTTTGAAACGGTACTACCCTAATGACAGATGGGGTATATTTTGACCATTTTGTCTAAAAGTGTAGTACTGAGGAAAAGACCATAAACATTTGCCCAATATATAGGAGAACCTAGTTTATGTTTGTACTGTAATAAAGCATGTCACAAGCTCAGCCCATAGCAGTATGACTCATGAAGTGTTATGTATTCTGCATGGATATCACACAGTGACGGTGCACTGCGGAGTCTCGCTTCACAGCGTCTGGACGTACCAAAAACACCACGTTGGTGGTTTGATAAAGAGCCCGAGCAACACTGATCCTCTGCCTCTGGCCTCCAGAAAGAATTATACCCTGGAAAAAGAAATAAATCAGGGAAGAAGGTTACAGAAAAAGGTTGTAATAATAACATACCTTGTGGGAAAAAGAGAGAGAGAGGGAGATGATAACATCACAGAACCGTCTCATAGTCTAAACTTCGAGGAAAGTATTTTGACATCAAAGTCAGACTTTTCAACATGTTGTTCTTCATTTTGGATCATGTGGATTAAATGTTTGTGACATTATTAAATAAAAAAGTTTGGAAAAATCAGATTAGAGCTTGCCGGATTTTCTATCCCAGTGAACAGACTGTCGACAGCTTGAGGCTGAGACAGAGACACATAGAGTCTTAATAAAGATGACATGATGATCGATGGTGTTGAATCTGCTCAGACTTTAAATGAGGTGGAAAACTGATGCTTTTAAATGCAAGTGGTATCACCAGAAAAGCTTTTTCCATAGCAAGCATCTTTAAATGTGACTTTATATGTGAACTAAAAAGCAAGTAAACACACCTTGTTAAAGGTGGCCTAGACCAGTGGTTCTCAAACTTTTTCAGCGTGCGCCCCCCCTTGTGTACGGTGCATTCCTTCGCGGCCCCCCCAAAGAAAATTTATATCAGTTTTGTTCTAAAACATAACATTTTAATAAAACAAAACATATTAAAGTATACAAAGTAGTGCTGTTGGTTAGTAGCCTTATTTTTTTTTAGGTTAAATTACACCGAATTTATGAATAAAACTGGGGCCACCCTGGCACCATCTTGCGGCCCCCCTGGGGGCCCCGGCCCCCAGTTTGACAACCATTGGCCTAGACAATAAAACTGTGATTTTCAACCAGTGGGCCGCGGCCCAGCAGTGGTCCCCACAGCGGCATCTAGTGGCCGTGTAGGCAGCGGTAGACAACAATTTTTTTTTTCTAGAAAACTTTATAAAAGTTATATTTGCATCAGATTTTTCTTATTAATTTATATGATTTAAAAACGCTCATTCAAGATGCATGATCTAAAAGCCCATTTATGTCCGCGTTGTGCCACATTCAAGAGTCGAACACACTGGCGACAACTACAACAGCTTCGCTGTGTGACTCTGATGTGTAATACCCTGAGAGAAAGCAAAATCCTCACCCCAGGTCAGTTTTAAAGGCACTCAGGTTATTCCCTACTTTAGCGCCACTTTTTGACGTGCATTCCACATAACTTTTTGAGGCTCGGGGTTTCCCCAATTCGTGTCATTTTTTGACATGCAAGATACTTTTGGTTGTTTGGCTTATGCATCAAATAAAGACACATTTTAATTTACTGAATGTGTACAAGTATAAATAATTTTTAATACAGCCAACGAAAAAAATGAATAGAGCACTTCAGTTTTGCCTTTTATAATCATGTCTACTGTAACCTGTTATCATTTTAGTCCAGTGTCTGTTGACTTTTAACAGCGAACCTCAGGAGTGACATGAAAGGACATGAAAGTGAAATATTATTTCATCAGATATTCACTTTTGAATTGTTCCTAAAATAAATGTTAAAACATTTGCATTGTGTTGTTAAAAATGAATTAGATTTTTCAAAATTCATAAATTGGGTAAATAAATAGTTTTTATTTTGTTATTTTTCCTATTTCAATTTACAGTAAATAAATGCAAATACAGAATTTTTTTGGTAGTTGATTGAATTAATTTTTACTTAAAGGATTAGTCAATTTTCTTAAAAAATCCAAAATTTTGATGTCTTTCTTTGTTCAGTCGAGAAGAAATTATGTTTTTTGAGGAAAACATTCCAGGATTTTTCTTTTTTTAATGGACTTTAATGGACCCCAACACTTAACACTTAACTCAACACTTAACAGTTTTTTTCAACGGAGTTTCAAAGGACTCTAAATAATCCCAAACAAGGCATAAGGGTCTTATCTAGCGAAACGATTGTCATTTTTGACAAGAAAAAAAATTCACTTTTAAACCACAACTTCTTGTCTATCTCCGGTCCTGTGAAGCGCCAGCGCGACAATCTTTTCACTAGATAAGACCCTTATTCCTTGTTTGGGATCATTTAGTCTTTTAAAACTCTGTTTAAATTTGTTTTAAGTGTTGCGGTAGGTGTTAAGTGTTGGGGTCCATTAAAGTCCATTAAAATGAGAAAAGTCCTGGAATGTTTTCCTCAAAAACATAATTTCTTCTCGACTGAACATAGAAAGACATCAACATTTGGATGACATGGTGGTGAGTAAATTATCTGGATTTTTTTAAGAAAATGGACTTATCCTTTAAACACATACCTATAAATATTACATTTAGATAAAATGAAATAGTCTCTTAATTTTACCTGCGGCTGTATATTTTACCTTTAAAGATGTAATTTCTCAAAAGGTACTATCCTTAAATACAAATAAAGATAAAGTCTACGCCTAAAAGTCCACCTTACATCTTTCTCTTTAAATGTTTCTGCTCAAAATAGCATCTATGTGTTTTTGTTTTTTTTCCATTGGAAGCAATGACATTCCTTGTTTATCTACAGGGGTACCACCAGGTGTACCTTTAGTGATGCAAAAGACATGTCACAAATTTTTCTGTTATTCTGCATTGACACAATCATGTTTAAAAAAGTGGTCCTCTGTTTTAAACAGTCATTAGTGGGCCGTAAATTGCAAAAGGTTGAGAACCCCTGCAATAAAACATATTGACATCTTAACACATGTTCAAAACTCAATATTAGGGATGTTCATATTGACTCGTTAACCGTTAACTAAAGGTAAAAATTTATGACCGATCAATATTATCAGTTAAAAAATTGTTAACCCATTATCAACACGTGCCTACAGACATTTCGCCACTTTTTAATCCTTAAATTTTGAATGGCCTGTACATGTGTGCGCATGTTCGGACAGACCCTCATTGATCGCCTCTGTCCTAGACCATGGCCATAAACATCTCTCGTTTGCACAAACAGAGAAAGAAGACGCAAAAGCAAAGCTTTTTGAAATGTGTCCTGCTTTAGAAACGGCCAGGTAGATTAAAAATAGACAATCCGCCCTCTTTAAATATTAATCCTTTGGACTAATCGCATGCACTTTTGTAATGTAATGTTGGGTGACAATTTGATAATGTATGAATCCTGGTTCTGTTGTTGATCTGTTGCTGCTGTTAACCCGAACGTAAATCATTCCAGATGGCTGATAATGAAATGCATCACAATAGTCACACTGACCCGCTCGCCGATCACCGTCTGGTCCCCCTGGGGAAGGATGTCAATGTCCGGCTGAAGTGAGCAGGCTTCAATTACAGCTCTATACCTGAAACATCAGAGGAATAAAACAGCTTGCCGGATATTTAACACCATCAGCTTATCTAACTATATAACATTTTGAAATATTCATGTTGAAATGAGGTTAAAATGACACAAAATATGTGCAGAATGAAAAAAAACCTTGCGGCTGACACAAAATTTAATTGCTTTTATTATAACAACGCTGTCCGCACTAAAAAATATCCAATGCAATGCGAGTCCAGATGCAAGGCACGGTAGCAAATGCAGTCTGTTTAAATCAATTGATCAGCGTGAGGCCAAAAAATGGTCATGACAAACAATTTTACGAAATGCTTTTTTACAATAACGTTACAACAATGCCCTTTTTACGAAAAAATGCTTTTAGGATATACTGCTCCTTTTATGACCCCTTTAACAATCTCTGCGTACAGACAACGCTGAGACCCCAGAGAAGGTAAATACACAAAGGAGCAGACACGTGTACCCAGGGACACATCTGTCTAATGACTGTTACTGAAAACTACACAGTGGAAAATGACTGATATAGAGAGGAGAGAGAGAGAAAGGGCGAGAGAGAGTCTTTGTGTTGCCTAATGGAGACATGGGGTATAAAAGAGACAGCAAGTAAAGCAAACACTTGGCTAATCCACATCACTAGGGCAACAAGGCGCTGAACACAAGATAATGTGTACCGACAGCCCATTAGAGACAAATAGTAGGCCCCAGATGGCATATGGTGTCCCATCTATCTATCTATCCATCTATCTATCAAATTGTTTTAATTTACTTTTTTATGTTTTCTACATAAAATCCTCTTACATAATATAAAGATCATTTTGCAAAAATATAACTTTGATATCTTTAATATTGACTGAGTAAGCTCATGTCAAAGATTGAAATCAATGTGAAATGACTCTTTGATGCTCCAAATCTCATCATTAGATTATAAGTCTTTGATGTCAAGGACAGGGTCACATTTATGGATGCCCTTGTGTACACAACAGGAAATTTATCTATGCAAAGCTTAGACAAATTTCCTGTTAAAAAGTAATCTTCATCATTCTTTATTGTTTATATTGAGATAAGCGGAGGTCAGTTACCTTTGCTTTATTAATGGCATCTCGAAAGTGATGTTCTCGGCTAGCGTGGTGTTTAGCAGCCAGGGCTTCTGGGATGCGTATGCCACAGCACCTCTTTTCCTGTCAGAGGGGTTGCCACAACATCAGTGATCTCCTCACAACACCAATGTTGCTCTTAAATATAAAAGAAAGGCTTGTTCAAGCTTTTTTAACTGATCTAAACTACAAATTGTAAATTTAAGATTGAAAATATCGAATGTTGTCCCTTTTAGCATTACCACTCCCCTGACCATTTGAAGTAAAATTTATAAAATGGTCACAGAAAAGTTTATTGCAAGATTATGAATGTGCACTTTCCTTTTAGCATTCAAAGAGTTTATTAACAAAAAAGCTCATTAGGTTTCATGTATGTGCGTTTATACACACCTTATATCCCATTCTGCAGCGGCATCCGAAGGACTAAAAATAAAAAATAAACATAATTTAGAAAGATTTTCATATATCATCATAACATTTACATTTATGCATTTGGTAGATGCATTTATCCAAAGTGACATTTTTTTAATCAGCATGTCTGTTCCTTGTTTGAACCCAAGATCTTCTGTACTGATAATGCAATACTACTAAGCTTACAGTATAATGCTACGTACACACCAAAGGCGGGCATCGCTCTAGATTACTCACGGGATTTAACTTCGTGTCATGAGAATTTTTCTCTCGAGTTAAATATTTTCAACTTGGGCAAAGACGCGTTTGAGCCGAATAACTGTGGGTTTACACCAGACGCGAGTTCAACGATTTCCGCGAGTAGATTACATACAAAGTCAATGCAAAGACGCGATCAGAAACATCCTTGCATGGGCCGATGCGAATGCGCAATATGGGCGGCGCATTTGCCGCGAAAACACGAGCGAATATTCAACTCGAGCGAAAAATTCGCATGACACAAAGTTAAATCCCGCAGTATTCTAGAGCGAGTAAAACGATGTGTGTACGTAGCATAACGCGTGTTTTCGCGGCAAATGCACCGCTCATATCGTGTTATTCGCATCGCCCCGCGCAAGGCTGAGGACGTTTCTGATCGCATCTTTGCATTGACTTTGTATGTAATCTACTCACGCAAATCGTTGAACTCGCGTCTGGTGTGAACCCACAATAAGACAAATAAACTGACATTAACATGTATCCAAAGTGACCTGAAGTGCATTGATTGGTTTGTGTATTCCCTTGTTTTTGAACCCATGACCCAGCGTTGCCATCACTACACCTATACCAGCTGAGTGTAACCGTGTGAGAATTGACCGAAATTAATGATATTAGAGTAAACATACATATCATTGCCAAGCATTATCACAGCGACCTCTAGCACAGGACATTTGTCTCTTTGTCCTGCGGTGCTTTAAAACACAGTTGCTGATGCAATGTAAAAGGATGCTTGAAATAGTGCAGTGTAATCATGTACGAGTTGATCTGTAATGCGGTGTACCAGACATATGTCTAGGTTTAAATCCGAGTAAGTACATCCAGTAATGGTCTTGTGCATATAGGTTTGACATGTTATTTAGTCCTTAATTATGTGGAGAACAGGAAAGATTAGGTTAAAGAGGATTAATACCATAGAGAGTTGCATGCATTAAATATGTATGATAATACTTGCACGCTGCAGTACAGTAAGTACACTATGCACAATATACACTCACCTAAAGGATTATTAGGAACACCATACTAATACTGTGTTTGACCCCCTTTCGCCTTCAGAACTGCCTTAATTCTACGTGGCATTGATTCAACAAGGTGCTGAAAGCATTCTATAGAAATGTTGGCCTATATTGATAGGATAGCATCCTGTAGTTGATGGAGATTTGTGGGATGCACATCCAGGGCACGAAGCTCCCGTTCCACCACATCCCAAAAATGCTCTATTGGGTTGAGATCTGGTGACTGTGGGGGCCATTTTAGTACAGTGAACTCATTGTCATGTTCAAGAAACCAATTTTAAATGATTCGAGCTTTGTGACATGGTGCATTATCCTGCTGGAAGTAGTGCTCTTTAAGGGGTGGACATGGTCAGAAACAATGCTCAGGTAGGCCGTGGCATTTAAACGATACCCAATTGGCACTAAGGGGCCTAAAGTGTGCCAAGAAAACATCCCCCACACCATTACACCATTGCATTAATGAGAAATTGAACAGGTGTTCCTAATAATCCTTTAGGTGAGTGTACATGTACAATGTATAGTATGCATTACTTACACATAAAGACAACAGCGGTCAGAAAATATTCGAGTCTGCCTTCTTTTTCATTTTAGTAAAATAACATGGCTTTTACAAATTCGCTGTATTGTAAATAATACATGTGCGACTGTGTAATGAGTGATTGAAGCCAAAAGCTACAAGAGACCTCCATTCCTGGCTGCCAATTCGGTCCAATTGTCAGGAAGACGCACAAAAGCACTCACTCACTCACACCCCCATATTCACACATAGTAGCCTATTGTGAAAGCACATGCTGGTTTACTGATGACCAGAGAGATGATAGTACATTTTATCAGCGGCAAACAACTGTCATGTTCTGCAGTAATAGCCCTTCTGACAGTCCTCTATAGGATTTATGCATTAGGTTCCTACTGGGTTTGAGTGTTTATCAGACAAACATATCGAGTCCAACCATTACCCTAATGCCTATAGATAAGACAGAGTTACAGGCATTTACAATGTAAAAACAAATGACTGTTTACAAGAGCTTGCATGGCTGGCTAGCAAAATGGCTTTTAATATTTACAGTAGATTTTAAGATACACTTCTACAATTAGCAATTGCCAAACACAAAGGAGAGATATTTAATAAAACCTGTATTTAATCCCTTATTTATGTTGTTTATGATATTATCTATATGTAGATTTTAGTGTCTAAAACATATTTAAACTGGTTTGTTGGTAGAATACATCAATATTAACAAAGTCTGATAAAAAAATAATGCAAAGATGACATTGTTTGATATGTGTTTGTTATAATAACTTGACATAAAAAACAATACATCATAACTTGTCATAAATCTGTCATAAACATGACATAGCAGAATAATGATCAAACTTAAGAAACTACCAAGCTTTATGGGTTAACATTACATTAAACTGTCATTTAAATGTCATTAATTGTTAATACTATGTCAAATCAATTTTAAATACCTTAACAAAATGCCACAGAAATGTCAAAAGATTATACTTAATACATAAAAACACTGACAACTAACAGAACTTGTTTTCCTCACACAGAGGGTTCTGAAATTTTCTGACAGAAGAAAAAACGAACAAAACATTTACTTGATTTAATTAATTTATTTAATGTAATTGTTTGGGCCCTACGCTTCATTGCTTAACCAATTATTGTACTGTTTTCATTAAATTTTAGGCGAATCAGTCTCCAAATGCAATAAAATATAATTTTACCAATTTTAGTTATTATTATTATTATTATTATAAAATGATTGAAATTATTTGTTAAACATATGGTGGAAACTTAAAAAAACCTTATGAACTGAATAATATTAATGACGTTGTTATAAAACTATTTGACAGAGTACTAACACTTATATTTGTACCACTGTAGTTGAGGTCAAGAAAAATATTTATGACGCTGTTATAAAAATATATGACAGAGTATTAACACTTAATAACATTTTAATAACAAATTATATTTGTACCACTGTAGTTGAGGTCAAGAAAAATATTTATGATGCTGTTATAAAACTATTTGACAGAGTATTAACACTTAATGACATTTTAATGACAAATTATATTTGTACCACTTTAGTTGAGGTCAAGAAAAATATTTAAGATGCTGTTATAAAAATATATGACATAGTATTAACACTTAATGACATTTTAATAACAAATTATATTTGTACCACTTTAGTTGAGGTCAAGAAAATATTTATGACGCTGTTATAAAAATATATGACAGAGTATTAACACTTAATAACATTTTAATAACAAATTATATTTGTACCACTGTAGTTGAGGTCAAGAAAAATATTTAAGATGCTGTTATAAAAATATATGACATAGTATTAATACTTAATGACATTTTAATAACAAATTATATTTGTACCACTTTAGTTGAGGCCAAGAAAATATTTATGACGCTGTTATAAAAATATATGACAGAGTATTAACACTTAATAACATTTTAATGACAAATTATATTTGTACCACTTAAGTTGAGGTCAAGAAAAATATTTAAGATGCTGTTATAAAAATATATGACATAGTATTAATACTTAATGACATTTTAATAACAAATTATATTTGTACCACTTTAGTTGAGGCCAAGAAAATATTTATGACGCTGTTATAAAAATATATGACAGAGTATTAACACTTAATAACATTTTAATGACAAATTATATTTGTACCACTTAAGTTGAGGTCAAGAAAAATATTTAAGATGCTGTTATAAAACTATATGACAGAGTATTAACACTTAATAACATTTTAATGACAAATTATATTTGTACCACTTAAGTTGAGGTCAAGAAAAATATTTAAGATGCTGTTATAAAACTATATGACAGAGTATTAACACCTAATTACAAATTCAAATTGCATCAAAGTGGTCAGTTATGATGTAATGCCAAGTTGTCATAACAAAGAAATCTCAAACAATGTCATCTTTGCATTAAAAATGACATAACTGAATGAATGACACTTAATGACAGTTGTCATAAACGTCTATAAAATCTCCTTCATGTTCATAGATGAATAAGTTCAAAATGAATATTTTGGTGAAATATTCCTATAAAGCTCAGTCTAGTTGACAGACTAGTGATACTGTCGAGAAAATTTATGTCAACAAACCACATTGAAAATTATCAGAGCTGCACAGCAAGACAGAACACGCACGCACGCACACACAAACTATTATATTATATTCACAATAATTAACATGGTTTTCCTGTTTATCCCATCATAAAAACAAAGGACCTACCTTTCATTTCCCTCTGCATCGAGTGTGGGCAGCCTGCAAAACAATGAGCGGGAAAAAAAATCAGATATGATCTTATCTGTATAACTGAGTTGAGATATTGCTGCTATCAAATATCAAATTAATTTCCATAAGTTGCAATAATATTTCATTGTCTATGTGTTTTAGCATTTCTAAGAGATCTCTGACGATGATAAGCATCCCCATGATGCCACAATGGTAAAATTATTCTCTTTTATCCAAGTATCGACTTTGTCTCAGATATTTCTCTCAACTCTTTTTAGGAGAAATTAAAAAGGATATAAATTAGACAATTGTTGAAACAATAACACTTGTACAATAACAGTACAGAGCTTTAAAAGACGGATGTGAGCATAATTCAGATAATTTGGAGAATATATCGAAATTTTTGAATTCTATTAATTTTTTTTTTATTTAATGCTATCCAACCGATATAAAGTTTGAGAGACTGCTGAGATCTCTTAAGAAATGCTAGACACATCTTAGAAAAAGCAACTCTTCTTTTGCGCTTTATTTAATTTCATTACTGTCTAGGAAAAACATCTGAGATAATAACAAAATATAATTTGTGACTTTTATTTCATTTATGTCCTAAAGGACAAGGACAACGCACAAAACAAATCTCTGCATTGAAATAAGCTCTGAGGCTGAACTGAATATTATATACACCAGCACAGTCAACAGGAATATAAATAAGAGCTTTTCTGCTGCTTGAAGGCATGAGGATTTTCAATTGTTTTTCCCTGAAAGTATAAAAAAGCACAAAAAATACTGCAGCACATCTGAAGCC
This sequence comes from Paramisgurnus dabryanus, assembly GCF_030506205.2. Taxonomy (NCBI): domain Eukaryota; kingdom Metazoa; phylum Chordata; class Actinopteri; order Cypriniformes; family Cobitidae; genus Paramisgurnus; species Paramisgurnus dabryanus. Next base: position 5,409,256 of record NC_133359.1, read on the forward strand.
GTGCAATGATGCTTCACCCCTTTGGCTTTGTAGTTAAGCTAGGACTCAACCTGTCAATTTGAAGAAGATTACAGTGGACATCTCTGGTCTGTACTGCAACATCTTAATCACCTTCAACCACCATAAACCATCTCTTCTCAAACCGATGCTGTTAAAATGGCTTTTCCACCTAAGGGACAACCATGGATACCAGGTGACACGTACTGTACGGTTCTGGGAAAGTGATATTAGCACCATACCGAGAGATGTAATTAAACATGGAGTGCCATTAAAACTGACTGACACCAGTATCTTGCAAGCTAATAACAAAACAGCTTATTTGAAGTGCAAAAATGATTAATAAAACCTTATTGTAAAGTAATACCTAAACATTTAATTTAGTGACTGTTTACAAACATGAAATGGGGATAAATGCGAATATTGCTTACAACTAAACACAGACCTCTCTTTCTGTATAATGCATTGTTAATTTAGGACATGAAATGTTGCGATTAGAAGTCATCTTCTGGGCAGATAAATGATTCTTGTCTGATCCGTATGGCGCCCAGTGCAATCAAACTAAAACAATGCGGGAAACTGCAATCTGATATTGATTGTGACCAGGGCCGCCTTAACCTAATGTGAGGCCCCGGGGCTAAGAGGTTTTGTAGGCCCCCCTTCCCCTCGATTTATAGTCTAATTTTTTTTTTAAGTGTAATATCTAGGTAATCTACATCACAAAATGTATTAGTTTCTTTCGAGACATACAACTCTGAGTTTTCCCTCTTTGAGCCAGAAAACACCATAATATTGTTATTAACATATCACTGAGCCCGCTTGAGCATAAACACAAGACACTTTATTTAACAACCACACACAGCAACATGTGGTGATAATAAAACCAAAATGTGTGAAAGTATATATGTTTATAAGCTTTATATTTATATAGTTTTTGGAATATACAAATTTGCAGAAAATTGCCACTCATACTTAAATGCTCACCACAGTTTTAAAAATATAATAAGTAAAAGTTAGTTTTAAAGTAAAAATGCATTAATGATAACAAAAGATAAGTCTTTATAGACAGAATCTTGGTTTTTAATCAGTTATTTATTTTGTAGGCTATTGAAGATATAGTATGCATTGTATTTAGTATTTATGCATACATAAGCATGTAAAACGACCAAGTATGAATATGCACAAGACAGACAGGGAACATACCTGTATATAAGATCTTTAGATAATGAGATTATAATGGTGCTATCAGGGGATGATCATTTGAGATGGTCTTGTCGCTCTTTACTTTCTTAGACTTGCACCTTTACCGTTGCGTCTCTTTCTCGTCTTTCTAAACCAACAGATGTATGTACTGTGAGCTAACGTCGCGTCAAACATCGCTCCAGCTGCGCACGCGTCACTGATATAAACGCGAGTAAACTTAAACTATATAACAACTAACAGCATTATGTGCTGGAACTCCTTTCTTAATTTAGCGGCACAGTTTCTTGTGCACTTTTGGAGAGACTTCTGCATGCCAGAGACTCAGACAGCTGCACGAGCACAGAGAGAGCGAACGAGCGAGCGAGCGCGCGCACGAAAGAGAGAGACCTGCACCTCACTAGTGCTTATTATGAAATTTCAGAAAATACTCTTTCATTTGTTGGTGGATTAATTCCTGTTTCTCTGTCATACTCAGTCTAACGTGCAGGAATGTCAAGTTGACAACGCGCACTTAATTACATTACGCGGAATAAAAAATATGTTACGTCTGACATTTTATTTCACGTTAAGTTACAACGGACCAATCAGCAGCCATGTAACGTTCAATTAGAGTGATTGACAGAAAACCTGACAAGTTACAAAACAATATGACCTTTTCAGCTCATCATGAACGCAAACTTGGGAGGCCCTTGAACTTGGGAGGCCCCTGGGCTTCAGCCCAGGTAAGCCCGTGCATTAAGGCGGCCTTGATTGTGACTATCATTTACATTTTTGTTATCCCTTAAAAGCAAACATCAATTATAGTAACATTACAAGACATTTATAGGCAAATGATGTAGATTTATTACATAACGCTAACCTTCATTGTCGCATCTGTTTGTGTAGCTTTACATAGGAATTGAAGTTGAGATTAGAAGCCGTGAGCGAGTCATTTTGTCTGATAAATGATTGAGATAAAGCAGAAGCGCCCGAGTCAAACTCTCTCATCATCTGCCAGAAACACTGTATCCAACATGAACATTTTCACGTAAAAACCATTTCCTTTTCAAACAACATCCGGTTACAGTATCACAGTCAATTTTTGCACTGGTGATTTCGAAGACCCAAATTTGGCCTGATCTCAGAATAGACAGCAGTTCAAGGACATATTACTGTAAAAACGCTGTGTGGTCTTAACTTAGACATTACTACAGTAAATCATCTCTCCACAGCTATGGCATGGCAATGCTAGTCACATAACACATAAGCCATATTTATATTGTAAGTGTTTCTCCAACAATAGATGGGCATTTACATAAGCTTGTTAGTATGCAGTAGGCCTGGGGTCAGTATGTTATATAGCTCATGTAGCTACTTTATTCAGCTCCGAATTGTGGATAATAAAATCATGTCGTTTGAAAGGAAAATGTTTTATTCACACAGCCAATATACAGAAACCTCTTTGATTTTGGGTAACACTTTAGTTTGGGGAACTCATATTCATCACTATTAACTACAAATTCTGCCTCAATACAGTCATGATTATTAATACCTTGTAATGTAGTTGTTGTAATGTATTTTTGTTTTGGTTTTAGTACAAATATCTATAAAGATTCTTAAATTAAGATGCATTTTCTTGATGAGCAAAATTACCTAAGAAAATAAGTTTAGTTTTTAGAAAAAAATTACAATTTAAGTGTATTTTTTCCTAAAACAAGAAAAAAATTCTGCCAATGGGGTTAGCAAAAAATCTTGAACTTTTTTCTTAACTCATTCCCCGCCAGCCTTTTGTTTGTGATTTTCGCAAAAGTTTAACAAAATGCCTTCCGAGAAAATTTTCTTCTAAAAATATATAAACTTACAAATATATCAAATACAAGAAGACACACTCTGCTTTCAAACAAACAATAAACAAACAAAAACGAGAAAATGTTGAAAATGAAAAGATGAAAAATGTTTCTAAAAATTTTGTTAGAGAACGTTTATTTAAAATACACAGAGTTTAAAATTATTAAATTTTTTTTTTTGCTTCATTTGTTTATAAATTGGGTAAGTGTGTGGTATTACAGATTAACATAAAACCTCATCAGGAACACATTTTTGTTCATGCAAATGTTTTTTCTTAATTGACGAGATAACTCATCAATGGCGGGGAAAGAGTTAAACACTTAATTCATGAAAAAAAACAATATTTTTTTTTGCTTGTTTTAGGCACAAATTTGCTTAAATTGTATCTTTATTACCTAAAAACTAGACATATTTTCTTAGGTAATTTTGCTTATCAAGAAAATACACCTTGACTTAAGAATTTTCTATATTTGTTCTGAAAACAAGACTAAAATACTAAGTAAGAAAGTAATTTTTTTTCAATGTATGTGGTAGGTTTAAAGGGATAGTTTACCCAAAAATGAAAATTCTTTCATCATTTACTCACCCTCATGTTGTTACAAACCCGCAAAAATGTCTTTCTGATAAACACAAAGGAAGATATTAAGAGAAATGTTTGTAACCAAACTGTTCGTGGACCCCATTCACTTCCATGGTAGGAAAAAATAATACTATAGTAAATGGGGTCCACAAACTGTTTGGTTACAAACATTTCTCAAAATATCTTCCTTTGTGTTAATCAGAACAAAGAAATAAATACAGGTTTGTAACAACATGAGAGTGAGTAAATGATGACAGAATTGTCATTTTTGGGTGAACTATCCCTTTAAGGGATGTACAGTAGAATATGATCATGCATGAATATGTGCTTTATAGTACTAATAATGTGTACTATATCAGCTAATATGTGACCCTGGACCCACACAGCTCTCAACTGATGTATGGTTTGTTAGGACAATATTTGGCCGATGTTACTTATTTTATAAAAGTATTGAGAAAATCGCCTTTAAAGTTGACCAAATGATGTCCTTAGCAACACATTACTACTGACAAATACATTTTTGATATATTTACGGTAGGAAATTTACTAACTATCAGAACATGATCTTAATATCCTAATAGTTTTTGGCATAACATTTTTTTTTGACCCATACAATATATTGCTGGCTAATACTGCCTTTTGTACAGCACTTTTGTTTCTTGTTGGCAAAATGTATAGAAATAAAGTGATTGATTGATTGATAGCATAGACTCTAAAAAAAAAGGTGGACAACACCCGTTCGCTCTCATTCATTGGTTAAAAGTGAAGCCGCCGGTGTCCCGATATGGCGCTGACCTCTTGGGTCTTGAGTCTGCGCAGTAGCGATTTTGGGACCAGTCCTGCGCAGTAGTGAGCAGGAAGTAAAGCCGTGAAATCAAGGCCCCACCCTCGCAGAATTCGCATATCACAGCTGTCAATCATGAAGTGACACCACCGCTTTTATAGCATTCAATAACTAACTAAAAACAAACTTATTTTAAAAACAAATACTTGAATTTACATCAGCGTTATAAAAACTACACTAAAAAGAAATCAGCTTGGGAAAACGATATTTGAAGTGTAATGAAATTGTTTAGTTGGTCTCAAGTCCAATTGAATAACATGGGGGAGGCGGGGTTTATGACCTATACTAGGACCAGTCACTGGGGGGGATCGAGACGTTTTGGCTTCACTTTTCAGGGCTTGTGCGACACGCTTAACTAGTACAAATATACCCATGCTACTTATGACTTGTTTTGTGGTCCAGGGTCACATATGTTAGTAATATGCATGTTAATAGGCAATTTGTTTAAAGTGAGAATAGGTCCCCATCTGGCGTCAAATTCAAATTAGGCTATACCTTAATCTATGACATTTTAAGTGGAATCACATTGTCTGTCCTAATCTCACTGTTATCTATACCCTTTTGATTTGGATGCAGCTGGTTGGTTGTTGCCAATGGTAACTGGCAATTGAACAAAAGATCCTCTGCATTGTGCTTAACCAATCCTTGGTTCTTCAAAGAGACTGTCAGACATCAAATCATTATCTTAATTACAAACAGCCCATGTAACATCTCAAGCTAAGAACAGGTGACTCAGATAACACCACAGCTGATGAGAACATTCCAGCCTCATTTTCTACCCAGCAGGTCAGGTGAGACATCTAAGGTTGATAGGTCAAGGGTCTCTAATGGGTTGCCTTGCTCTAAAGTTAACAACATATTCTTCATAAATCCTTGTGCCCTACTGCTAAAATGTGAAGGGTGCATTGTGTCCTACTGGCATTTTCTTTTGAAATAAGACCTTTTTAAAGGTGACTAGACTGTTCCTCTTGCATAACACAGAGTAAAACCGGAGCATGTTTGCGATTGACAAGTTGTGACACCTCACCGCCGTGCACTGCTGAAAGAGGTTTTGTGGGAATGCATACGATTTTTACATTTCCTGAAAAAAATATAATTTTCTGGCCATAATGCGTGGGTATCGTAGGCGGTATTGCACGCCTTTATTATGTGGATGGTGAGCTTTCTGATCGGTTGTCATGTCCTGGGTGGTTTCTAGGACATTGCTTATGTCTTCTGGGTAGTTGCTAGGCACTCAAGTCAAAACCCACCACTCCCAAATCCTCATGATATTCAGCTTTCTACCATATATATAGCTTGTATCTTCAATGTCTGCAAGTCTATAGATTTTTCACCTATTTTATTATCTGCCAAGCATAAATCTTATTAATTAAAGTAATTATATCTGTATCACAAACAGTGCGGGTTACACACAGAAATTTAACACCTGAGAAAATCCTAATCCTAAATAAAAGCCATTGTAACTAGGGCTGTCACGATGATTAAATAATCATCTCATCGTAATTGTTTGACCTCATCACAATGATTTCAGATCACCGCAATGATTGCACATCTCTCTAAAAAACACAAAGGGGAGCTGCAGTGCCTGTATAAATGAGACAGTATCAGATTACTTTTAAATATGTGTTATGTGTATTAATATTTACTGCCAGGTAAACCTTGCAAAAAACTGAATTTAAATAATCACAACAATGTGTGACAATTATTTCATAAACAAAGAAAAAAATGTATGATAATTAAATGTCAAACCAAAAAAACAGACAATCGTCACAATCGTCTCCAATTATTAGACAATTAACCGTCAGCCAAATGACATAATCGCCCAAATTGTAACACATAATTGAAACTGCTGAGAAGTTATATCACAGTAACTACTGAGGAATATTAAATCTTTATATAATAGCAACTTCATATATATCAATCGCATTAGCACCTATAGAAACACTATCTATCGTACGCTACATATGGAAGGGATTACTCATAAAAAAAGTTGTTCCCCTCTAAGAGCACTTGAGAACAAATGAGATTTCGTCCTGTGAATACACCAATCACGTCAAAGAGTATGAATTGACCACTTGTGTCATCGATTTGTGCTTTTCAATTACCATTTTCCTGATTACAACCATGAACACCAAGGGAAGAGAAAACAAACCTTCGACAATTAACAATTATCTAATCAATACTGAATAACGGAATGCTAGCTAAATAATTAGGAGTAAGGTCTTCAATAGTGACAAACAATCAACTCGACTTGTGACCCAGTCTGTGAAAACTCAGACTATATTTTCTATATAAAAATCATCATACATAAAGTAAACCAAATGTACATTTTGTAAAATATAACTTTGATATTAGCTGAAAAATTTAAATCAATGAATGAAATCAAACTTTGATCCTCCTATAACCTAATAATAATTAGATTATGAGACTTTAACCTAAATTTGACACACAGGGTCACATACATGCATTTTTAAATGACCGGATTAAATATAACAGTAGACTCTTACTTGTTCCATATCACAGTGCCAGAGATCTTCTGCATTTCACCCAGTGCAGCCAGCAACAAAGATGATTTCCCACAACCCACCTGACCCACTATCATAGTTAACTGACCTGCAGAGAGAATACACACAAATAAACAACCAAATAACAGGCTTTGTGAATCATGGGGTTTTAATGCATCAAAAGAAATACAACTTAAAGGGATAGTTCAGCCAAAAATGATATTAAACCCATGATTTAATCACCCCCAAGCTGTTCGAGTTGCATATGTCCATCGTTTTTCAGACAAACACATTTTCGGATATTTTAGAAAATGTTTTAGATCTTTCAGTTGATTAAATGTAATGTTACGGGGTCCACCACCTTCAAGTCCAAAAAAGTGCGTCCATCCTTCACAAAAGAAATCCAAACGGCTCCAGGATGATAAACAAAGGTCTTCTGAGGGTAATCCGCGCGGTGTTGTTGTAGAAATATCCATATTTAAAACTTTATTAACGTAAATAAATACCTTCCGGTAGCGCCGCGATCTTAGACTCCTCTGTATTCAGGAGAGAGTATTAGCGTAGTGTACGCACTTTTCTTAGTGACGTATGACAAATTCGGAGGGCGGGGGCACAGAGCAGCAGCAGAGTAGCCCCCGTAGGCTGCGTAAGCTCTCATCCTGAATCCGGACGCGACTAAGATGGCGGCGCTACCGGAAGGTATTTATTTATGTAAATAAAGTTTTAAATATGGACATTTCTACAACAACACCGCGCAGATTACCGTCAGAAGACCTTTGTTTATCATCCTGGAGCTGTTTGGATTTATTTTGTGAAGGATGGACGCACTTTTTTTGAACTTGAAGGTCGTGGACTCTGTAACATTACATTTAATCAACTGAAAGATCTAAAACATTTTCTAAAATATCTGAAAATGTGTTTGTCTGAAAAACGATGGACATATGCAACTGGGATAGCTTGGGGGTGAGTAAATCATGGGTTTAATATCATTTTTGGCCAAACTATCCCTTTAAAGAGGAAATGATTCAAAATAAACATTTATTTACCCAAATAATAACAATATATGCTTTATTGCGCAGACCATATAATGTTACAGTGTAATCGTTTCAAATCAAGCAGTACAGTGTTACATTGTAAACTTAGTCTTTTTTAAAAGGACTGTAAAATAGATTCTCTCTCTCTCTCTCTCTTTGTTTGTTAAATGAAGCCTGTTTACGTGTTGTATGTCTAAACTGAACCGCTGTTTAAACTTGTGTTGCTCTAATTTAACAAGTACCGTAAATGTCTGCATAAACAAGTTACGACAATACTGTTGTCTCGCTCATACAAAGACATTTGACAAAAGCTGACGCAGTACAAGTGCGAGTCTAAGTGGTAAGTGGGGAGAGCTACTTAAAACCTCATAACACTTTTTACATTTATAATCAGGCTGCGTTTTCTGATAACGTCTTCTCTTTGTGTGCTATGCAGACTCATTTAAGACTCATGACGTTAGCAGATGCTGTCCATGGCAATGGTGCTGAGTTGGTTGATAGCAATCTTTCTAGATTTCATATTTAAAAAAAATTATGATTTTGTATTCATTGCGCCTTCTTTGCAAAAAAAAGCATTTGACTAGATTTTGGGCTGGGCTGCAGAGAATGCGTGCATGGTATTTTATTTTAGCGCAGATGTTTGGTGCCTGGAGATCGACTGTGGTTAACATTATAAAGCAATTCTGCACCACGGTTTGCCGTCATGCTTTCACACAGTGAAAGAGAGTAAAGGGTGACTTGACAGACAACTAGAAAACGAATTTATTCAGGGTCTTTACCTGTATTTCTGAAAATGGAAAAATTCACAGAGGTCCGAACAATGGTGACCACGTTGCGGGGGCCATTAAACACATCCGAAGTGAAAGGTGGTTACAAAATTACCATTGTGAAGCATCCTGCACAATTCGTCCTTTGGAAGGTGTTTCTGTTTGATCTTTCTTCCTCAAAACTCTCTGAATCTGGTTCCGGTAAGGCAATACCGATGCCATAGGCAGTTTACAGAGACAATTTTGTCTGTTTGATTATCTGTCCACGCAGGAAGCGCTGAAACCCACTTTCATGGGCGTTACATATTGAAAACGCTTACAACGATTGACCAATCACACGTGCTGCAATCGTGCATTTGTGTAAATCACACAACAATATTGTTGCAGACCCCAACAATAAACATATCAACTTTTGTGGTCAAACTATTGGCTCTTTAATAAAAGAGGACAGGAAATTACGGCGCGAAGAGCAGAGAATGGAAATAGGTGGTAAGAAAATTCGAAAAAATATGTATGAGGCAATGTGCATGATCTCCAACGCAGTGTTGTAGTCGAGTCCAACTCGACTCCAAGTCAAGACCAAGACCAGAGATGTCGAGTCCGAGTCAAGACCGAGTCCAAATCCAGATTTATCTGGACTTGGACTCGACACGTGATCTCTTGTTTTGATCTTAACTCGGACTCTACTTGGGATCGATTACAACACCCCAATGCTAAAAATGAGTCACAAAAAGCACAATCACGGGCAGTGGCGCATTACACAGAACTTGTGTGTCATTTTGTATTTGCACACAGCTGTCACAATCGCGCTTTGCCAAGTTACGCTGTGATAACGGCCTAGCACTAATGGAAGAGGTGAATCACCAATTATTTTCGGCCATTTGACCGAAAAACCAATAATGTCATTTTCCGCCAAAAATTTCCAGCGTGCGAAATTTCGCTGCATCACCAGTAATTAGAAAATGTCACAAGCCAAACTCGCACCACCCACATGAGAACTACGGCTCAATAAATCACAGCATCTGCGCTGACCGCTATGCCAGCTCCATCACCTGCTAACAATCTCATAGGACTCACCAAAAGGTATCTTTATATCCACATTGGAGAGTGTTGGGGCTCCATCAGTCCAGCTGAAATAGCCATTTGTTATCTAGGACAGAAAACAGGGTCTGTTAGTTTTCTTGTGTCCTTACTTGATGCACAGCATATAAACTGCATTAATCTCACTTTAATGCAGATATCTTCATCCTCCACCCCCAGCAGTTCATCATCCAGCTCGCTTTGAAGTCCTATTCTGTTCCAGTCCTCTCTGATGGGATGCTTGCGGTTTACCACTTTTAAAGGCTGTAGTAGAGGTGTAAAAAACAACTTTTCAACAATGATAATTTTTTTTCATTTTTGATGATGCTTAATCATAAAAATGTGCTAAATGATTACATTTGAATTTATTTGAAGTTGAATTTGTTAAATGTTTGAGACCATAACTCCTAAAGACCTTTGAAATAGCTAGAAAAGCCAACGCTATCTAAATGGCAATTCGTACGTATTTTACAAGATTCAAAATTTTACATTCAAACATTTTCATGTTTTGCTTTTGCCCCTTTGACGCTGGGGTTAGGGGCGTGGTTAGGAGTGGAGTTTTTGTTATTATATTTTTTATGATAATCGTATGTTTTTGTACGAATCACTTCATGCAAAACTTAAATTGAATCCGAGATATGAATGATGACTTGTTACTATTACTTGTCAAAAGACATTTTCTTTCTAGAGAGCCACTAATTGTAAGCATATTGGTCATGTGTTTATATGAATAGACAAATTTGTGAATCAAATCACTTTTTGATTCATTCTTTAATGGGAACATATTATGAAAATCTGACTTTTTTCATGTTTAAGTGCTATAATTGGGTCCCCAGTGCTTTTATCAACCTAGAAAATGTGACAAAACTCCCCTGTAACTTAGTTTTAGTAAACCATTCTTTGCAAGCATGTGAACAAATAAGTCATTAAAATTTGGCTCCCCTTATGATGTCAGCAGGGGATTATACCGCCCCTTAATCTGCACTATCCAACCACGGCACTGCCATTTAGTGCAGAGATCTCATTTGCATATTAAACGACACACCCAAAAACGACATATTTTTGCTCACACCTACAAAGTGGCAATTTTAACATGTTATATCAAATTATCTATAAGTGATATTTTGAGCTAAAACTTCACATACCTACTCTGGGGGCACCAAATATTTATTTGACATCTTAAAAAAAGTCTTGTGAAATGTCCCTTTTAAGTAAATAAGATTCAATAGCTTCACACTTTACTTACCAGGGCTTGGTATTTGTTGTGATTGGTTGAGTTGGGTAAAATTGTTAAAATTGTTGCTTTGTGCTCCTGTTCAACTCCAATTTCATCGCAGGCGAAAAACTCACTCAGTTTTTGCACACTGGCAACAAAAAATAATTTAATAAGTTGTTAGTACAACTATAGTTGTCATATATGCTTGCATGATATTAATTATTCTCATAAAAATTGCAACATTTCGTGATAACCATTTTTAACTTGTCTTTTTAATCTACACTTGTCAGTTTTGTTTGACCCAACACAATCTCATGGCAATCCGTTACTATTTTACAAGGTAGCTAATTGATATGAATTCATAAAAATTTTCAAAACAGTTTCTACACTTTTGTACGATATGCTTCACCCCAGCGAAGTTGGGTTTAGAGGTGTGGGGCTATATTACTGCTTTTACTTAAAATCGTAAGTTTTTTACAATACTCACCTTACAAATTTATACAAATTAGGCACTTCGAGAGTTCAGTGATATCAAGTTGGATGACTTGCCGGTCAATACTACTTTAAACAAATATTACAGTCCAACCATCATTACAGTCCAACATAAACTAAAGGAAAAAAGAACCATTATTTTTAGCTAGACCCAAGACTGATGCCTTCACAAATGATGTGTAGTGTGCGGAAATGGATTATGTTTTAATGTAATGTTGTATGTAATGACTCTAGAAACAGCAGATGCTATCATAAAAAAATGTTTATTACAAGCTTTGGACGGATGGCAAACATGGCCTGTTTTCTGTACAGCGCTGATCTATGACTTGTTTTTGAGCTGCACACTAGATACAGCCTCACTATCTAAAATTCATTACGCATCGGTGGATTGATGGGATTTAACCCGTGGCACACAAACACACATCACCGTTCTCAGAAAAAAGTCTAGCTGTGATGGGGAGGAGAAAAAACCCAGAGCGCGCGCCTGAGCTGAAATGATTTATCACACATTGACGTAGGCAACGTGCAAGACCATTACATTCTATCCCTGGGTGGTTAATTAAAAACTGTAAATCCTAAAACCTTTTCTTTGGTTGTATATCACTGTAATACACACAGTAATCCTTGTGACAACGATTATCGTAGGACACTACATAGACATTAAGCAGTAAATTTCACTAGGTGAGAACAGCAGGGGATATAATCTTTGTTTTAAAAAGAAAAAAATGGAGAATGGGGAAAATCAACAAAAATATACACACATATTGTCGCTGTCAGTATTTTTCTTTACATTTGCATGTGGGTTTTGCAATTTTTAAATAAATAAAAATGCATGCTTGCCTGTATATAGTATGCTTTACAGTATATGGTATGGTGCACTTACTGCCTCAGATGCTGTTGTTTCAATGATTGATATAACACACATGTCAATGATTGATATAACACACATGTCCCCCATTTGCCAGTCAATAACCTTGTAACTTCAAAATGTTTAATGACACATGCAAATGACAGAGCCTATATAAAGCTAAAAAAAAATATATATCAACACAATCGTATGCAAATTTTTACATCGTTTATGAGATGGCTAATTTGTTAAAATTTAGATAAGATCAAATTTGAATGTTTTTGAAAAATCAGCATTTTCTCCTGTGATATTTAGGGTTGGAGTGGGGTTTCAATAATGTTTTTCTAATTGTACATTTTTGAACGATTCACTTCATACAAATTCATACGAAGCAATAACAGCAATATTATATACAAGGTTCCCACACCTTTCCAAGTCCATGTCCTCAAATTCAAGGACTAAATGTGGGGACACATTATAAGTGAGATCAAGGTTACATCGTGTTACCTTTTAAGAGACATTGTTACAGTTCCCTTTTAAGGGTACTTGCACTGCGTCACTGCGGTGACACTTTGGAGACGCCTCCAGTTGTAAGTGTCTAAATGTGTATTTCAAATTCAACCAATGGTGAGGCTTAACGACAAAGACAGGGTGCCGATAGTATATCGCTATCTGAAATATTGCCAAAGACGGCGTTACAGGGATGCAGGAAGTATGGCAAGGGAGACGCAGCATCTCTTTCCCTTCTCAGGGAACAACAGTTACATACGTAACCAGAAACGTTTTCATGTGTCAAACAAAAAATTAGCCCTCCAGATTCACAAACTTTCAAGGATTTGAAGGACCCGTGGGAACCCTGTATATAAAATTTTGGCCAAAATCCCAGAATGCATTTGTAAATGTTAAATATGTTATAATTGTTTACAAAATTATTCTATCAGGTTACCGAATACACCAAGGGTTAATGATAAAAGTGACGCTCGTGCTTGCAGGATACAGACGCATGATGCACATGGTTCACATAACGCAACGAACACATATTTTGAATCTGCGCCAAATAACTATCAGCCACTGCTTAGGACGCTGCTTTTGTAGCTCACTAAGTTTTGATACAGAGCTAAAGTAGCAAAGTATCTTATCCTTAAGCAATGGCTTTATAACTGACCTGACCAGGGCTTTGACAGTGGAGCGCACAACACTTGACAGCAGGAATAGAGGTGTCACCAAGATATGAAAGAGTGAAAGGGAGGCAAAGGCCACAGCGGGAGACAGATCAGCATCATCAGACAGGTGCACATGAGCCACAAACGTCTAAAACAAAAATAGATGATATTTTCACTTTTTTATATACATTCATTTCATTTAGTTTTAGATTAACTGTCTGCTTATGTAATAGGTAAGCTTTAAAAAATAATACTATCTGAATTGTGGTTTATACTTACAGTGAGTACTGCAGCAATGGGAATGGCTGTGTTCATAAATACTGTGAAGAAATAAAACAAATTAATTTTAAAAATGTATATTTCCAGGTGATATTTCATATATCCATCATGTTGCTGAGCATCTAACTCAAATGTAATAGAAAATAAACACATTGTAGCACCATGGCTAAAACCACCACAGACATCAAGAGAGACATTAGCAAATATTCAAAATAGTGATTGGTTAAATACAGTATGTAAATATATGTAAATATTGGTTAACTAATCAATGTAAAGTTTCATCCTTGTTTATCAGTTGTTAACATTTGGACATAATGCAACAAACTGAAAAATATCTTCAAACACCTCCTAAAAATATCTTGCTATTTGTTTTGAACTTGGAGCATCTTAAAAATGAAATACACGTCTTGCAACATGCTCAGAATAAACAGCAAGACATCATCAAACAGCTAGGGCTGCATAACGATTAATCGCGACTAATCGTTTGCAGAATAAAAGTTTTGCTTACATCATATATGTTTGTGTACTGTGTATAATAATTACGTACATATAAATAAATACACATGCATAATAATTAAAATATATATATATTAAATATTTATATATAATATAAATTATATATAAATATAAAGATGTATATACACGTTTAGACATGTAAATATTTCTTAAATATATAGGGCCCTATCTTGCACCCAGCGCAATTGACTTTGTCAGTGACGCATGTATCATTCGTATTTTGCACCGGCGCACAGCGGGTTTTCCCCTCCACAATCGCACGTCGGCAAACTAGGGAATGAACTTGCGCTCCCTGGGCGGTTCAGCACAAAAAAGGAGGCGCAAACCATCCCTGATGCTATTTTGCAGTTTCAAAAAACAATTGCGCCACTGACCAAAAGAAAAAACTAGTCTAAAGTCAGTGGCGCGTTGCGCGTGGTTCATTATGCCATTTTAAGGGCGCATGCTTGACCATAATGTATAGCGTGCACAACGCGCACACACTTTGCTTTTCTAATCTACACAGATGCAACGGTTATTTTTGCAAATCATAAATTGTTACAATAAAAAATATTAACACACGAGATAAGGGAAATCATTGTGGTGAGCATTGTGGTGATAGTTTTTATTCATTGTGTGGCTGCGTTAAAAAATTCTCAAGCAAATAACGATTAAAATATTTTCATAAGTTTGTTGTGTGGCTGTATTACGTTTATTTTATGTAAATAATAATTCAAATGTTTTCATAAGAAACCTTAATGTATATGAACTTGATTTGTAAGTGTACTTTGTGGTTGGACTGCTTGCGTTTCTTGGGTCCGATTTCAAAGCCCCCAAACCGCCTTCAACACTTTCAGCGGTGAGGATGGACGCAGCGATGTCCTCTGCTGGCGTCAGGTAATGTGTGGAGGCAGATCCACCTGCCGTTACACGGCGTGCCCGATTTATGCTGGCAAGCTTGGGATTCCCCGTGACCGTCTCCTGACATCATTGTAGCGCTTGGCGCAACATCATGGGGATGCCAGCTGATAAGACAGTTGTGGCTATTTCCTCCCACACCTGTTTAACCAACGCTGATTTGGGCGGGTTTCTCTCATTCCCATACAAAACAACTTCTCTGCCTTTGACTGCTCTGACAAGAACGTCGGTCTCCTCGGCTGTGAACCGCTCCTGGCGTGCACCTGGTCATGGAACTTGCGCACTTGCGTTTAAAGGGAATGTTGGATGACGTTCTGATTGGTTTATTTGAAGTTACGCCCAAACCACACCTACGAATAATGAACCTACTTCAGACAAACCCCTTATTGATTTGCTCCTGGCGCAAGAGTTATTTCTCCCGCCGGGAAAGTAGCAACAGCGCCCAAGATCCGCCCACAAAGTCACTTGCGTTTTGCGCTTCACACTTGCGTTTCAGATCGTTAAAATAGGGTCCATAGTGTGTATTTATACATACAAAATTATAATACACAGTTTACACATACATGATGTAAACAAAAACTTTTATTCTGCAAATGATTAATCGCGATTAATTATTATGCAGCCCTACCAACAGCCAAAGATGTCTGTCTAACAAACGTATGCAAAGACCAGTGACCGGTTGCATAAACCTTTAAGACTAGAGGTGCGTTCCATTCGACCGTAAGTGGACTGCGAAGTGGACTTCACAGGGTATTCCGCCATCTTAAGTGAGATTCCAATCCGAAGGAAGCGAACATGTTCAGTTCGAAGGGCACTGCGCACGGCATAGGGAATCAGGGAACATCGCTACATCACTTCGCAGGAAGTGGAGAGCGATAATCACCCAACTGTCATTGCGCGCATCACGTGATCACCAGTCAGAACGGTCAGACCGCTATTCAATTATATGACAATCGTTTAAAAACACATATATACACGTAGTTAACCAAATAAAAAATTACTTTCATATTTGCATGACAGTTACAGCAGGGCTTCAATTCTGTTAATAGTCAAGTAATAGCAGCAATAATCAATTAAAGTGTATAATAAACATACGTTTTTCATTACGTAGTACTCAATGTTTTTTTTTTATTGTATAGTGTAGATATTTTAAATGTGATAGTAAATAAAAATTAAAATATGAATGTAGTTCTGAATATTTATGTTATATCAATCTGCGCGACCCCGTCGTTGACTTTCTTTGATGACGTTTGCAGGCCGTTCCAAATGAGCGGTTATTGTGCGTGAAGTCCACTTCAACTGATATACCGTGCTCAGGGAGTAGGGAGCAGTGAACACTCCGTAGGGACCCTGTCGAATGGAACGCACCTAAGTCTTTAAAGTTAGTCATGAATTTTTTTCTTCAAGACTGATCATAACTGTTTTAAGTATGATACATTGAAAGGTAGTTTGGTCTAATTTAAATCCAAATAATAAGACTGATTAGCCCTAACTAATTGCTAGTTAGTTAGACTCATTCTTAAGACGCAGTCTTAACGTCACGGCTATGTTTATGCAACCGGCCACAGAAAGGTAAATAAATTCCATGCAGAAGGTAAGAGATGTCATACACCGCCACTGTTATTTCTCCAGGGCTAAGTTAAGTCTGTAATTTTATTAAAACATGGACATGAACATCAAAAGTGATCTACAGCTAATTCATGATAAGGGACGTGAACCAAAGCTCATAAGACTTTACTGCCTAAAAAGTATAACTCATGCATCTGCTCTTACAGATTTGAAAGCAAATATTCTTCCAAATATGAGTTTGGAGAAACAAACTTCCCCAGAGGGAAAATGCATAATTATATTGCTGCACTACTTGATTCTTAAAATGAGGAGAACATTTTGGATGAGGCGTGAAATAAATTTTTGAGAAAACAAAGCATAAAACTAAGCAAGTGAAACAAAATGATAGATAAATGATATATTTCTTTAACATGATTCATGTAGTAAATATCTCAACTGCTATCAAAACAAAATTGATATGCTTAAATATAATAAATTTTATTTCAGACTTCAACTTTAAGCTTCAGTCTATAGAGACAACTAATCTCTATCTCCTAATGGTTTGTGCTAAGAACAGTCACAGTTGACAAAGGCTACATTTGAAGTTTTGCTGATTTCTGCGGGTTGCTGTATCTGCACAATTTCTTTGCCCGATGGCTGCTGACATTACTGAATGTGTAATAGCTTCAATCTTGTGATGCATAGAAAGTGCTGTGACTGTGTGGATCCTAGCGAGCGCATTAAGCAATTCCAGTTGAAAGCCAACCCTATCATTACATCGATCTGACTGAGATCGATGCATTTCTTTAGAATATAAAACAAATTTACACAGATTCCCATAGAGGAGGCCAGACAATACTTCACTGTATTCGTAACTCATAAAGGTACAAATTAGTACCCCATGTATTGTCTTAGGCCCCCACTGTTTTCAACATTGACATTAATTGGTGGTATTTCAGGCTAATTTATTTGACTGAAAAAGCATGTCTGAGCATAAAACACCTCATGCTGCTGTTGAACTCTATATATCAAAACAATCTACCTCACCTACAGTACCTGCTGACCTAGTTAAACGGATTGTGCCAATTTCCCATGATAGCCATATGATCTCGACTTTTATTGCCACCTAAAATGGGTTCACAAGTTTAACACCCAACTAAAACTTGACATGACATTTTAGCAAAAGCCTGGACAGGTCTCCTAAGGCATCAATATGATTGGTTACTTAAGTTAGCGTGCTGGAAGCATTGCCATCAATGCAGTAAGCAACAGAAGGCAATTTTGCTATTATATCTGCAATTTCCATTACTGATGGGTCTTGCTGTGGTGCTTTAGCATATACGGTTTTTATGATATTTGAAATGCCTTTGGTGTACTCATTTTGCGTCTTGTGGGGCTAGGCAATTCTGATCAAAATTCATATCTTGGTAATATTAGGAAGAATGGTGATATACAAACATATATCAGTGTTTACTCTTTCAATAATACAAATATCAAGGTTATATTTTTACAGAATGTTCTTTACATTATGTAGGATGATTTTATGTAGAAAACAGTAAATTACTAAAAATTTATTTTAATTGGGTTTTCACCATCTTACAATAACCCTGGAGAAATCAGGTCTAAATATCCTATAGCATCAGTATAATAATCCTCTATGCAATTGTGAACATGTGGCCAAAACTTTAAAGACTTTATAAATGTAAATGGATGTGTATTACAACTACAGCACTTTAAAAAAGATAAAAATTCACCTTTGCAGAAACATCAGTAGAAAAGGATCACTGATATAAACAAAACAGTACATAAATCTCATGGCTCATTGCACCACTGCGTACTGAATTAACCTCAATGAGTAAGCCAATACTCGCTAGTGTTAAGCAAACTAATGCAATAAGTGACCGGAGAGGAAACAAGTACGCTTGAAAGACTACGCAACCTTGATTTAATTAACAATGTAAACAACATGGTCAAAGAAGCAGAACAGCAGCATGTGAAGTAACAAAATAATGCATTATGATGATGAGTCTTGTACATTTGCATCTTCAACCAACCAAGAAGATCCCACATGGATAAGGAAGAGCATGAATGCTAAGACTAACCTATCACTACCCCAAAAAAAGATGGCTTTAGGTCCTTGTTGTCTGTATATGAAATCATAGTGAATGCTAAGATTTCTCACTTGATATTGATGTGTAGAAAGCGAAGGTCTGTAGGCTGGTCAACTCCTTTTTCCGGGTCTCCTCCACGCTTGAACAGAAGATGTTCTCCCAGGCGTACAGCTTCAGTAGTTTGATACCCCGCAGCAATTCATTGGTCTTCTTCAGGCGCTCGCTGGAATAATCCTGAGTTTTGTGAAAAAAATTACACATAAGCAACAACTCGAAAGGTATTTATAATCTGTTGGGTCTTATTTGACCACACATAACTCAGCCGTTGAATGGTTCATCGACAATGTCAGGCTTTACTATACAAATATCATCTGTGTTTAAGCAAAATCTATATTTGTACAGCTTATTGACCCCAGGCTATTTACTTCTTTTTGTCATTAAGTAAAGAATGTTAAAGGGATAGTTCACCCAAAAATTTAAACTATGTCATCATTAACTCACTCTCATGTTGTTACAAACCTGTATAAATTTCTTTGAACACAAAGGAAGATATTTTAAGGAATGTTTGTAGGTAAACCGATCAGAGGCCCCATTCACTTCAATAGCATTCTTTTACCTATGGAAGTCAATGGAGCTCATGATCGATTTGGTTTCAAACATTCCTCAAAATATCTTCTTTTGTGGTCATCAAAATAAAGGAATTTATATAGTTTTGTAACAACATGAAAGTGAATAAATGATGACAGAATTTTCATTTTTGGGTTAACTATCCCTTTAAATAACTTACCAATGTGCTTTTCTGTATTTCCGATAACTTGGTAGCCACAAAGTACTGAACAGGAGCCAGAAGGGTGATGACCGTCGCCCCAATCAAGGCACTTATTCCCAGGAGGTAGTAAAGGAGGATGATTCCAACTACGATCTAGAACCAAGAGGAAAAACGTTATTGTACTTTTATATTTTTCTGGTATATTTAGCATTGGGATAAAGTAAAGGTTACTTTGCAATTCCAGTTGATGCCATCAGGAGCACAGAAATGACGTACAATAATTAAAAACCAATAAGAACAAATTTTAGCATAAATTATTTGTAAACCTATTACGCTATTATGCAAATTGCCTAATTCAGTTCAATGGGACAGTTTGTTTCAGAGATTTTTGTCAAGCGACACAATAATCCATTCTTCTACTGTAATATTTAATGAATACCCCTGGTGGTTCGTGTGGGAATTGAAGAGGTTTGTGAGTTGAAAAAAATATATTAAAGGCTGGGTGCATGATTTTTGAAAAACACAGACATCATTGCCTGGGTTGGGTATGTGTGGGCCGGGTCAATCAAAAGAAGGTCCAGATTCTAATTGGGTAGGGGCAGGTTTGTTTAGGTGATTTCAAATGTTAACGTTGGCTTTCAGAGATCTGTCTTTAATTATAATTCAATCATAAAATGTTAATGAATAATTTCAAAATAAAAAATCTAAAAAAAAAACACATACTAACCAAAATATATAGGCAATTTTATTTGTTTAATCTGTACATGACCATATATAAAAAACTAATAATTCATTCAAAATGTACAGATACATTGTTTTGCACCTATAAAATAAATTTTATCAGATGAAGGTCCAATAACAGGTAATAATAACAATAATTATGTAAAATAATACTGATAAAAACTGGATGAAAAATAAATGAAATTTTGAAGTTAACTCTTTCACCGCCAGCGTTTTTTTTTAAAAAAAGTTGCCAGCCAGCGCCAGCATTTTTCATGATTTTCACCAAAGTTTAATGCCTTCCAGAAAATGTTCTTCTTTAAATATATAAACATACAATATACCAAATGAAAGAACAGACCCTCTGCTTTAAAAAAAAAAAAAAAAAACGTTTCATCCTACCTTCAGTGGTTCTTTTGTAATCAGCTTTTGAATATGGGTAGGTTTCTGCAAAAACACCACATTTTGAGCAAAAAGCAGAGATAATTCAATTTTTGTGACTGACTTTTCATAGAGATCCCATTCAGAGCGATCTTTAAAACAGACACGGACATGCAGCCGCTTGCCATAGGGCAATACTTCCAGGTTTAAAAAGTTGCGGAAGGGCGCCACCTGGTGGATAATAGCGGTATTGTGGAAAAACGGAAAATCTCGTCATTGGCGGGGAAGCGTGAAAGAGTTAAACATGCAAATGTGTTATTAAATTATTTAAATATTTACTAGAAACCTCAGGGGGTTCTTCAAGTAAATAATTTAGGTTTAGAACAAAAAAGTTTGAAAACCCCTGTAAATATTGGACAGAAGACACTGGTTATAATAAATAAACATAAATGTTGTTATCTGTGCATCGAAACAACCTATTGGGTAAGTTTTATTTATAACCCAGTGTTTGGTTCTGTGTAATATCCCCAACCATGATTTAAAACAACCCAACATTTTTGTAGAGTTCTCTTTGGATTTAATCTCCCTTGCAAAAGCGACCAAAGTGACTTTGAAGGATGTGTGCTATTGCTTTACTAGTAAAATAAGTGCCATGCACACCGTAGTTATAGTGACTTCAACTTCCTGGAGTCTTCCTGATTTAGCACTACTGAGCCATGCACCATCTGTCCTATTATTGTGAATTATAGAAAGAAAAAATCTAACTAATTCTTAACTAATTCTCAACATTATGCCAGCTTAAGTGGTTTTGTTCTTTGTTAAATGCAAATCTACCAAAAACTGTTAAAAGTGAGAAGGATGTCTTTTATTTTTAACAAAAGCCTGCTAGGCCTCTCATTATTTCAAGGGCAATTTGACGACTTAATTGGTGGGCTTGTTAAAAGCCGGCTTTTTATTTAAATTAAAACACTTCATTGTTCAAGTGCCTCATTAACAGAAAAAAACTGACTTCGATTAGACACTCAATTCAACGTGCATGGCGGGACAAGACCGAAACAGATTTACTTGACATTTCCTTACTGTTTAACCACCGTAGATCAATATTTGAAAGCAGTAGATGTGTGAGGAATACTAAATGGACCTGTTGTACTTTTGGGAAAGCATTGCATTAGCAGCGCAAAAGATCATAAATACCAATAAAAAAATTGATAGAAGCATCTGCTGAATGCATAAATGTAAATGTGCATGTATATACTGTATATTGGCCTCATTATCACCCATCTCATTATATACACTGCTTTCTATATGCATGCATGCACACCCACAAATACTTCAGGGATGGAGTAGCAGGAGCAGGTGGCAAAGAGGAGGGGGTTAACAATTGAGCTCTGTTTGTAGCATGTGTTCAGATACGCCTGGCTTTCCTTCAGCGAAAACAATTCCAATGTGTTTTAACCACTTTCAAGGTCCACAGATGGTTTGACACAAAACCCCTACAAATCCGATGACCTATCATGCCTGAAGCTCCAGGTCAATCATCTTCTCTACATGATGCCCCATTATGACGAGGAGTTTTCCCCCATTGACTTTTAAACCTAATAAATCCCTATGGACTCATGACATAAGCTGCCAGACACTTCACTGCTGCTAACCTCTGTTTGCTATTTATATTCAACATAATAATAGCTTTCACTGCGAGGCAAAGATGGAAAATGTGTTTGTTGACTCGAAGCCAACATGAAATCAAAACCCACCATGTTTACTTTGGTAATACCTTGTTTTATTGAAAACAATTGTCGCTGCACTTTCATAATCTTCTTAAGCAACTTTAGTTTTTAGATGACTTCCCAAAATCCACTTTGTGACATTTTTCATTATTTTTGTAAACATACTGTTCGAACTTGGCTTTAAGGCATCTTCATCTTTCAATGGAGATCCAACAAATATTTGATCATTTTAATTATGTTTTATTATGCTGAGGGTGTTTTTCTAGACACGTTAAGTTAAAAGACAAGTCCTTTTTGCGTCAAGAATAATCACCTAGTCTTTTATCTTTACAAAGACATGTTACCTCTTTTCTTGCTTGTGCTTTTACTATCACTGCGTACAAATACTACCTATCAACCTTGTTAAACCGCCCTCCTTTGACACTATCTGTAATGCTGTTCATGTGGAGGACAAAGTGGCACATGATGTATGTGTTCGAGCCCCGAGGCGAGTCACGTGCAAGGGCCTTTGGGAATAGGATCCTAGAGTAAAGCTTACCTGAACTGGCATCGCGAACAGGTTGGGGCACAGGAAGAAAAACCACATCAGTTGATTTGTGTCTATGGCGACAAGGTTGCAAATTTGACCCACTGTCATTCCTCCCATAGACATGTTGGAGGTGCAGAGGCGCATGATCTTATTGAAGATTTTGGTCTGGGAATAGAAATAAAAATGTTGTTTAAAATGGCAACTGAAAATCATTTATTGATATTTTATATTGCCTTACTCTGCAATGGTACTTATTTTCAATCCAGAGTTGGGGGAACAAGGGACGAATCCAACCAGTTGGGTTGTTTCAAACCAAAATTTTGGGTTTGTCACTTATTGACCCAACACTGGGTTGAAAATAACCAAGCTTTTTTAGTGTGTACACTTATAATAATAATACTAATTTATATAATAACAATTTATAAGTGGAGCCGTCGGCCACGTAAAGATGGGTGCATAAAGTAACCTGCAATTTTTTGTTTTAAACAGAGATGGCGATAGAGAGGAAAAAACGGATTGCAGCTTTAAAGGTGCAATGTGGGACTTTTAGGAGGATTGCTTGACAGAAATGCAGTCAAATATACATATCTATATTATAAGTGATGTATAAAGACCTTACATAATGAACTGTATTGTTTTTATTACCTAAGAATGAGCAGTTTTTATCTACATTAACCGCCTGTCTTCTTATATGGAAGTCACTGCCATGTTTCTACAGTAGCCCTAAGCATACAAACTGTATGTTTCATCGCTATGTTGTCTCAGACAATGACATATTTGTCCTGTGGCAGCTATCATAACTTCCCATTGCGTTTTGAAATT
This sequence comes from Paramisgurnus dabryanus, assembly GCF_030506205.2. Taxonomy (NCBI): domain Eukaryota; kingdom Metazoa; phylum Chordata; class Actinopteri; order Cypriniformes; family Cobitidae; genus Paramisgurnus; species Paramisgurnus dabryanus. Next base: position 5,433,109 of record NC_133359.1, read on the forward strand.
GAGGTTGTTTGTAATTCGCAATCTCACCACTAGATTCCGCCAAAACCCATATTACAGTATTAAGAATTTATTTACAATTTTTATGAAATCTGTTTATGCACTTATCCATTTATTCTAAAATTGACATTTCTGAACCTGTTAGAACAAAAAATTAAGTTCCCGAACCGGTTAATAATGTTTATATGTCAGCTGAGGGACATACAAATTAGTAGGCTGATCATTAGGACATTGAACTTAAATAATTAGTCTACATAATTTTCCTTAAGTCTCTATCTTGTCATCAAACATTAAAAAAGGCTACATTATGTAAACGGCATAACTGTAATTCTGACATGCCTACATTTGTTTCAGCATTATACATGAATTAAGACAAGGACAATGCTGCCCTACAAAGGCAAAAGGCAGTAACTTCGTTTTTGGTCGAAAATTAGTTATTGATATTTTTGGGACATTCAAGACCTCCTTTATCATGTGGATAAGTACCTTGAATCAATTTTGTTGTTTTTTCGAGAAAATAAAAATCAAGAAAATAACTGACAACTAAAGTCACTGAAAAGTCTAAACTTTAAAGTCATTTTTCTCAGTTCTACACTCTAGCGAGTTAAGGTCTTTTGCATTTGTAGGGCAGAATCTCGCCATGTCGTTTATTGGCAAACAACTTAAACAAATGTTTTTATTAGAAAAAGAATACTGTGGTATTTCGAGATCATTTTGTTTGTATGTGTCCTGTCAAGAACAGAAAGATTGTTAGCTTGCTTTTTGAAATGCGTCTCTCCGTGTATGCACTTTTGAGTGCACTTAAACATGAGCAAACACACAGATGGAGGACGGATTCCAAACGGCCCTTCAGAAGAAGATGCAGCCTAAACAGTAGCACCACGTAAAGTGAAAATTACGTTGTTTTTCAGTGCTTTATTCGTCAAATGTATTTTAATGGACTACAGTATAAGACACAGTAGCGCAACTCTCTCTCAAGTTTATACATCAAGAGTTTTGATCTTTTAAAGGCAAAGGGATAATCATGTTTGATTTGAACCGGACACATTCAACCGCACGTGCAGCTTGACAGAAATCTTGTCAAAGAACAAAAGAATACCAGTATTAACTGGTTAACATTATTTTAAATAAAAGATTCTGTTCCGGAACATATATTTTTTGAAAGTTTTTGGTTTCATTTCTGTTCCTTGCAAAACATCAAAAGTTTCAGGTTTTCATTTCGTGAACCGGTTCAAAGCCTTGATTCAAGTATAAACACAGTTGTTTAAGCTAATGTGCAGATTGCAAAAATCGCTGACAAATGTGATTTTCACCTGTATGGCTCCTCTCAGGTTGATTCCAGTCTCAATGGCAACATAGTAGGACGCTTGAAGGAACGTTCTCTGGAGGAGAAGGGCGAAGAACAGGAGCACGGCTAGGACGTATGCGTTGGCAAGAAACTCCTGAGAGGAGATGAAATAGATTCCTAGATGCTGCATCTGAAACACACCAAACCATTTGCAGCCGTAGGTTAGTATTTACTATAATTGTCAGTGAGGGAGGTGACAATGATGTTAATGCACTTTGGAAACAAGAATTAATGTCACTAAATTAAATAGCGCGTATTTTATTGCACTGCTATTTGAATGGAGCATCCCCCTGTTTTGCTAAAGGACACAAGTGTGATAAATGGGTCGTCCTTTGAATATTTAAACCAGTTTAAGTTACTGGACTGAGCTTTATGCATTACGCCACTAAGAATGATACTAGGTGTATGTGACTGACACCAGTTGTTAACGTAAAGTCAATCTGTATTAAGGTACATTTCAGTTAAGAAGCGGCAACGTCTACTGAATCGGCTACTTGCACGTACTCACGACTTGAAAAAATACATCTCGCTTTCGTATAATACGTATAAAGGTTTAAAGTTAATACATTTTTATAGCCTGGTTAGCCAGACCTACATCAAGATGTAAGGTCTGGCAACTCTTCACACAAACGGCTCAATGCAAGGGGCGGGATATAAGGTTGTCCCTCAAAATGCCTCTGCACGCAATAGGATAGCGCTATGACCAATCAGAGCAACGAAGAAGGTGACGTAGTTACCGTAACCAGTCGGCAAAACTCCAAACACATCTTTCTTGCTTAAAAAGAACTTCAGTAGGGTAATTTGCTCTTCTCTCAAAGAAAAACATAAGTCTAAGTCCTCCAGAGTCGCGGCCAAAGCCGCTTCAAAAGAAAGCTGTTCGCCAAGTAGGAACCGTTGCAGCTCTGTCGTCATCATGTTAAGCATGCCCCACAGACGCTACACACGATGTGATTGGCCTGACCAAATTTTGGTTTTTGGAGCTGTTAAGTGTATTGTGAGTGCCTAGACTAAACCCTGGCAGCAAATATATTTTGCGGCCGCTAGGGTGCGTCTAGATTTCTAGGCTAACATTTTTAGACACTTCAGCAAACATTTTCTAACATAGGTACACGTTAGCCTTAAAAGGAAAATATAGTGTACATTTTAAAGTTTTATTTCAGCAGAAACTGATCTGAGAAAGCACTAGCTGGTGAACAATAGCATTTAAGCATTTCTCCTCACTAGGTGATCTATTGCAGACATTTAACCACCAAACAAACATCACAACAACAAATTAGTCAATTAAACCAAGAAACGGGACTGTTAGCCAGAAAACAATGAGACGATTGCATTTCTAAGTTACATTTTCTTAATTAAGAAAAACTCAATAATTGAAATAACTTTTTACATGTTCACTATAGAAAAATGCAATGTATATAAATAAATGATGACATTCAGTCATTAATCTGAATACGTTTGCTAAATAAATAATAAACTAAGCATAATAAAAGATGTCAATCTTTCCTGCAAACACAATCTCCATATGGTGAAATGGATTACAGTGATCCAAAGAAGCCGACATACGACAGCCAGATGACACGCACGGTTCAACTTGTTAATATTTCACGACAACTGCAAGATGACGAAACGCTTTAGAACACAAGATGAATGTCACAAGCCACAGCCAGGACTGTAATGATGCTATGAAACGGATTGATGAACACGGTTTTCCTTCTTTCTCCTGTTGATGTATTGCCTATTAGAAAAGTAAGTTTAGCAGGGCATATCGATGCCACGCCACTATTTTAAATGGCAGATAGGCTTCAGTTGCATCTCAGCCATAAACAATGATTTGCTACTTGCAGGTGGTACAGTATAGGTGGAGAGAAACATTCTCGTCCTAGAAAGCGTATGATTGGACAGAAATCTACAGCAAGATCAACCTATCACTCTTTTTGGTCCATTTTCTCAAAGAGACTGTATATTAAAGGCTGCCAAAAGTGAATTATGTCAACATTTATGAGAACATTAGCATATAAATGGCCTCAAACAAATATGGATGGACTTAAAGCCTCAAATGTTTTATTAAAGGTGTCTTAAACAATGATTTCTAATTTCACCTTAGGAAAAAAAAAAGGATTGTTTGATCTTAATATAGTTTAATGGAACATATACAATATATAAATTAGAGGTCGACCGATTTATCGGCCGGCCAATTAATTAGCCGATTTTTGGCATATTTTAAAAAAATCGGCTTTGGCTTTCTGCAAAATTAGGCCGATTAATAGGCAGGCACATCTGCGGGCACCTAAGCGTTGTTGTAGAACTTGTGACGCTGCCTCTTGCTTCAAGCAGATCGCTCCCGTCCCGTGTGTGTGCAGCCATGACTTGTTCACAAACAGCTTTAGTAAATGATGGCAGGATCGCGCGAATTAAGCAGCCAGTACAACAGCGCGACGGGCTTACAGTATGTCTCGCGGTGCACTGTCCGTGCAAAGATTAGGCTCATTTCATGTGATTAATGAGTGATGATGAGTTTTGTTTGCGTGACAGAGAGAGCAGAGCCGCGCGCGCACGCTTTCTGTTTTTAAACTGTCTCCCTGCTTTTATTACTCAAAACAAAACATGGCGAAAGGTCGGAAGACCAAATCATATCCACCGAGGAAATGTTTTTCGTGTTGTTACAGTAACACTTTGTTTACAGTTTTGCGCTGCTCAGACTGGATTAGAACACAATGCGTCCGATTCGCGAACTGACTCCTTTGAACGGATTAGTTTGAATGAACGGTTGAAACAACAGATCTGTCCCAACACTTAACTCACAAGACGTCACTGTCAGCACAATCAGTCACTTATAGCGCCTCAGAAATGAGAATGTAAATGTGTTTAGAAAGATTTGCCCTAAATAACAGTCTCAACTAAATAACAGTCTCAACTAAAAAACATAGACATTTACTATGTTAACTTTATGATGAATAAATAATTTATCAGGTCTACCAAATAAGGATTTTATCCTACAAAGCAATAAAAACCATGGTAAAAAACTGATCAAAGATGATGACAGCAGAGTGTCAGGTAACATCTGTGTCTGATCAACCCAGTCTCACCCCATGTCGTCAATATTTGACGACACTTGACCATTCGTCATATGTTGACGCGAAGGGTATACCTTTCGCGTCATTTTTTGACGAACTGGGGACTTCAATACTATTACGTCCGTTGCATTCTCTTTCCTATTTTCTTACCATTTCCGCGTCGGTTTAGGGTTAGATTTACATAATGACATCCCTACCCAAACCTAACTCTAACCCCAACGCCAGGTGACAACTGTTTCATTTCGCGTACCTAACTCTAACCCCAACGCCAGGTGACAACTGTTTCATTTCGCGTACCTAACTCTAACCCCAACGCCAGGTGACAACTGTTTCATTTCGCGTACCTAACTCTAACCCCAACGCCAGGTGACAACTGTTTAATTTCGCGTAGACTGTTTAATTTTGCGTAATCTAACCCTAAACCGACGCGGAAATGGTAAGAAAATAGGAAAGAGAATGCAACGGACGTAATAGTATTGAAGTCCCCAGTTCGTCAAAAAATTACACGAAAGGTATACCCTTCACGTCAACATATGACGAATGGTCAAGTGTCGTCAAATATTGACGACATGGGGTGAGACTGTGTTAGTCTGATAAATGCATGGTGCAGAGGAGGTTGTAAAACTCTTCAGAAAGACTAGTCATAATTATTTTAAATACTTTGACTTAAATAGTGACATTTTTACATTTAAAATATCTGCTAATGATGAGAACATTTTGATTATTATGTACATATAGAAAATCGGCCAAACATATCGGCCATCGGCTGCCCTGATTTCTAAAAATCGGCATCGGCCAGAGAAAAGCCATATCGGTCGACCTCTAATATAAATGTACAACAAAATATATTTTGTACATTTACATTTCAATTCCAAACACCTGAAAGTAACAAATTCGGAATACTTTATGTGAAGCAGTGTTATAATGTATAGCTCTGCAAGGATCAATAATACAGAAGTGTTCTTACTGGTGCCTGTATAGTGTGGTTCTCTTTACTGATATGGTGCACGATGCCTGAAATACAAAGGGGGCCGGCAAAACCAAGCAGATCAGCCATGAAACGGAAAGCAATGCTGAGGATAAGAGGTTTTCCAAAGGCTTGCCGAAGCGCCGTCCAGATCCACTTGGGCCCTTGTGGATTAGAACCTTGGGGCCTCTGAAAAAGACAAGAGAATATGTTCACTTACAACCCTTGATGCTTATAAACCTTCATATTAAAGTTTTAGATTAACTCTTTCACCACCATTGACAAGTTATCTCATCAATTAAGAGAAAACGCTTCCCTGCCAGTGACAAGTTTTTACGGCAATCCATATTTCTGCTATTATCCACTAGGTGGCGTAACTTATAAAACACTAAAGCATTCACTGATCCAAAGTTGATGTATGTTTGGGTCATCATTCTGAATCTGATCTCTAACAAAAGACAATTTTGTTAAAAAATGCTATTCAAATTTGGTATTTTTGAAGAAACCTACCCATATTGAGAGGGGATAAAGAGAACATGATGATTTTTTAAAGCAGACGGTTTGTTCTTTCATTTTATATATTGTATGTTTATATATTTAAAGAAGAAAATTCTAGGCAGAGAACATTCAACTACAAAAAATGGCAAGAAAAGAGTTAACATTAGCATATACAGTATATACAATATGAGACGATATTATTGTTTTAGGTACAGTACCTGCTTACCATTAATTTTTTTCAGTAAAAAACACATTTTACTGTTGTTGTTTTTTTCACATTTTCCTTATCAGAAATGTTTCTATTTATTTACAATTAAGGAATGGAGACAATGTATTCACCTCTTTGTTCATGTTTTGGTATGGTGATATGTCTTTAAAGGAAACAAACAAAAATATATAATTGTAGTGCCAGTATGGAGTGTTAATTTGTTCATAAATGTACAAATATATATTTAGAAAAAATTCATCAGCCCTGACTTAGTTGTTTATGTAAACTAAGAGCTGTGGGTATAAAACACTTGAGGTCCTAAAAACACCCTTTCAATTCATTCCTATGGGATGTTTTATAAAGCTTGTCTGGGCAAGCATGAGTTACCTGTGGGGGTGGAGCTTAGCCAAAGGTCAGCCAGGATCTATTTTGAATTATAGATTTTATTTCTCTAATTTATACCTTCAGTATAATACTAAACATGACATGCAGCGCATAGTGTGACAGATCTCAGTTACACTGAAATATCAATCATCTGTAGCATTAATCACACCTTACGTCAAAAAGAACACGAGACGTGACTGATGTCACGCACGTGAGAACCATCATGTGACACAGTCTTCCACAATATCCATTTACCTGGAGTACACACATACACAAACATGACTGCACACACTCTTTATTTCCAAAAGCACATAGGGACGCTGAGTGCCTTCACCTGAGGTGGCTTGGGATGTGTTCAAAGCGGAAAAGGAACATTGTCTGTCCCTTGTGTTTTGGCGACACACATGCACACTCAAGAAATCATTTTGAGCAATACTTCACATCTTTCTTGCTGTGCCTGGTGACGCACTCTGACTCTTCGCATCATTATTATCAAAAAGCAAGCAAGTCATCGCAAAATCAAAAGGTTTTATGTTACTAATAAAACTAAAAAATGGGACTAAACAATTTCAAAAAGCTTTTCTTTCCTCGGTACCTTCTGGGCTTCAAAGGCCTCGCGGAGCTTCAGGTAGTTGGTGAGAGCTCTCATGGCGATCGGTAGCCTGCCAATGACCTTCAGATCAATGGGACGTCTGTGTGCTGAGGTGATGAAGGTGTTCATCCACCAGTATGTGCTTTTAGAGAGCAGGTTTACAAACGGCTGCAGAAAACGCACCCCCAGGTCCTGTAAGTCCTCTGGGGGCTTTACTTCAGTGGGAAGAGCAAAACACACATAGCGCTGCAGAAACACAGGACAAAACATTGCAAAGATTCAAAGCTGAATTAGATATAAAAAAAATGAAAATCTCCTGTCCGGTGTCACAGCACAAAAATTCTGAACTAGTTATAGGGAGTAACTGTTTTTGTTGTTACCCAACCATAGTTTGAAACAACACAACATAGGTTTATTTATAACTCAGCAGTTGGGTTTATCCATATTTGACCCAACCAACCCAACACTGTAAAGGGTGCAGCATTACCAACTAGGTTTTGGGTGAGCACCAGACCAAATTAACTTATAAACTTTCTTGTAACATCCAAAGCTACAGTATGTATCAGCCCCATATATATATCAATATTGTGATCCCTTACCCTTCTCAGGATGACATTGATCTCCACAGCCAAAAGTAGTCCATACAGCAGGGTCAATAAACCAGTGATCCCAAACCGCAGTTGTCTCAGGCCAATGCCATGCTCTGTGTACTTGGCGAACTTGATTGTTTTCGTGACGAATGCCAGAACCCAGTAAATGAGCAAAGCTGTGTAAAAACAACCCAAAATGTATTTAAATGTATACAAAAACACCTGCAAGGCCTGAAAGAGATCAAGCCTCAGCCAAGAAAAAGTAACGGAAAAGTAACTAAAAAGTAACTGAAGCTTTACTTTCCATGAAAAGAAATAAGTAACGCAATAAGTTACCTTAATATTGTAATGCACTACTTTTAAAAGTAACTTTCCACAACACTTCATATAATAATGTAATAATGTATAAAAGCAGTCCATACAGCAGTCCCTCCACATATTTATTATTTTTAATTTATTTATTTACTTGTCATGCTGTTGATTTCCTGCCTACCCTCTATAATGGGTACCATTAATTTCTCTGACAACAGTTTTTTGAACCTGTAAGGTGGAAATGTCCAGGTGAAACAAAATGAACTGCAACACAATGTTGTTTGTGTAATTACTCTTCTTATTGTTGTTGTGACAGACTAAATAATCACCGCTGCACAGTTGCCAAATATTTTAATCTAAAGATTATTTTCATTTCTGGCAACATGGCATTTCTGCACTGTGAGACATGGGTCATGAACACGATCATGATCAGTGGCAGCTGGTGATTTCTCTTCTGAGGGACGTGAATCCCAAATATGTGTTCGGAATATGTGTCATGTGTGTTGCTCCTCATGTCAAAATATGTGCATCACATGTCGTTTTAAAAATACGTGCCACCTGCACACGCATCGAAGGGGTTTTACACTAAACTCTGATTACACATGAGATTAAGCGAGTATCTGGCAAACTGAGCATCTCTTTTATCATAAACCCCTTTGAAGCATTTGCAGCAGACACGTATTTTCACATGACGCATGATGCACATAAGTTTACAGGGCTCCAGACTAACTTTTTTCACTAGGAGCACAGTGGCCCCCAACTGAAAATTTTAGGGGCGCAACGAGAAAATTTAGGGGCACACACCGTAAATCAACATGCTAACCAAATATTCACCTTTCTACTAAGTAATACACTGTATTACTAATAAATACTTTGATGATAGATGCAGAAAGTACAATGTGCTGTTTTAAATTCAGTGTCACATCACAAAAAAAGGTAAAATTTACTGGTCACACATGTGCAACTAGATGTAAAATTCAGTGGCACACTCTCAAATTTTGGTGGCAAAATGCGACCATTTGGTAGCAGTCTGGAGCCCTGGTTTACATGACGTGCCAAACACATATTTTGAAATGACGAGCCACACACATGACGGGTTAAATAAATGTTGTGACGAGCTTCGCATGGTGCGCCCTCGAAAAAGAAGTCACGGGCCGCCACTGATCATGATTATCTGTAGCATCGTATTAGCTCACTGTCATCCATTGTCATTAAACACATTTCTTCTTCCTCTTTATCTTTTGGCCATTTGCTCTTTTACTAAAGAAACTCTTAAGCCTCCCTAATCCTAACACCTTTTCACCTTAAAAGCTCTTTTAAGGCTTAAGATGCTTTGTGAATATCTTTTATCTTTAATAGGATCTTCTCTTTAACTCTATGGGAAACACCTACATTTCTAAAAATGTACTTAGAAGTCTATCACTAGGATCAACTCTTTGCACTTACAATGTTCAATAATACAGACCCAGGACTATAGGGATAAATAGTTTACATCAATAAATTGACAACATTTAAATGTTTTTTAATGGAATTTGTCAATGCAGGAACAAACAAATCTATTCTGAAATAAACTATCTGTATCACACCTGTCATTCATAAAAAGTCAACTACTTCTTGTTAAAATTGCTATTAATGTCATATCACAGGTTTTTATACTTATGTCGTTCGTTAAACTGGGATTAAAAGACACAACTTTTCATGCCACATCTAAATAACAGAAAACTCAATTGAGAAGACATTCACTAACTCACAAGCAGACCGCAATATAAAACGAACACTTACTCAACAGTAGTTTAGGAAAGTTGGAGGTCTCTATGTTGTGGTAGTAGACTATCGATGTGATGGCAGCCATGAAGGCCAAACAAGATGGCATATAGAGATGCAGGTGAACTGACTGGTTAAACCTGAGAAAGAGAGAACATAAGATTGCATTACTAAAAAAATATTTTAAACTGAAAGTCTTGAGACGTTTTGCCATCAAAGATACAGACTGAAATCGAACAATTGACATCTTTGATATTTATTCAAATATCTTTTGAAGATGCATGCAAAATGATGTATGCATGTTGCATTGGTGTGTTTGGAGCAGCTTAGAGATGAACTTAAGGAGGCATGGGAAAAAATTACACACAACACGTGTTAAATTTATAAAGACATAACCCAGGACATTAACTACAATGTATTACCACAAAAGAGAATAAACAAATATTAACATATAAAATTGATGATATTGTAGCCAATTTATGCCTTATCACAGGTGAGCTTTCATTTTCTATTCCTTTTTTTGTATATTTGATTCCTTAATATGCTGTGTTTCGCCTTTTTGCCAAATTATTTTGTCTAGTAGATGAACCTTTTGTCCATTTTGTACCATACACCTCATTGTGATGATTTAATCTAACCTAAGCGGGAATTAAACACAAATATTGTACAAATTATCACTGTTGGCCACTACTGTAAGTGAACAGATCTGATGTCTCAGTCTCATAGTTTTTGTCAATATGAAGCATGACACACGTAAACAGCAGCTCTCATTGGCCGGTTTAATGCAACATCCAGTTATGCAACATTTAGTTGAGTCAAAATTAATGTGTTTTTCAATAGACTGAGGAAAAACAGACAGACAAATCTCACCCATCAGAAACAATGCCCTCAGCTATCTCACAGACGATGACGAAGAGCAGGATGAAGGTGAGGATCCAGCGGAGATTGTGTCCGGGGAAGTGTAGCCAGGTACTGTGATGGATGTGAACCTTGGAGCTCTGACTCCCCCAGCCTACAGTACAACGATTGATAATTTGTACATAGCTTGAAGGAACTGCACACATTTCTCCCTGTATACACTATCCTTGAGAAATAAATTTATTATCCAGACATCATCATTCCTGGTAGAGAAGCCACATGCAAAGATTTGTAGCTCACTTTTTGGGCATATACAGAACACAAGGCTGGAGGTCAGAGTTGTTATTCAGGGCCAGATTTTTTCCTCAATATCCTGAACATATTAGAGATGCTAAAACAGTTTTTTTTTTCTGGAGTACCACACATAAAATAACCTTACTCCCTCACAACCTTTTCAGGTATGTCAAAAAGAGGTTCATGTAACTCGACTCTCTGAAAGGTCGACAGCTTTTGCTCCCGTTCGATTCGTTTCACAACAAAGGTCACATTTGTCTATATTAAAACATCTCAGAGCGGGTTGAGGAACCATATCTTAATCTCTCTATGTGGTTGGCCAAACCACATTTCTGGCTCAATCACAACTTGAGTGAAAATCAATTCGTAATGAATGAGTCGAAAATTCACATTGGAGATTTGAGTATGAATAATTTCTGATAGCCTCTCTGGTCCTTTCAAAATGAATGCTGCTACATGCTTACAAAAGGATGAATACACAAACCTGCTTTAAATATGTTGCCTTTTGCACACACTAACTAGTAAAGTCTACTTGTGACTTCAGTCCTCCCATTAATTCAGTACTGAGGCACAACTAGCATGCAGAAGTGCTCACCTGACTTTGACACTCACCGATGAAGAGTATAGGAAAGGTGATGAAGAGCAGAAAGACGTGCGGCACCACCGTGAGGGCGTCCAGGAAGCAGCCGTTGTTGAGGACGCCGGCATCCACGTTGTACGCGGCCGTGTTGTTTTCGTTGCCGCAGAACGCCAAGGACATGCTGGTGTCCGGTCTCTGAGGAAATCCGGCAGAAGAAATACCAGAAGACAGGGGAAAAGTAGAAAAAGAGACTCTCAGAGCATAATCTGTCCCCAGAGCATTAAAAGATGTACAATCACACAGAAGCCGTTACATCCTTGCTGTAGGTGGAGGATAGAAGCAAAAGTGAGTCACAGCACATGTAGGGTACGATAACAGCTCCGGTTCTGCATGGGATCAGGACATCCGAAAAGCTTCTCGCCGACAGCGGGACGCCTGCATGGGATTCCACGGTTCACAGGCATGCTTTTAATAACCACCGCAGCTTAATGCCACAATAAAACAAAAAGCATTTCCATTCGTGCGCAAACATGCACACGCTCGGGATGTGCGATCTGCCTCTGCTGCCGTTTCTGCTCAGAATTGACCTTGTAAGAGGTTTGCTGTATGGCGGAGTGTGTGGATGAGAGGCAGAGAGTGTGATGGGGCGAGAGAGAAGAAGAGAGAGAGATGGTGATAGAAGATGAGGGTGGGGGTTGAGCATGAGAAGCCGACACACACGTCACATAGATCCAGTACATGACTAGCATGAAACATCACACACAATGATGAGAGCCAGACTGATGCACGGTAATCAGAGATTGATTCAGTTGGATTTTAAGAAAATTCAGGACCCGATGGGAAGCTGCGAGGAGGTGGAAAGGAAAATGGCTACGTATGTAACAAGGACATGAAAAGATAGTGTGGGACTGTTTGTCAGTGACAGATGCTGATGCAGATAACTTAATACCAGGGTGGATGATGAGCAAAATAATACAGATATACAGTATACAAAATGCTGCTAAGTAATAAATTAAATTAGGGCAGCAACAACTAATCGATAAAATCGATAATTAAGAAATTCATTGTTATATTAGTAAAAATCTGTAGTAGTGTGAGGCTTTTGCAATTTTAAAAGAACACTTCTACACGCAACATCGTAATTTAGTGCCTTATTTAGCTATAATAAAGTGAAAATTCGAATTAAGTAAATATTTAGGTTTTTATCCAATTAGTCGATTAATCGAAAAAAAAAATCACTTAATTAATCGATTATTTAATCGCTCTAAATTAAAAATAAGTCTCAAAATTCCTAGTATAAAATAAAACTTATTTTACACAATTACTTCATTATTTTACACCGCTGCCCTCAAAATGTAACCAGGACATGCAAAGATAGTGTGGGACTGTTTGTCAGTGACAGATGCTGATACAGATAACTTAATACTACGGTGGTCGTTG